>NW_012267239.1:2987128-2988679 GCF_000151885.1 Dipodomys ordii | reverse complement strand
GAAGCTAAGATTACAGGCATGAGAAACCAACTCACAGCTTTCAAACTTTTCTATCAGTCAACCAAAATCAGTCCATTTTTTAGCCAGATGTGGTAATGCACACCTATAATCCCAATGCTCAGGAGGCTGGGACAGGACTGAAAATTTGAGGCTAGCCTGAGCTAAGAGGGACTCTTGTCTCATTTTTTAAAATTTTATAGTATATGGATTTTACTTCACATTTTTAAAAATGAAAGGCAGACTTAAAAACAATACAGCAAGATCTGAATATGTAGCTCATTGATAGAGTGTCTACCAAGCACATGAACGACCCCGGGTTCATTCATCCCCAGTGCCAAATGAAATCAAAACAAAGCACAGAGCAACCCCAGGAAAACCAAAGGGCTGAGACAGTGAGTCAGGCCACCAGGAAGGGTTCAAGAGGGGTCAAGAACGAGTCAGAGGCTCCAGGCCCTTCCTGGAGCCCTCCTTCCTACTAGTCTACCTGCGGCCTTGAAGAGTACTGACCTCAGCCCGTGTGTGTGTGTGTGTGTGTGTGCATGCACACACGTATATATCAAAGACATGCAGCCCGGCCACTGGCAGGGTACGTGCATGCGCACACACACACACACACACACACACACACACACACACACACACACGGCAGGCCCACAGCCAGTGCTGACCGACATCCATCCTGAAGGACCATCTCTTCCATCCGTGTGGACACTGCTACCACAGCCCTGCGGCACCGCCCACCCACGGGCACGCGTGTCCCACACGGCATCCCCTGTCCCCTCGGGGAGGAACCTTCTGGGCACCGCCCCCCCCCAGGGGCCTCCTTGTGTCGGACATCCAACCCAGGGCAAGCCTGGGAAAGTGAGACAGAAACCGCAGCCATTGCCCAATCCCCACCCAGCCCTGTGCCCGCCCCAGGCCAGGCCTCGCGTGCCTGCCCACACCCCCGTTGCCACCGGCAGCAGACACCCGGCCACCAACGCACACAGCTGCCATGACAAAGGGATCTTGCAAAACCTTGCTATCCCTCGGGGTTCAGCTCCCCCCCCAACACACCTTAGGGAGACTCCCCATCTCCTCTCCGGGGTGAACCTTTTTTGGGGAATTCTGGTGTCTGCCTGTGTCCAGCTGTGTGACCTTGAGGAAGCCACTGAGCCTCTCTGTGTGAAATGAGGATCGTGGAAGACCACCCTGAATAAATACATGCATGAATGGGGCCTGCCCTCCACTCATCACCGCTACTCACCCTGTGCTCAGCCCGCTGCAGGTGGACTCCGTTCCCCCAGGCTGCTCCTTCTGAGGTCTTTCCCCTGGAAACACCAAAGGGCACATGGCGTTGCTTCTCTTACCACTATGGAGGATCAAGGAGCCACTTGGGCTAGCACAGGACCCAAGGGCCCCCTGGGGCAGGGATGGAGAACGGGTCTGGAAGGCCTGGGCTGCACCTGTCTGTGGAATTCGCTTCCTCTGTGTGAGGAGGGGGCTGAGCGAGCAGAGAATCGGGCTGTGGCTGAGCTTTCCCTCTGGCCCTTCTTCACCCTCCCAGGGCCA
>NW_012267239.1:2972720-2987062 GCF_000151885.1 Dipodomys ordii | reverse complement strand
TCAAGTCCCTGGCTCCTGGGAGGCCCATGTCCCCAATCCTTGGCCTGAAGTCACCCTTAGGCTGGCCGTGCTGCCCCCCTCCCCACCCCGCAGGAGGCAGCAGGCCTCTGAGCCCCAGCCTGAGTGAGCCGAGCCCCCTGGAGACACTGACTTCCCTCAGCCATTTCTCCGACCCCTGCTGGGTCTCCTCTGCACACCTGCAGTGGATCGATTTGGGACCCCAGAAGGCCCTACAGTGCGCAGGCGCACTCAGACACGAGGCAGGGACACAGGTGGGTGGGCAGGCTGCCATGCACCCCTGGGTCTGAGTCAGACCAGCCTCCTGGGGGTATGCCGTGGCCACCTCGCCCAGGCCTGCCCATTAGTAACCCCCTAAATCCCACAGCCAGTTGGGACCTTGTTTAAGGGGCCTGGTGTGGCCTGAGGCCCTCTGAGAACCAGGGTGACACAAACACCCAAAGCAGTGACTCACAGACAGACAGACAGACAGACAGACACCCCAAGCCAGGGTCAGGAGCAGATGTGGCTGACGGTCCCATTCTAGGGTCTCCATCTCACAGGCCCTCAGGAAGAGAATCAGAACCCTTCAGAACTTTCTACTTCTGACTCCAAGGAACTTCCCCCATCTAGGGTCTCTAAGGGGGCAGCTACTACATTTCTGGGCACCTGGGGAAACTGAGGCTGGAAGGAAGAGGCCTTCCCAGGCCTCTGCCGCTCACTCACCAGGCCATGGCTGCGCTCTCAGCTGGTGTCATCAGCGGCCTAAGGAAGGCCCCAGCCCTGGGGTCCCCAGGGCCAGAGCGGGCGCACTGCCAGAGGTCAGGCCCCTTGTTCTGGCTTTTCTGGGGAGCCACGGTGAGGAGGGAGTACGCAGAAGTCACGCCCTTCTTCCCTTCCCAAGCCTGGGCGGGGCGGAGCTGAGCTTGCCTGATAACCCCCCCCAGGGCATCTGGGGGGCCCCCTTGACGGGCTGATGGGGGTTCCAGGCCTTGTTGAGGGGTGTGTGGCCCATTATGGCACAAAAATCTAGGCACAGAGGAGCCTATGACCACTTGGGCATTGTAGGACAGAGCCAGCTCTAGGTACCTTCAAGGACATGCAGAAGCCCAGTGCCCAGGCCAGGCCACCAGAGCTCTGGGACATCAAAGGGACAGCTGGAACTCAGGTTTGGCCAGATGCTGGTGGCTCACGCCTGTAATCCTAGCTACTCAAAGAGGCTAGGATCTGAGGATTATGGATCCAAGCCAGCCTGGACAAGAAAGTCTGTGAGACTCCTATGTCCAAGGAACCATCCAGAAAGTCAGCCAGTGGTTGCTGTGACCCTAGTGGTAGTATGCTAGTCTCGTGCGCAACAGTACCCGAGTTCCAGTACAAGAACCTAAAAAGAAAACAAAGAACTCAGGCTTGGTCCAAAAGTAAGCAAGGGACAAAGGTGCTCGGGAATCTTCTTGACGGCTTCTCCACACCCAGGTCAAGGACACTTTAAGCAGGAAGGTCTGAGTGTCTCTCTGCCCATGCCCACAACTTTCTGGGTTATTCTGGAAGCAATAGGAATGGAGAAAAGAAGCCAGACTTGAGCAGCAGACAGCCCTGTGTGGGAGCCATGTGTCATGTCGCCTCGGACTTCAGTTCCTCATCTGAATCATACCAGTGGTTCATGCACAGGGGAGTGGAGGTAAGGAGAGGCCCAGAGCGTGACTAGCTCACACCTATCATCCCCGCTGCTCAGGAGACTGAGATCCAGAGGCCTGGTCCAAAACCAGCCTGGGCAGAAAAGTCTGTGCGTCTACTTCCCACTCACTGGCAAAAAGTAGAACTGGAAGCATGGCTCCAGGGATAGAACACCTGCCATCAATAAGCAAGCCAAGCCAATGTGAGGCCCTGAGTTCAAATCCTTTATTGATGAAAGAAAAGGAAGTTGAATGTCAGTGGCTCAGTAATCCTAGTTGCTCAAGAAGCTGAGATCTGAGGATGGAAGTTCAAAGCCAGACCAGGCAGGAAAGTCCATGAGACTCAGATCTCTAATTAACTAGCAAAAACAAAAAACACACCAAAAACAGAAGTGGAGCTGTGGTAGGTACTAGCCTTGAATGAAAAAGTTACAGGACAGGGCCTAGTCCTTATGTTCAAGGCCTAATGCAGCCAAAACACATGAGGAAGGAAGGAAAGGAAGGAAGGAAGGAAGGAAGGAGAGAGAAAGGGTGAGCCATGGTTGAGAATGAAACTCAGCGGAGAACCAAGAACACAGAACAATCTAGTCAATATAAAGTCTTTTATTAACAGTTTAAAAAAACAAAAGGAGAGATGCAAAAATACTTTCCTTAAGGCACTGTCAGAACTCACCTGGCCAGCGAGACAACGGGCCAGACCTGGAAGACAGCCGTGCCCAGGGGGCCAGCTGGCCCCAGGGGGGAGGGGGGAGATGGCTCAGGCCTCGAGCAGGGACTGTGCAAATGCCGAAAAAGCCCACGGGGAGTGACGGGTTGGAGGCATAAGCCCCAAGCACCAGGTTCCCCTGCGTGGGCAGAGCAGGGAGGGGGCGGGCACCTGCCCAGGGCCCCTGGGAAAGCACGCCTGCGTCCCCGGGCGCTGGTGCCTGCACGCAGCTTACATACAGAAAGCGGAATGAGAGGACCCCCCCCCCATGCTGTAGGAGCAGGGGAGAGGGCTCATTCCGTAGCTTGAGAAAATAGTTCAGAGAAGTCTCTGGAAGCCCGGTGGAGAGGAGGCGCTGGCGCCTGCTGGGGTCTCTAGGAACCTTCCGATACCAGACCCTCTTGCCGTCGCTGAAGAACTTGGATGACGCTGCTGATGCCATCCTCGGGCACCTGGGGGGAGGCGGCAGGGAGAAAGGGCGGGAGGGATGGTCAGGGAATGAATCCAGGCCGGCTGGGACCACCTCTGTGGCTCCCTCATTTCCCTGGGCCTCAGTTTCCCTCCAGGCTTCTCCCCGGCCCCCAGGCCTGTGGTGCTCACCAGGGCGTGGTCAAAGTTGAAGGTGCTGATATAGTAGGCAGAGATGTCAGCAGCAGCCAGGGGTCCGGCAATCTGAGCCACGATGCCACATTCATCTGGGGGTTCGGGAGGGTACATGTAGCTCACACTGGTGGCAGGGGTCACCGCACCCAAGGTCCCCTCCCCTAAACGAGTAGCTCTCACCGAAGCCCAGTGGATGTCCACCAATTCGCACCATCCTCCACAGCTCTCCGGATGAGCTGGTCAGCAGGAGGTCACTGGGAAATCTGGAGGAACAGGTGTGGGGGGGTGGGGTGGGCAGGGTCACCCATGACCCCATCTGCGGGTGGACCCTTTAGCTGAGTCTGCCTGCTGATCGCAGAGCCTGGTACCCTCCCTCCCTGGGGACTAGCTTAGGGTCTGTGCCCCCCCTCCCCTTCCCATCCACCTCTTGGGTCAAAGGTCACATACTTTTTCTGCGTCTCGGCATCCATCACGATGGAGATGTAGCCCTCGATGAGGGAGAAGGCGAAAAATGGGATGGAGCTGGACTCGAGACCGTCAGAGGCTGCCTCTCTGGGGGCACTGAAGAAAGCCCCAAATCAAGGGCCCTGCTATGTACCCAGCAAGTTCCTTCTCCTAATCATCGGCCCTCAGACCCCAGGGATGGGACTGGAATGAGTGGCCCTGGCAGCTCTCTCTGACTTTCAGGAACCCAGAGAAACAAGGCCAAGCACAGAAGCAGCAGACTGGATGGACAGGACAAAGGTAGGTTAGCAACACTGGTGTGAAAGCAGAGACCAGAGCTGGGAAGGTGGCTCAGTGGTAGAGCGCTTGCCTTGCATGCATGAGGCCCTGAGTTCGATTCCTCAGCACCACATAAGCAGAAAAACCCGGAAGTAGCGCTGTGGCTCAAGGGGTAGAGTGCTAGCCTTGAGCTGAAGAGCTGAGGGACAGCGCCCAGGCCCAGAGTTCAGGCCCCACGACCAGCCAAAAAACAGACCAGGTGCACACTCAGCCTACCTGTGCGAGTAGAAGAGTACATCGATGAGGATGGTGGCGATGGATGGCAGCGTCTCGGGGTCCAGCGTGAGGACACAGAAGCGGTTCTGTGGGCTCTGAATGGGGTGCACTGTAGGGCTGGACCCTGTTGGAGGTAAGAGGGTCATCGGGTCAAAAGGCATCTGTGGTGCTGGGGCGACCTCTGGTGGCCGGCCGGGGGAAGGAGCGGAGTGGGCAGAAC
Source organism: Dipodomys ordii (assembly GCF_000151885.1). Taxonomy (NCBI): domain Eukaryota; kingdom Metazoa; phylum Chordata; class Mammalia; order Rodentia; family Heteromyidae; genus Dipodomys; species Dipodomys ordii. The sequence goes on along the minus strand of NW_012267239.1, from coordinate 2,982,864 downwards.
TTTGGGGAAAGGGGCAGGGCCTGGGCTCGCTCTCCTGGAGCCTCACCCTTCATAAGGGAAGTGTGCCTGTCTTCCCACACCCATGGGCCCACCCACACCGGGGAGAACCAAGGCATGTCAAGGGGCAGACCTCACCATGCTGAGCACGGGGAAGGCCATTGCTGGAATCTTCCCTGATCACAGGCACAGGCTCCCCACCCACTTCACGGTAGATATCAAACTCTCGAGCCAGGGTATGAATTACCACTGACAGGTCCTGCTCTCGAACCTGGACCATAGAAAGATTGTACATTATGATATATCCCCCTCTCCCTCCCCCCCCGTTATCCTTGACTGCCCTGCCCTGCCCCAGAATTTACAGACACTCACCAGGATGAAGTCTGTTTGATATGTAGACAACATCAGCACAGATACATGGTGCTCAGCCAGGGGTGCGATGACCGAGCGGGCAATCTTGGTGACCCCAGCCGCCTGCACTGCCGTGCCGCTGTGAGATGACACATTCATCACCAGCCACGTGGCCTCGGCTACTTGCAGGAACTCAGATGGGGGCAGTTCTGTGGGCGAGATGCACGGGCCTGATCCGAGCCTGAAAGGGTAGCCCTGCCTTTCTCTGAGCCTCAGTTTTCCTGGTTGAGCCTTGGGAGGTTCTTAGCAAGGTACAGGACAGGGCTGGAGACTAGGGCTAGGGTTCTGAAATTTCCTATGTAGAAAAGAAGTGATTCAAGAGCTGGTCCGATAGGGGTTAAACCTGTCCCGTAAAATTAGAAATCCAGACTCAGAACTGGGTTCAAATCCCAGCTTTGCCATTTACTTGCTGCTTGATGTGGGGCAAGTGATTTGAGCTTGTTTGTAAAATGGGATCTACACCTCGAGCCTGTTCATGATCACTTGACACCACCAGGAGGCGCCAGCAGATCATGTTGGCCAGAGATGCTTTCTGTTTGCAGACTGACTTCCCAGCAATACAAACAGGGAAACTAAGGCCTGAAGTTGGGAGTTGAAGGCTAGACCAAACTCCAGCTGGCTGGCTGAAGCCTCCAGGCCTGTCAGATAGGCCTGGACAGCCAAGAGTTGAAGCCACATGTCAGCCCCAGGGCCCAGGGAGGGACCAGGGCTAGCGTCCAGTCCTGAGCAGGAACAAGGGCCAGAGAGGCTGCTGTTCGCCCAAGCACAGCCAGGAGGCCCCCAGGACCCTGCTCTGGGATGGCTGCCTGCTCCTGCATTCTTTCCCCAGCCCTCAGACTCCTGGAGTTTCCAGACCAGCAGGGGAGGAGCTGACCAACTCGAAGGAGATAAGAGGAATAGTGTCTAGGAGGTCAAAACTGCTGCAGGAACCCCCAACTCTTGCCTGAAGCTGTTCACGGGGGCCTCTGTGCCAGCCTAAGGCTTACTGCCCCTCTCTCACACTCAGCCCCGCATAGATCTTAACTTTTTAAGGCCCTCAGGAGAGACCTTGTTTAGACACCCCCACTCCAACTACACCCATTTTACATAACTGGACACAGCCCAGAGAAGGGAAGAGATGTGCTGAAAGACACACAGCCCCTGAGTGGTGGATTCGAACTCAGATCCTTTAAGGTCCAAGATTTCTCAGGACTTCAGATCCTGGGCAGAAAGCACAAGTGATCCCACCTGCAAAGCCCTCTTCGTCCACCATGAGGGTGTAATCCTCCGGAGTCTCCGTCAGGCTGAAGAATTTGCACCTGATAGGGGTGAGGGAGGGTCTTCAGCCTGGGAGGAAACCCCAGCAGAGGGGTAGAGGAAGAACGGACTCTGCTCCCACTGCCAGTGGACTTCCTGACACCCCCCCACACCCGGCCTCAGTTTCCTCCACTGAGCAATGGGGGTGTAGGCCGCGCCTTGGGATCGCGAAGTTCTCAGCCTCCTCCAGACCTTCCCCCGCCCCTTCACGCCCAGGGAAGGGGGGCCTCAGGCACCCCGGGACGCCAGCCCAAGGGGCACCGGACCTTGCCCTCCTCGATCAGCGCCTCCAACCTGATCAGAGGGCCGTGGAGGGCGGCCCCCCGCCTCGCCCCCTGCGGAGCGGAGCGGGACCCACCCCAGGCTGTTTGCGCCGGCCGGCCCCGGCCCCGGGACGGGGGGCCGGATAGGCGCGTCCCAGGAAAGGGTAGGACCAAGCCGGATGGCGGCCGGCGCGGGGAGTGCCTCCCCACCCTCTCCCCCTCGCTCCGAGGCGACCCTCATCCTCCAGCCCCAGCCCAGCCCCCGCCTGCGCCCCCCAGCCCGGGCGCGCACCGGCTGCGGCAGGGGAGGAGCAGCAGCTTGATGAGCGGGTGGGTGTAGAGCCAGAGACCGGGCCGGGCGATACTCAGCACCCGCACCCGGTGCTCCAGGATGTGCAGCTCCATCGCGGCGAGCGCGGCCCCGACCCCGCCGCCTGCTAGACCCAGGCTGGAGGCGGGGCAGCGGGGGTGGCGCCCCGGGACTTAAAGGAGCCGCGGTGTCGCGGCATCCACGCCACCCGCTACGCGGCGGGGCCCGCCCAGCGCTGTGGCCCCGCCCAGCGTCCTCCCGGATAGACACGCCCCTCCAGAAGCACAGCCAATGAGAGTGACAACGCCCCCTCCCCGAACCAGAACTTCACTCGCTGGCCGAGCCCTACCCCGGATGGCTCCACCCCTGGCGCCCTGGCTCAGCTGTGACCCCACCCTCTCGCGAGGCCTGAGGCCCCGCCCTGGCCCCGCCCCCGCGCGCGGCTTTCCCCCCTCCCTTCCGCAGGACGTCTGACGGGCGGGGCTCGGGAATGTGCCGGAAGCCCGGGCTTGTTTCTTTCGGGCGTGCATCTCGGCCTGCTGGTTGCAGTCTTAAAGATACGGAAGGGGCTAAAGAACTCTAGTTCGGCTGGGACCTGAACGCAGGCCCTAAAGCCCGGGGATGGGAGGCCTGGGGGACAGAGGCCCAGGATCCTGATGGCCCAGTGATTTGCTCCACTTTCTCCACCTTTCCACGTGCAGAGCTGGGAGGGGTGGGCCGGGGCCTCCAGAGCTAGCTGGGCAGGGGGTGACCTACCCCAGGTCCAAAGCAAGGACTGCCTAGCATTGGCGTGGATAATACTCCCTTTCCCAACTTGGGTGGGGGCCTACAGTGGTGCCATTTTGCTCACCCAACTTCCAGACTAGAAGAAAGCTCCCCACCAGTGCTCAGAGATAAGGAGAGCCCTAGCCACCTCTCAGCGACATGCTGTGGGGTCGGCAGTGCTGGTGGCCCCAACTTATGGCTTGAGGCCCTTCACAGGAAAACCAGGCCAGAAACAAGCTCCACAGAGGCCTTCACAAAGATGCTTGTAGCCGTCAGCAGAACCCAACTGGCTTGAGCACATCCCCATCTCCCCTCCTCCAAACATTGGCAGACACCCCAGATCTGATCAGGCTTCTGCAGGTCTAAGGCGACCCCAAGGCCAAGCAAGCACCAGCAAGCTCACGTTGGTTCCTAGGCAAGGCCGGGCATGCTCCAGGGGGCATGTCTGTCCTAATACACTGAAACTTTAGGTCTGAGGCCTTGCACCTAAGTAGGGGAAAAGCAGACCTCAGGCCTCATTGGTATCCAGTCTGCCTGGGCCAACAAGCAGATGGGAAGCTACCAGGCTAGGGATGTTTCCATGAACGCTGCAGTCACCAACATCTTGCCCTGACTCCTGGGGGGGGAGGGAATGTTCCAGAGGTTGAGCTCAGGCCATCCATGGCAGGTGCACATGGGGTGGGAAACCACAGGGGTGAGGGGCAGGAGGCAGGAAATAGGTAGTCTGCCCATTCACCTCCCTAGCCTCAATATCCCCAGCTGTAACAGGACAAGATGTTCCAGGACAGGACGATGCATGAAAGCTCCCAGGGAGGCTCTGCTCTTCCCTCCTCCATCCCCTCCCGCTATGGCCAGGCCCTGCTTGGTCTTCTGCCAGGAACAGCCGCTATTGTTTGACTGGAAAAGCTGCTTCCTCAGCAGAGGGGGGGGGGGGTGAGGGGAGCCTCTCCCAGGGACACCCTGTCCTCACCATTGCCTGTCATCAGATTGTGACCTAGTGCTTAACTCCATGGCAGGCAGGTCATCTAGAACTAGTGAGGAGAGGCTTCAAGAGGTTCCTCACAGAAGAAGAGGGATTCCTTTCCCATTCAGCCTGTGGTTCATGTCAGGCACATCTAGCCCAGCCCAGCACATGGTAGGTGCTCAGTAAACAGATGTCTCTCCTCACTCATCAGCTGAGGACTGAACACGAGGACATTCAGAATGCCTCACCCCAGGTGCTAGGAGTGCTCAGAATCCCACCCTGAAATGGCAACAGGACTGGCCTGGGAGGGAGGGAGAAGAGCAAGGAAGCAGCTTCTTAGCTGGGGGCTAATGGCTCATACCTATAATCCTAGCACTTTGGGAGGCTGAGAGCTGAGGAGTGAGATTCAAAACCTGGACATAAGACTCATCCCCAATTAAGCACTAAATGGCTGGAAATGGAGCTGTGACTTGAGTGGTAGAGTGCCATTCCTTGAAAGAAGTGAAAGGAAAGTGCCCAGCCCTGAGTTCAATCGGAGGGAGGGAGGGTGGGGAGGGGAGGAAGAGGAGGGAAGAGGAATGAGGGAGGGGGAGGGGGAGTGGAGGGCAGGGGAGGGGGAAAGGAAGGCAGGCGCCTCCTTAGTGAAGAGGAGGGACCAGGCCCTGGATCATGCCCTGCTCTCACCCAGTGCTGGGCTCCAGCATTATCCCTTGTCCATGGTGGACGGACATGATGCAGCAGGGATGGGAGAAGAGAAAGTAAGGGTCAAGATCAGCTCACCCTGAACTTGGCAACTCCTCTGTCAAAGAACCTTCTCAGAGAAGCTCCTACTGAGGACCCAACTCCTGCTAGACCAGGGCCAGGACGAGGGGCTCTGTAAGGCCTGGTGAAGAAGAGATGCCAAGTGGGGGCATTCCTGCTCTTAAGCTATACACCAGCTCTCTACACAAGCTTGTTTATTTCTGTACAAAATCATGTTTCTATTTTACACAAAGAGTACCCCACGACCCCCCTCAAGTCAGGACATTAGCACTGGGAAGCACCTCCCCCAGGAGGAGGGGCTGAATGAGGCCCTCGCTTCTGCTGGTGTTGGCTAGGCCACCGGAGCTCCACTCTATAGAGAAAATAAATAAGAGACTCAGGCAGAATCTGCTGGGCCAACCAGAATCCGTCCTGGTCTGGCGGCCAAGCGGGCAAGCAAGGCTTGGAGTGTCAGTCTTCGAACCAGGTGTTGCTGAGACCCCATCCTGGAGGTCTGAGCTGCCAGGGTTACAAGTATGTGTCTTCACTCTCCTGGGAAGTCAGGCTCTCCTGGGAGCGACGGCAGACTAAGTTCTGGGGAGCAGAGTCCTGAGGGGTCAGGTGCTGGGAAATGGGGTCCTTTGGGGGCACTTCCTGTGGGGGACATGCATCTCCTGCGGCAGTCACCACTGTGTCCTGACTGGGTGCCAGGGCCTTGTCCGGCTGCCCACTTGCCTTCGACCGCTTCCGCTGCTCATTCTGGACCTGCTTGGGTGGCTTGGCTTTGGAGCTGGGAAAGGGGACATCTGGGGGAAGGCGGATAGATGGCGAGGGTTGCAGGGTGGGTCGGGGGCCAGGCTCTGCTTCCAGGATGGCCTTGGCACCATGCAGCCTTGGCGGGGATCGACACTGCAGCTCTCCCCGAGTCTCCTGCCAGCGCCGCAGCTGGATAAGGTGCTCCCGCTCGATCTGGCGCTCAGTCACGGGCAACTCAACCACCTGTGGTGGGAAGAGGGGCCAGGTAAGCAGGAAGAAGGCCAATCCCCATCTGTACCCCAGCTGAGTTTCCTTTCTCTGCTGTCTCCCCCAGCTCTGACTGCTGACAGCTGACCCCTGCAAGGAAGGGCTTTGTGAATACAAGTCCCAAAACTCTGTACCAGGCACCTGCCTCAGGCTACTCAAGGAGCCACTGGCCTTCCCTACTGGGCAGGAAGAGTAAGGCTCAGACAGGTGAGCACCTGGGCTAGAATGACATGTCCCCCCATTGCCCAGGGAAACCTGACTGCCTAGGCTTCCATCCCAGCTCCACTATACTTTCTGGCTGGTGACTGAGGGAATCACTTGGAGATGCTACCTCTGTAAGCCTCTATTCCTCATATGGACAATGAGGGTATAAACCATAGCCCTCCTCGACTGCTGGTAAAGCAAGAACAAAGACGGCCTCTGCTTCTGCACAGCATCAGCCCTGACCTCAGGCCCATCTTAAGAAGAATGTGTCTCTTCTTCACAACCCCAAGACAAGTATCGTCCAAGGGGGGGGGGGAATGGGGAGAATAAGCCAGGCACTGGTGTCTCACACCTGTAATCCTAGCTACTCAGGAGGCTGAGATCTGAGGATCTTGGCTCAAAGTCAACCCAGGCAGAGAAATCCTTGAGAATCATCTCCAATCAATCATCAAAAAAACCAGAAGCAGAGATATAGCTCAAGTGGTAAAGTGCCAACCTTGATCAAAAAATGCTGAGAGGGTCCTGGTCCTGAGTTCAGGCCTCAGTACCAACACACACCACACACACCACACACCACATACCACACACACACACACACACACACACACACACACACAGAAACCTAGGAGCAAGGTGCTGGTGGCTCACGCCTACCATCCTAGCAACTCAGGAGACGGAGATCTGAGGATTGCAGTTCAAAGCCAGCACTGGCAAGAAAGTCTGTGAGGCTCTTAGCTCCAATTAACCACCATAAAATTTGAAGTAGAGCTGTAGCTCAAAGTGGCAGAGTGTTAGCCTTGAGCAAAAGTGCTCATGAACAGTGCCCAGGCCCTGAACTCAAGCCCTATGATCACCACCATCACTACCACCACCAACAAAAGAAACTGAGGGGTTGAGGGATGCAGGTTATAGCTCCCCTCTACTCCTACTGGATAGGAAAAACCCTAATCCCATTTATGCCCCGCTGTCTTTATCCAGCCGGGAGGATGAGGGCCGCCCCAGTTTTGTCCTGAGCCACTGAGCAGCAGCCTGGTGTGGGTGACACAGGCCTACCAGGACCCCTCCAAAGATCCCCTCCATGTCCTCCCCCTCCCATTCAGTGGTAAGGCGCAGTGGTGGGCCACACCTCCTGGACCAGGAAGGCCTCCTGCATGATCTTGGGGCTGAGGCTCCGCAGCTGCTCGATGGTCTCATACTGGCCCTGGCAGGCTTTGAGCTTCTCAGGGGAACCCAGCGCATGCTTCAGCAGCACCAGCCCCACCCGGAAGATGATCTTGACGCCTGCATGGAGGTGGAGGGCGAGTGGTGAGCGTAAGCAGGCCTTTCGGGGCTTCTCTGGTACTCTCCCCAGCCCAGCCCAGCACCTTCACAGAAGAACATGTCCCAGACACGCAGCACGGAACTCCAGGGTAGGGTGCGGGCAAAGGCGCACATAAACCACTCTGTCATATAGAGCAGGGGGTCAATCTTCTGCCGGCTGAGGTGTTTGTGGGCTACAGGCGACACCTTCTGCAGCAGGGAGAAGAGAATCTCACCATCCAGCTGGATCGCCTCCTGGGGGGGAACGAACATCAAAGCCATAGGGTCATGAACAGGGCCCACAGGGAGGGGGACTAGAACCAGGCCTTCATTTATTCTTCTGTTGGCTGCTGCCTGTAGGGTGCTGACTTCTGGAGGAGACTGAGATCCAGCAAGGAGCAAACTAAACAGAAGTGGGCTCCTGTGAAAAAGGGCCTTAGAGCACCTGGGAGCTAATGAGGTGGAGCCCAAGACTGGACACTCAGCAGTAGTACAGGGTCCACCTGTCAGGGTCAAAGCAAGTTCTCCAGGTAGAAAGCTGAGGGGAAGTGGAGGTTCTCAAGGGAAAGATAGTGGAATAGTGCTGCAGACAGATACTGAACTAAGCCCAAACCAGGGCTGAGATGAAGAGGAACTGGGTGCCCTGGAGAAATTTCTATCCTGCCCAGTAGCCAGAGTGGTGGAAGCAGAGATGTAGGCAAGTATGTACCTGACCATGCTGGGTCTAGAAGACCTGAGTCTCTTAAGTCTAGGGACTTTACTCAGCCTGGAGTGGCTATAGAGAAAAAGTAGCCAGCCTTGGGTGGGGCCCAGGCCAAACAAGCACTCACCAATTTCTCACTGTAGTAGCCAGGCAGGTACTTCTCACAGATCTGTACCAGACACCAGAAGGCTTGCTGCAGACAAGAAAGACATGAGGCCTTGCTGATGCAGGCAGTCCCCACCCACCTGCCCACCACCAACCCGGGGCCTGGAGGTACCTCAGCGGGCATGTGCATGAGCAACACGGCAGCAATGGGAGCCTGGGCCTGGCAGTAGCCCTCTTCAGGCCGGTATAGCGTGTAGGCCTTCAGCACACGAAACAGGTCCTGTTGGCTGTGGAAAGGCCAGACAGGGCGTGATGGACAGATGTGACTCTGCTGCCCAATTCTTCACCTGTGCCCACAGGACCAGACCTGCCTCAGAATCTGCCCATTCTGCCAGGCACCATGGGCTCATGCCTATAATCCTAGCTACTCAGGAGGCTGAGATCTGAGGATCATGAATTCAACGGCAGGAAAGTCTGCTATTTCTAACTAACTAGCTGGAAGTGGAATAGTGGTTCAAAATGGTAGAGGACCAGCCTTAAGTAAAAAATTAAGGATAGTGCCCAGGCCCTGAGTTCAAGCCTCCCATATACCCACACCTACATGTACAAAATCTTCCCTGATAGGAGGAGGTGACCTGAATGTGGTCACCAAGTGGTCAATCTCCCTCTATAGCACGTGGACTCCACAGGGACTAGGTGAAGCAGGGATACAAGGAGAGCATAAGGCAGGACAGCAAACAGATCTGGAGTAAGGAAGGATGGTCAGGAGATGGAGGCGGGCCCTCACTGGGGAGTTTTGTCCCCTTGCCCACCCAACCCCCTCTTGTCAGCAGTCTGGAGAGTAAATGATGAAAGGTTTGCCCCAGGGGTCAAAGGACACTATGAGAACCACCAAACTCTAGCCAAAGAAGGCTAATGTGGAGAGCCAAGTTTTGGACAGCTGGCTTCTGGGCCTCCAGCGTACCCCAAACTCATTGCACTACCTTCTCTCCTTATCCCCCTCACTTCCCAGGACAAGGGCCTAGAATAACAGCTCAGCCCACAGGCCCAGCCTGCTCACCCATGGCCGCCTCGGGACACAAACATCTCATGGAAAGGGAACTGCCGGTGCAGGTCACGCTCAATCACATCCAGCCATTTGGGATCCCCAGGAGACAGATCCAGCTCCTAGAAAAACAGGGTCAAGGGCACACATCAGAGACTAGGGAGGACAGCAGAGGCATCGTGGAGGGGACATGGTTGTTCCACGAGCCCTCTACCAGAAACCAGACCTATCTAGTCCCATGGTAGGACTAGAAAGCGGGGATTGAAGCCTGGCCAAAGTGAGGCAGAGCTCTGGGAAGCCTGAGCAGTGATCCTACTTTGAAGAGGACTCCAGTTGTATGTGAAATCACCTCTGGGCATATCAGTCAGGACTCAGTGTATGGAGGGATGCTATTGCATCCTCAAGGCACTGCATAGCTGAGGACAATGAAGGTAAAATCAAAGACCCTGGCTCAAGATCTTGTGGGCAAAGAATTGGAGGAAGTGGAACTGTGGAACTGGAAGGCAAATATGACTGAGCGCCCCAACCCCAGCGAGAAGCTACTAGCACTCCCCACCATGGCCAAGGGTGTCACCAATTCAGGAAGAACATGACATCTGTCAAAGCCTCAGGGGCTTCTCTAGGTGCTGGGGTTTCAAAAGTTTTAGTTTCTTCTTTGGACTTCTATGAACATTTCTTCTTGTTCTTTTTTATTTTTTGGGTTGGTTGTGGGGCTTGGGCGCTGTCCCTGCACTCTTCAACTCAAGGCGAGCACTCTACCACTTGAGCCACAGTGCCACTTCTGGTTTTCTAGTGGTTAATTAGAGATGAGTCTCACGGGGACTTTGCTGCCTGGGCTGCTCTTGAACCTCGATCCTCAGATCTCAGCCTCCTGAGTAGCTAGGATTACAGGCGTGAGCCACCGGCACCTGGCTTGTTCTCTTTTTTTTTTTTTTGTCGGTCGTGGGGCTTGAACTCTGGGCTTGGGCACTGTCCCTCAGCTCTTCAGCTCAAGGCGAGCGCTCTACCACTTGAGCTA
>NW_012267239.1:2951874-2972670 GCF_000151885.1 Dipodomys ordii | reverse complement strand
CTCTACCACTTGAGCTACAGCGCCACTTCCGGTTTTCTGGTGGTTTATTGGAGATAGGAGTCTCACGGTCTCTCCTGCCCGGGCTGGCTTTGAACCATGATCCTCAGATCCCAGCCTCCTGAGTAGCTAGGATTACAGGCGTGAGCCACCAGCGCCCGGCTTTCTTGTTTTTTTTTAAGCAAGTGTTCCTTTAGAAAGAAACAACAAAGCTAAGACAGAAAGAAAAATGGCTTCTTGCTCAGCTGCAAGATTCTCTACTTTGATTTGCTCTACTTTGATTTGCATGTTGATTACACAGATGTGTATTTTGCTGTCAAAGCTCACTGATTTGTACATTCAACATCTGGGCATTTTAGCCTATAGACTCATACCTCAATTAAAAAAGAAGACGAAATAGAAAGGCTGAGCAGGGAAGCTGAGCAAGTACAAGAAACTGAGCAAGTACACATTGCTGGACTGTCCAGAGCGGGAGGATGGGTGTCAAGGATGGGAACACCATGAAAACTGTGTGTGTCCTGTGCATACCAGGCACTATCTGAATACAATGCAGGTTTGCTTTTCGCAGAAGAGGAAGTGGCCCCCAGATTCTCCTGGTAGTTCATATGATATACAGGGACTCGAAGACTTCAAAAATCTGTTTCCAGGATGTATTCATTTGGCCTCTCAGCAGCCCAAGGCATCCAACCACAGTGGGCTGGTAAGGTGGGGGATTCTCCAGGGTGTCTAGGGAGAAAGGTCTCTGGGCACCAAAGGCAGGTGTAAACTGCTGGCAGATGAGCTGGTACCATCACATGAGGTAAAGCCAGGTAAGCATGGAAGGGTCAGAGCTGCAGAACTTGCCCTGGCAAAGATGGCCAGGCACCTGGGTTACCTGTACACAGGCGGTCCTGACACCCAGGTATGCTTTGCCACTACAGTTCTCTCATGCCCAGGCTACGGCTTATGCTCATGATGTAGCAGAGAGCTTCTCATCTCCGTTTGCTTTCCTCTGGATCATCCACAGGCCAAGTCCTTCCAGGTATATTCCTAAACACTCTTAGGGTTTCCCAGGACTGCTGTAGGGGCCCTCAGCTCAGTCTTAGGATACTTAGAAGGCCTTTCAACTACACACACACACACACACACACACACACACGGAGCTCCATGCTCTTCTGCACACGCTGCTGACACACTCACACCTGCTGGCCAGTGTATCCAGGAGGCTGCCCAGGCGCCCATTTCCTCAGTTCTCACTCCTGGGCTCTGGTCAGGGTAGGCTTCCATCCCTGAGCCTCCCATTTTGCCCCTGATTCAGGAGGCAGGAGATAGACCCACTGGGAGGAAGCCTCTGGAGTGAAGGGGTGGAATGTCCAATCGCACTGGTTCCAGGTTTCCCCAGCTAGATGTCTCACCAGACCCTTTCCTCCCGGACCAAGTACTGCCAGCAAATAGCTCTCACCACTCTCTACCAGCAGAAACACCAGGCTGCTGCTCTGTCCTGCCTACCTTCTCAGAGAACAGGTCTGGTCAGATAGGAGCATTCACGGAAGTGTGAGGACATCCACAAAGAGCTGGGGGCTGGCAGTTCCACTCACCGCCTTTCATCTGTCCTAAGAGCTCGGGACAAACCCTGATGCCTGGGGCTAGAACTGGCAGGTAAACCAGGGAAACTCTGGGGATACCACTGACTCTGCAGAGTTCCTCCTAGGGGAGCAGGCCAGGGAAGCTGCCCAGCTCAGTGAATGGAAATCTTGCATCCTGGCCAGTCCATGGGGCTGAAGCAGCAGAGGGTGGACAGAGGGCACAGTGGTTGGATTCTGCCACCCCAGTGCTGATGGACTGATGGACTGTCAAGCAATTCAAGTGGATGGGTCTGACCAAATGTGGAGGCAGGTGGCAGAGCAGAAGGTAAGAAACCAGGTTGTATGAAAGATCTTGGGTGCCCCTGCTGGGTAAGCCACTAAAGACCCAGTACACAGACTCAAGACAGATGGGCACTGGTGGCCTTTCTCCTGTAATCCTAGATACTCAAGAAACTGAGATCTAAGGACCGTGGTTCAAAGTCAGCCAGGAGAAGGAAAGTCCATGAGGCTCTTATCTCCAATTAATCACAAAAAAAGCCAAAAGTGGAGCTGTGGCTCAAGTGGTAGAATGCCTACCTTGAGCAAAAGGAGCTGAGGGCCGGGCACCAGTAATCCTAGCTACTCAAGAGACTGAGATCGGAGGATCACAGTTCAAAGCCAGCCTGGGCAGGAATGTCTATGAGACTCTTATCTCCAATAAACCACCAGAAAACTGGAAGTGGTGCTATGGATCCAGTGGTACAGTGCTTGCCTTGAGCCAAAAAGCTCAGGGACAGCACCCAAGCCCAGAGTTCAATCCCCATGTCCAACAAAAAAAAAAAAAAAAAGGAGCTCAGGGATAGTGCCCAAACCCACAGTTCAAGCCCCAGTACTGGAGAGAGAAAAAAAATCGACCTAAGACATTCAGGGACATGATCTGAAGACTCCCTCCTGATCACCAAGAACTGAGTTTGCCTGAGAAAGCAAACCACTTGGTTGTTGAGTGAAAAAAAGCTCGAATGAGGAGTGGCAGATGTGTCCATTCCTTAAGTGCTGCTCAGGCTGGAGCCTCAGAAGAGAGAGGCCTCAGGAGTCACAGGTCCTCAGGGCTTGGCCAATCTGGCCTGCTGGGTAGTGGGGCATGGGACCCAAAGTTCCATCTACTTCCTACCTTGTCAAGGCCCAGGATGATGGGGGTGGGGGAGTCGCTCCCATGGAAACAGATAAAGCCCATAGACTTGTCAGGATTGGTGGGGAGAGGGCAGGAAACTCACCTCAAATTTCCCAGGATTCTGCTGTAGCTTCACCTTGCCTCCTGACAGGTACTGCCAAGCCCGGCCCCTCAGAGAAGGCGGGATGCCCTTCTGACATCGCAGACGGATCTGAAAGCCAAAAGAACAGCTGAGCACATGCATTCACTCTGGTAGCACCTCTGGCCAGGCCCCTCTGCTCTGGCTTGGTGGGCCTTCAGTGAACAAAGTCAAGAACAGAGAGGGAGAGAACAGAAGACTTTCTTATGGTTGCTCCGACACATCTCCTATGGTGGGGCAGAGGACTGCAGTGAGTCATGATGCCAGCGGGTGAGGTCAGAGGGCATGTCCCCCTGGGCCAGTGACAATACAGGCATTCCTGAGGACTGCCGCAGTCATCCATCCCTCAGTATCTAACAGATTGGTTCTGGGAGGCACTGTGAATAAACCCTTGTAGGAATAGTGGCTTACATCTGTAATCATAGCTACTCAAGAGGCTGACATCTGGAGGCAGCTATGACCAATCGGGCTAGCTGCCTGGGTGGCTACTGCCTATTTCAGATAGCTGTTAAAATCCACTTTGAAAATCTACCATGCCTTTTAAAAATGGGACAACTGAAAATTTCCCCTAGAGTAGAGAATGACTAAGGTCACACAGCCAGAAACCCTGTCTCTCCCAGGCTGCACTACAAGGCTGGTAGAATCCAGCCCTGGTTCTCAAGAGATCGATGGGGGAAGTAGGCTCCCCCTGGTCTTGAGCCAGAATGAAGTTCTAAAGGCAGCAGCTCTGACCTAGTAGGTGAGGAATGGCAAAGGCAGAGGCCTGCAGCTTGCAGGATGCTAGTAGAGAGTGCATAGGGGCCAATGGCACTGCCTCCCCCTGCATTAAGTTGCGTGGCTTGGGATGAAGTGGGGTGCTTAGGTCATAAGAAGAATAGCTGATGTGGGCTGAATTCTCTGATCTCAGCCCCATCAGTTCTCATTAGCTTCAAATCAGAATGTTAGCTACTACTAGGATTCCATTAGACAGGGGAAAACCTGCTCAGTGAGGGGCCTGATGGAGTCTATGTTGAGTAAGTAAAGGCTTCCTCCCCTCCCTCATCCCAGAGGCCCTAGAGCTTCAGTTCCCCTCCCCCCTCACCTGGAAAGCCCCTCTCACAACTCTACAAGCAGCACTCAGAAGAAGAGCGCAGAGGTCCTGGCTTTCCTGATGACCATTGAAAACAAGGGAAAACTTTCCAAGGGTCAGAGAGAGTCAAGAACCAGGAAGGAGACAGGCAGGCAAGGCTGTGGGCAGTGGGAAGAGCCAAGTGAGAGCTTCTGGGACGGCCTGGGAAAAGAGGAGAGAAGGGAGTCCAGGGAACTGTTCTGGATTGTGGAAACAGCTTCCTGCTACAGTGGGACATGGGTCACCCTAAGGAAACCAGTTTAGACAGGCTTTAGCCATGGAACATGGGACAGCCCCTCACCACAGGCCCTCCATTATACACACTGAGCAAGTTCATTCAGCACAGGGCAGCCTGGTCATCACAGCCTCCTGTCACAGGCAGAAGACTCCAGAGGAGCCATGAAATGCTCCCAGGCCATCAAGGTGCCCCAAGTGGCTGTACCCACAGGCAGGCCTGGGCTGGGGGTTGGAGGTGGAGAGATGGAAACACAGGCCACATTTCCTAGCAGGCCTTCATCTCAGCCCAATAGTGCTGGAGATGGTCATGCCCGCCCGCCTGCCTGCCTGGGGAAGGTTAGGATAACTTATGACAAAGTGCTCCCAGAAAGCACAAGGCATTACCAATCTCTAACGCAACACCCTGAAAAAGGAAGCCACTAATGATAGCTGACCAAAGCTACACCTTTGCCTGCTAAACTCTGGGAGGGCAGGCCCCCCACCAGAGGGGGCTAGGACAGGGCTGAACAAGGGGAGAAAAACTACTATCCCGCTTTTCTCCAGACCCAGATGTCTATCCTAGACACAAGCTGGTAGCAGGGAGGAAGATACCCTCCCAGCAGGACTAAGGATGAGTCCCAGAGAAGTACTGGGTCTGAGCCCACCTCTAAAACAGGTACTGTACTTCCTGTGCCATGAGTTCCAGAGCAGACGGAAACCCCCATGGCCAGGCAGGAAAGGCCCCCAGGGCAGGGCCTGGGGGGGGGGCTGTAGCTGAGGCAGCAGGAGGGGCACCCCGGGGTGATGGTTATCTAGATCTGCACTCTGAAGGAGATAGGTTGAAGCTTGACTATGGAGGCCTCTGCTGGGCAGAGGCAGCCTTTGGACTCAACAATAGAAACAAAGAGGAAGTGCTGCTGACTGGTCTGCTGAGAGGAGCCCCTCAAAACTGCCCTCAGGAATCCTCATTTGTCAGGGAGGCAAGAACAAAAAGGCCTAGCACCAGTCCCTGATGATATCAGAGAGCACAAGAGAAGGCTGGAGGGTAAGCTATAGCTCAAGGTAAGAGCCTGAGGAAAACCGGTCGGGGCCCAAAGTTAGGTAAGAAAACAGTTAAAAAAATACTGCCTTAAATATAAATATAGCCTGGCGCTGGTGGCTCACACTGTAATCCTAGCTACTCAGGAGGTTGAGATCTGAGGATTACAGTTCAAAGCCAGCCCAGGCAGGAAAGTCCATGAGACTCTTATTTCCAGTAAACCACTAGAAAACCAGAAGTGGCGCTGTGGCTCAAGCGGTAGAGCACTTATCTTGAGCTGGAGAGCACAAGAGTTCAAGCCCAGAGTTCAAGCCCCACAACCGACAATAAATGAATAAATAAATAAACAAACAAACAAACAAATAAAATGTGTTTGTGTGTGTGTATGTGTGTGTAATATATTTTTTGGGGGGGGTCCGGTCATGAAGCCTGAACTCTGGGCCTGGGCGCTATCCCTCAGTTCTTCAGCTCAAGGCTAGAGCTCTACCATTTGAGCCACAGCACCACTTCCAGTTTTTTCTTTTTGCTTATGTTGTGCTGAGGAATCGAACCCAGGGCCTCAGGCATGCAAGGCAAGCGCTCTACCACTGAGCCACCTTCCCAGCCCTGTGTAATATTTATATACATATATAACTATTTTTTTATGAGAGATGGGTGCAGTGGTTCATGCCTATAACTTGTTACTTGGGAGGGAAAGATCAGGAGGATCACAGTTCAAGGCCAGTCTGGGCAAAAGGTTAGCAAGCAGGATCTTATCTTCATAAGCTCATAATAGTGGTACACATCTGTCATCCTAGCTATGTAGGGGTTATAGGTAGGAGGGTTTTGGTATGGTGCTGGCCCTGAGCAATGAGATGCTATCTGAAAAATAACTAAAAGCACAAAAGACGTGGTGCTGGTAGCTCACGCCTGTAATCCTAGCTAATCCTGAGAGCTAAGAATTGTAGTTCAAAGCTAGCCAGGGTACATAAAATCCGTTTTTTTTGGGGGGGGGTCCGGTCCTGGGGCCTGAACTCTGGGCCTAGGCGCTGTCCCTCAGCTCTTCAGCTCAAGGCACTCTACTACTTGAGCCACAGTGCCACTTCCGGCTTTTGTCTTTTTGCTTATGTGGTGCTGAGGAATCAAACCCAGGGCCTCATGCATGCAAGGCAAGCGCTCTACCACTGAGCCACTTTCCCAGCCCCGATCCTCAGCTCTTAAATCTCCCAAATAGCTAGGATTACAGGTGTGAGCCACCAGTGCCCTGCCCAAAAAACTCTTATCTCTAACTCCAGCAAAAAGCCAGAAGTAGAGGTGTGGCTCAAGTCTTGAGCAAAACAAGCTAATAAGAACATGAGTTCAAGCCTTAGTACTGGCCTGGGGGCTTGGCTTAAGACCATCTGCCTCAAGCACAGGCTCTGAATTTAAACCTGTCCCCCATGGTAGTCTACAAAAACACAGTTGCTACCCAGTGGAGCCCTGAAACAGGTTTATCCCTCCTACTTGGCCAGAGAAATTGAGGCTGAGTGTGAGAGGCTTTTGTTCAGACCAAAACAAACAAAAATGTGATGGTGCCACTACTATTCACATCATCCAGTGAAGCACCTTAACTTGTAGGCCAAGCACCCTACAAAATGCTCCCCACAGGTTAGCTGTCAGTAGTAGCAAGTCTTCCCTAATGGACTGCAAGTACTTTGGACTTCTCCCAGCTGGATTGGAGCAAAAGCAGCTATTAGCAGGGCTACTGGCTAAGGGTAGTTTCAAAGTTTAACTCCAGCGCAAAGTTCAATGTGACTCTGAAGTCACCTGCCAGGGCCCAACCTACCCTCTGCCTTTGATCAGCTTCTGTTCCCATTTGGCCCATAAGGGCCACCTAAGGCATTCTGGCAGATGGAGAAGCCCCTGCTCACCTGAGCTCATGAAGTACCTCCATCTTCCTCCCCATCCCCAAGCTGCCAAGTCCCAGCCCACAACCTGAGGCCACGCCTCTCACCTTTTTATGCTTCTTGGCCATCCATTTGTCCCAGTTGTTGAGCATATCCAGCCATTTGGACTCCCTCTGTCTCAGCACCTCCAGTGGGACTTCCTCCAGCCTGTGGAGTCAAGGGCAGAATCATCACACATGCCAAGAGAAGCAAAGGCCCTGGCTTCAGCTCCCAGCCTAGCCAGTCTCGCATCCTCTTCTGGACTTTACTTCCCTCAGGACGGCTAGTTCATGATGCTTCATTACAGATGGGATGGAATGCTAGCCCTCTCTGGAAGGCACAGGCCAGAGAGACATCAGATCCAACACCATGCCTCTCTGGGGCAGAGGCTCTGTGTGTGTGTGTGTGTGTGTGTGTGTGCGTGCGTGCGTGTGTGTGTGTGTGTGTGTGTGTGTCTGCGCCCAGTCAAGCATTCCTGTCGGGCCTGCCTTGGTAAATAAATAAGCCTGTTCAGAGGGCTTGCATGCTATGAGCTGAGCTGAATACAAAAACTAGCCAAACAAGTACAAAGTAACAGCTCACCTCTGCATATGAGCCAAACTAGTTACTCAGAGTTTCCTTCAATTACATCCTGGCCTTTTCCACCCCCTTCAACCTTTACTCATGCCAGTCCTTTCGCCAAAATGTTCTTTGAGTTGTTTCCACCTATGAAAGTCGTAACACATTTCAAAACCCTTTCCATCACCACTGCTTATATTTGTACAACTACTGACTGAGCAGCCTGCACAGCAGTGTCAGCCCAGAGAAGGCTGCAAGGCTATGCCCACGTGATTACAACTCCTGAGCTTCATGGAGTTGTTCTGGTGGCACTGAGGCAGGCAGGCAGGTCAGCACTAAAGCAGACAGAGGTGGTCTAGGGTGACAGTCTCTAGGGTGGCTAGTCAGAGGGTACATCAGCTGAGTAGGCTTACTCTAAGGAGTAAAACTGGGAATTCAAGTTCAAAGACCTCTGAGGAGCAATCAGAAAAAGGAGACTAAATCTTACAGCCTACATATTCAAACATTACTTCTTACAAAACAAGTAAGAATACACCTGTAATCATAAATACTCAAGAGGCAGAGACCTGATCAAGGTTCAAAGTCAGTCCAGGCAGGAAAGTCTGTGAATCTCATCTTCAATGAACCACTAAAAAGCCAGAAGTAGAGCTGTGGCTCAAAAGGTAGAGCACTGGCCTTAAACGAAAAAGAAAGAACTTGAGGAAGTGGAGGTGTGGCTAAAGTGTAAAGAGTCAGTCTTGAGCTGGATGCTGGTGGCTCACACCTGTAATCCTAGCTATTCACGAAGCTGAGATCTGAGGATTACTGTTCAAAGCCAGCCTGGGCAACAAAGTCCGTGAGACAGAAAAAAAAAAGAGTCAGTTCTGAGCAACAAAGCCAAGTGAGAGAGCCTAAGACCCTGAGTTCAAGCACCAATACCAGCACATACAGAAAAATAAAGTACTTGACAGTACTGAGAAAAATAAAAGATTAATGACTTGAAACAGCAGTTAGGGGAGGTTAAGATAGCCAGGGAAGGTGTCTTGCTCAAAGCCAACCAGGAAATGAGTAGAAAACTTAGATCTCAATTCCAGGTGTTCCTAGCCCAGAACTGGCCCTAACGGGCTTTCTAGAAAGAGGCATGGGGTGGAAGGCACTTTGAGGCAGCTGTCAGGAGTTCTGTGTAACAGGACTAGGTGGAGCTGGAGCCTGGCCCAGGCCTGGAGTTTCTGATTCTCTCTGTGCCGGAAGGAAATGTGCAGCTCTGGCTTCTACTGGTTGGAAGAGCAGAGGGAGGGATCCTGGCAGGACCGAGGCCTTTGGGACGCAAAAGGGCAGATCCTCTTTTTCAGTGTGGTTTATCTGGGAACTTCCTAGGCCTGACAGTTGCCTCAGAGCTAAACAGCAATAGAAGAATTGTAGCAGGGACAAAAAAAAGACCTCAACACACTGACAACCTCCTCCCTCATACTGCTGCCTTCTTTCCATCTAAAGAGAGCAAAGACACATCTTTTTTTCTTTCTTTTTTGTCAGTTGTGGGGCTTGAATTCTGGGCATGGGCGCTGTCCCTCAGCTCATGGCGAGCACTCTACCACTTGAGCCACAGCGCCACTTCCGGTTTTCTGAATGGTTTATTGGTGATAAGAGTCTCATGGACTTTCCTGCCTAGGCTGGCTTTGAACCTTGTAATCCTCAGATCTCAGCCTCCTAAGTAGCTAGGATTATAGGCGAGAGCCACAGGTGCTTGGTGCCCAGCTCCTTTTTCTTCTTGTTAAGAGAAAAGCAGGGCCCAAGACTTCAGGTAATTTACAAAGGGACATGCCTGTTCAGGCAACCCCTAAACACCCACAAATAGAAACCAAGCCCCTCCCCCACCACGGTGACTTCCACCACCCACAATGCACTCGGTTGTGCAACAAGTCAGGGGTGAATCTTTTTGTTCACTAAAGGATCGGGTGCCCACAAGCATCAACAGGAAGCTTTGGCAGTTATGATCTGATAACGCCTGATATAATGCTTACCCCTCACCCCACCTGCCATATTGTGAAGATGAGGTAACTGAGGCTCAGGGAGGATGAGGCTTTCAGCTGAGATTGGCAGTTTCCAGAAAGAATCCTCACCTGATTAAATCCATGCCTGTTTCATACATCGAGCCTGGGGCCTGATTTTTTTTGGTAAAATCGACCTGCAGGGCCCCAGAGACACCCAGTTTCCCATCTGCAGATACACAGAGGAACACTCAAGAGTTGTTCTCATGATGCCTGATAACAGCTTTGGCAGCCCCAATGTCAAACCTCAAACCGGAATTTCAACAGGGTACAAAACAAACGACCATATTTCCTGGTTTCTAAGATACTGCTGGTTTTAAGTATGTATTCTATTTGATTTACACCCTCCTTAGGTCTCTTTCCTCTCTGAGCCTCTGGTTCCTTGGCTATCATTAATCTTTTACTTTTTTAGATATTGTCAAATAGTTTCTTAAATGAAAACCTACAAAATTTTAAACCACAAAAAGTACAACAAAGAGGGCCGGGAAGGTGGCTCAGTGGTAGAGCACTTGCCTTGCATGCCTGAGGCTCTGGGTTCAATTCCTCAGCACCACATAAGCAAAAAGAAAAAAAGCCGGAAGTGGTGCTGTGGCTCAAGTGGTAGAGCGCTAGCCTTTAGCTGAAGAGCTGAGGGACAGCGCCCAGGCCCAGAGTTCAGGCCCCACGACCGGACCCAAAAAAAAAAAGTACAACAAAGAAATGTAAGTATCTATACTCCACTACTTTGAAATAAGTTCAATAAAAAAGGGGGTAGGGGCTGGGAAGGTGGCTCAGTGGTAGAGCACTTGCCTTGCATGCCTGAGGCCCTGGGTTCGATTCCTCAGCACCACATAAGCAAAAAGAAAAAAGCCAGAAGTGGTGCTGTGGCTCAAGTGGTAGAGCGCTAGCCTTGAGCTGAAGAGCTGAGGGACAGTGCCCAGGCCCAGAGTTGAAGCCCCACGACCGGACCCCCCCCCAAAAAAAGAGGGGGTAAACATGAGTCTGTAAGAAATGTACCAATACATTTTTATATCCGTGTGTGTGTGTGTGTGTGTGTGTGTGTGTGTGTGTGTGTGTACCAGCTCACATGCTAGTACTGGTGCTTGAACTCAGGGCCTGAACACACTTCCCCTTTGATCTTTCTACTCAAGGTTAGCATGCTACCTCTTGAGCCACAGCTCCACTTCCAGCTTTTTGGTGATTAATTAGAGATAAGAGTCTCACAAACTTTCCTGCCTGGGCAGGCTTTGAGCTGCAATCCTCAGTAGCTAGTAGCTAGATCCCAAGTAGCTAGGATTACAGGTGAGAGCCACTGCAGCTTGATTCATTGTCTTCTTATTTGTTTACACTACCAATTATAAGAAAGCAGATATAAATCCCTAGTCTACACCTGTGAATTCATCTTGACATGATACACAAAGAAGAGATATAAAATAAAGCTGGGAAAAATAAATTAATTAATAAATTAATAAAGTTAGGACTGAGGGGGGTGGGGGTGACAGGCAGGGTTCCCCTGTAAACAGTATAAGGATGTAAAGGCTTCAGGTGGTTTCCTGCTAGCAGTGCAGAAAGACATGAGCTAGTAGCTGGCTAGTGTGAGAGAGCAAATGTCCCCATGTAGGCAACCAAATGGCTCATGAGGTCAAGTCCTAGGCTTCATTCACTCTGCAGAAAACTTTCCTAAATTTCTGCAACTACAGAGCCTAAGAATCTTCTCATGGGCCCATGGTCTACTAGAACTCCATCAGGGATAGGGCTTCATTATTGTTGAATTTTCTACGTGTTATCTCAACACCCCCTTCCCAGGTCCCACAATTCTTAGACCTTTCACATGTTGCAGTCATGCTTAGCCTTGTCACCTACCAATCCCTACCTAGAATGCTCTTTCTTTATCCCATTAGGACCCCACTATACATTGCTCACTAATTTTCTGTTCAATGCTTTATGTGCATTTATTACATGTAACTAATAATAATAGCATAGTATAATTTTCTCTATTTTATAGTAGAATCCAAAACTTAGTAGGAGCTGGGTGCCAGTGGCTTATACCTATAATCCTAGCTACTCAAGAGGCTAAGATCTGAGAATTGCAGTTTGAAGCCAGTCTGGGCAGGAAAGTCCATGAGAGAATTATCTCTAATTAAGCAGCAAAAGCTAGAAGTAGAACGGTGGCTCAAACGGAAGAGCATCAGCCTTGAATGAAAAAGCTAAGAAATAGTGTTCATGCCCCAAATCCAAGTACCAGTCCTAGTACAAAAAAATTTTAGTAAGATTTTTTTTTTTTGGTTGTGGGGCTTGAACTCTGGCCCTTGGCACTGTCCCTGTGCTCTTCAGCTCAAGGTGAGCGCTCTACCACTTGAGCCATAGTGCCAATTCTGGTTTCCTGGTGGTTTATTGGAGATAAGACTCTCACAGAGGGCTGGGAAGGTGGCTCAGTGGTAGAATGCTTGCCTTGCATACCTGAGGCCCTGGGTTCGATTCCTCAGCACCACATAAGCAAAAAGAAAAAAGCCAAAGTGGCACTGTGGCTCAAGTGGTAGAGCGCTAGCCTTGAGCTGAAGAGATGCAGGATAGCACCCAGGCCCAGAGTTCAGGCCCCATGACCAGACCCCCCCCCAAAAAAAAAAAAGACTCTCACAGACTTTCTTGCCTGGGCTGGCTTTGAACTGTGATCCTCAGATCTCAGCCTTCTGAGTAGCTAGGATTACAGGTGCCCAGCTATTAGTAAGATTTTTAAGTTTTTGTTTTGTTTTTTGTCAGTTGTGGGGCTTGAACTCTGGGCCTGGGTGCTGTCCCTGAGTTCTTCAGCTCAAGGGGGCCCTCTACCACTTGAGCCACAGTGCCACTTCCAGTTTCTGGTGGTTAATTGGAGACAAGTATCTCAGTGACTTCCCTACCCAGACTGGCTTTGAACCGTGATCCTCAGATCTCAGCCTCCTTGAGTAGTTAGGATTACAGGTGTGAGCCACCGGTGCCCAGCCATGTGTCACACTTTCAACTGAGACCTACTTCATACTGAGTGCATAATACAAACGTATAACTGAGATATGTTTTAAGAAACAAGTTGTCTTCACATGCACCAATGCACTGATATCTTCAGTTCAATTTATTATAACTAATTTTTTTTCTTTTTTTAAAGAAAAATACAGATCAGGGGCTGGGAAGGTGGCTCAGTGGTAGAGTTCTTTGCCTTGAATGCATGAGGCCCTGGGTTCGATTCCTCAGCACCACATAAGCAAAAAGAAAAAAGCCAGAAGTGGCGCTGTGGCTCAAGTGGTAGAGCGCTAGCCTTGAGCTGAAGAGCTGAGGGACAGCGCCCAGACATAGAGTTCAGGCCCTACGACCGGACCCAAAAAAAAGAAAAATACAGATCACAATCTCCTAAAATTGATTCTAGTACCAATCCATGAATGGGTCAAAACATGAAGTCTGAAATAAATACTTCATTACAACATGAGCTTTCTCCTATTACTCAGCACTGTCCCTCCCCAACTGAACCAGCTTTCCCTCTTTTGCCAAAATTCCTGCTATATCCATGTAGGCGTCCAACAGATTCTGGCCTGGTCTTCTGCATGACATTACTTTCATGTGTATTGTTTTCAGGACTACAAGCCGCTTCTGCATACAGCCATTTGATTTGTTCCTCTAATGCCCAGTGAGAGGGAGCCGTCATAGATGAACTCCTATTTCCATTGGGCCCATGAGAGACTTGACCTAACCAGAAAGATTATATGACTTGGGCAAAGTCACAAGCTAGTAAGCAGCTCACCAGGGCTTCCCCTCTGCCACAGTGACTGGTGTGCTGACTCCAATTCCCCTAGGGAAGTCTGTGGGGAAACTCAGGCCCTTGTCCAGATGGGGCTTCAGACAGTCTAACCCCTAACTCCAGTGTCTGGAAGCCCAGAAAGTGGCCTGCCTCTGCATAACAACACTCAGTGTGGCCAACAGGCTGGATGGACATGGCTGGCTAGAACCACCACGGCTGGAAATGGGATTCCTGAGCAATCGTCTGTATGCCATGACCCCTGACTCCCAAGTAGAAAAGGCTGAGAGAAGACAAAGGTGGTACTTGATCCCAGATCCTGCCAAGGTCCCAGATGAGCAAGGCATAGCTGTGCTGTGCCATGGCCTAGGGTAGCAGTGACATTTCATGGAACCAATTCTGTGCAATTTCCTAGTTCCTCTGCTTCCTTCCCAAACCAGAAGCTAGAGGCTTCCCAAGACTGGTCTCTCCTTTTCCTTGTCCTCCTAGATACCTGCTTCCAAGCACTCTAGCTTGACAGTCTCAAGGGATGGCACCAATGCTCAGGACCCCTGTATCCTCTGGTCCCAAAGAACCATCTAAGCCCCTCTTCCAAGTCTCACTTCCTAATCCAACCCAAATGAAGGCAAAAACATCTCCAACAGAAACCTTGAAGTCACAGATCACAAGACTGTTATGCTTTTTCTTTTCTTTGTTTTTTACCCTTGGTTGATTGTGGGGCTTGAACTCAGGGCCTAGGTGCTATCCCTAAGCTTTCTGGCTGAAAGTTTATGCTCTACCTCTTTGAGCTATAGCTCTGCTTTTGGTTTTCTGGTGTTAATTGGAGATAAAAGTCTCAGACTTTCTTTTTGTCAGTTGTGGGTCTTGAACTCTATGCCTGGGCTCTGTCCTTGAGCTCTTCACTCAAGGCAAGTGCTCTATCACTTGAGCCACAAAGCTACTTCTGGTTTTCTGGTGGTTAAAAATGGAGATAAAAGTCTCATGGACTTTCCTACCCGGCTGGCTTTGAACCAAGATCCTCATATCTCAGCCTAGGATTACAGGCATGAGCTACCAGCGGCTGGCAAAATCTCAGACTTTCTTACTGAGGCTGGATTCGAATCTAGTCCTCAGATCTCAACCTCCTAAGTAGATAGGATTACGAGCATTGAGCCACCAGTACCTGGCTAAGATTGCTATGCATTTTTTGTGTGTATATGTGACGTAGTGAGGCTTGATCTCAGGGCCTGAGACCTATCCCTTAGCTTTTGAGCTCAAGGCTGGTGCTCTACCACTAGAGCCACAGCTCCACTTCTAGATTTTGGTAGTTAACTGGAGACAAGAGTCTCACAGACTTTTCTGCTGGAGCTGGCTTTGAATGGCGATCATCAGATCTCAGCCTGTTGAGTAGCTAAGATTATAGGTATGAGCCACCGGCACCTGGCTAGGATTAATGACCTTCATCTCACTCATAGAGTAAGTCAAGGGGAAAATTCCCAGAGTAGGAACCTTGAAGTCAATGATCCATGCTGTTGTGTTTTTTGTTGTTGTTGTTGTTTTTTGGGGGGTCCGGTCATGAGCCTGAACTCTGGGCCCGGGCGCTGTCCCTCAGCTCTTCAGCTCAAGGCTAGCGTTCTACCACTTGAGCCACAGCGCCACTTCCGGCTTTTTTCTTTTTGCTTATGTGGTGCTGAGGAATCGAACCCAGGGCCTCATGCATGGAAGGCAAGTGCTCTACCACTGAGCCACCTTCCCAGCCCCCATGCTGTTGTTTTTTTGTTTTGTTTTGTTGGTTGTGGGGCTTGAACCCAGGGCCTGGGTGCTGTCCCTGAGCTCTTTTTTTTGCTCAAGGCTAGCACTTTGTACCACTTTGTACCACTTTGAGCCACAGCTCCATTTTCAGTTTTTGTGTGGTTAATTGGAGCTAAGAGTCTCACAGAGACTTTTCAGCCTAGGCTGGCTTCAAACCACAATCCTGAAGATTTTGGCCATCTGAGTAGCTAGGATTTATAGGCATGAGTCACCAGACCCAGCCCCAAGTTAACTATTTTGAGTTCCTCCATCTGCTAGCTGGGAGGCCTCCTAAGCTTTAATTTCTTCTTTAATGGTAGAATGTATACCTAGGCTGGCACTGAAGAATAGATGGGGTTTTTTTTTGTTTTGTTTTTTGTTGTTTTTTTTTTGCCAGTCCTGAGGCTTGAACTCAGGGCCTGGGCACTGTCCCTGAGCTTCTTTTGCTCAAGGATAGCATTCTACCACTTGAGCCACAGCACCACTTCTGGCTTTTTCACTGAGGAATCGAATCCAGGGCTTCATGCATGTTAGACAGGCACTCTACCATAAGCCACACTCCCAGCTTAAAGAAGAGATGTACATACAAGGGCCTAGCCTAGCGGGTAGCCAACAAATGGTAGCTGTTTTCCATCTGACTCGTCACACAGTATACACAGCCTTTGGAGGTAGTCAGAGCACTTTTCCCTAGGAAGTAATTGGGGCCTGGGAAATTATGTAATTTACTCAATGATATACAAACTATGGGCTGGGAAGGTGGCTCAGTGGTAGAGCGCTTGCCTTGCATGCTTAAGGCCCTGGGTTCAATTCCTCAGCACCACATAAGCAAAAAGAAAAAAGCCGGAAGTGGCGCTGTGGCTCAAGTGGTAGAGTGCTAGCCTTGAGCTGAAGAGCTGAGGGACAGCACCCAGGCCCAGAGTTCAGGCCCCACGACTGGACCCCACCAAAATAAATAAATAAATAAACAAACTATGATTGCTGGCTTCTGATCCCAGCTCCACTACTTTATAGCTGTGTGAAACAGGGAAGGGCTTCTCCACTGAGTTTCCAGTTCCTCATCTGTAACACCAGGGCCATGCTACCCTCACCCCCCGAGAAGGCAGCTATAAAGCTGACATGGCCAACTCTGCTAAGTACTATACAGGCACATAATTCCCCCAGGAAGTAGCAAGTATTACCTCCATTCAAGAGTCAAGAACACTACAGTACAGTATGGCTGAGTCATCAACCAGTTACACAACCTGAATCTATAAAGTGCCACACGTAAGACAGAGCCTTGGTCCTCGTCACATTCCCATCTCTTCTTACCACCCTCTAAGTTGAGGAAGGACAGGCATGAAGAATAGTATTCTTTCACAGCTGTATCTCCAGAAAAGGATGCCTGAGGAAGTCCACACCCCAAGTGTAGAAAATCAGTAAGGATATGTAAGCCAGGTGCCGGTGGCTCATGCCTATAATCCTACCAACTCAGGATGCTGAGTTCTGAGGATCTAGTTCAAAGCCAGCCCAGGAAGGGCTGTAAGACTTTTTATCTCCAATTAGCCATTCAAAAGAAACCAGTAGGGCATCAGCCTTGAACAAAAATGGTAAGAGAGTGGCTGGGAATGTGACTTGGTGGTAGAGTGCTTGCCTTCCATGCATGAAGCCCTATGTTCAATTCCTCAGTACCACATGAATAGAAAAAGCAGGAAGTGGTGCTGTGGCTCAAGTGGTAGAATGTTGTCCTTGAGTAAAAGAAGCGCAAGGACAGTGCCTAGGCCCTGAGCTCAAGCTCCAGGATGAAAGAAAGAAAGAGAGAGAGACAGAAAGAGAGAAAGAGAGAGAGAGAAAGAGAGGGGGGGAGGGAGGGAGGGAGGAAGGGAGGGAGGGGGGGAGGGAGGGAAAAGAAAAAAAGTAAAGGATAGGGCTCAGTCCCTGAGTTCAAGCCCATGCACACACACACAAGTAGACATGCAGTATTCACTACACACTATGTTGAAAATGAACTATACAACTTGTGGATGGAGATGGGAGGGAAAAAACTGGGAGAGGGTAAGGGAAGAGGTGACAACGCCCAAAAAGAAATGTACTCAAAGCCAGGCGCCGGTGGCTCACACCTGTGTAATCCTAGCAACTCAGGAGTCTGAGATCTGAGGATGGCGGTTCAAAGCCAGCCGGGGCAGGAAAGTCTATGAGACTCTTCTCTCCAATAAACCACTAGAAAACTGGAAGTGCCACTGTGGCTCAAGCAGTAGAGAGCTCACCTTGAGCTGAAGAGCGCAAGGACAGTGCCCAAACCCAGAGTTCAAGCCCCACCACCTACAAAAAAAAAAAATGTACTCAACACCTGACGTATGTAACTGTAACTCCTCTGTATATCACCTTTATAATAATAACAAAATTAAAAAATGGACATGCAGAGATCACATAGCCAGTCACAGACCCAGAGCTAGCAATGGTGGGGGAGCATCTTCTCCAGGATACCAGAAGACTGACCTACTTTGTACACTGGGCGACAACATCTCAAGTTCATTACCCTAAGAGATGGTAATGATTAAAAGCATAAGTTGTTTTTTTAGGCCAGTTCTATAAGAAATGATGATGGGAAAGCAGGGTGCAGAAGAAAGGTTGGCGTGAAAACACCTGGCAAACAAGCCTGCAAGATCACCTGGTCAGCCATCCTTTCCCAGATAGCTGCAGAGGCCTGGGGCCCAGAGGGTAAGTGACCTGCCCAAGGCCACACAGCAAGTGGTGTAGAAAAGTGATGGTCCACACAGCCTGTGCTCCTTCTTGTAGCTTAGCCACTCTATGTTGGAAATGGCTGGTGGGAGAAAGGCGCCCATCTGGGGGAAAGGATCTGGCTTGCTTCACTCTTCTTCCCTCCCTCCCTCCCTCCCTCCCTTCCTCCTTCCCAGTGCAGGCCAGTGCTGGTCCTGCCTCTCCTTCCCATGAGGCATTCCCTGGCTCAAGTCCTTCCGGCCTGGGTCAGTGCACAATGGTAAACAGGTTCTCTCCACCCTCCACTGGCCTTGGTGCCCTGGGCCTCTGCCCAGCTCTCCATTTGCTCAGCTCCACCCCATTCCATGAGACCAAGAAATGGTTTATTTAGGCACCAGCTTTGCTGCCTCCAAAAACTAAGCAAGGAATCACCAAGAGCCAGTGCCTCACGCCTATAATCCCAGCTCCTCAAGGGGACTGAGATCTGAGGAACACAGTTCAAAGCCAACCTATGAGATTCTTATCTATAATTAACCACCAAAAAGCTGGAAGTGGAGGAGTGGCTCCAGTGGTAGGGTGCTAGCCTGGACAAAAAGACTAAGGGACAGTGCCGAGGCCCTGAACTCAAGAACTGGCACAAAAAAAGAAAGAGAGAAAAACAAAAAGCCAAGGAATCCCCCTTCATCTGGCATACTCAAGTATGAGAGAGCCCAGAACAATCCCCAGGGCATAGATGCAGGAAGCGACAGAGACCATTCTCAACAGGAGACAATCCTTCCCCAAACCCCAGACCCTTGCTCAGCAGAATGGTGCTTGAAATTCCCTGCCAGGGATCGGGTCCTCAGGTCATGATCTCACCGAAAGTACCCGGAGAGGACCCTGACTCATGTATGAAACCCCTTACCCATCCTTTTCTTTTTTTTTTTTTTGGTCCTGGGGCTTGAACTCTGGGCCTGGGCGCTGTCCCTCAGCTCTCCAGCTCAAGGCGAGCACTCTACCACTTGAGCCACAGTTCCACTTCTACTTTTTTTTTCTTTTAGTTCTGGGACTAGGACTCAAACTCAGTACCTGCTACTTTAGCTTACTGGCTCATTGGCATTAGCTCTATCAAATGAACCAAGCCTCCAACCCCACCCATCCTTATTAACTTATTAGGTCTTATTGATAGATCTCATCAGATTTAGCCTTGGCTCACTGCTTCTGTAAGGCCCTTCCTTTGCCTAAACTCCTTTGTGGTCCCCATTACTGCCCTTTCTTCTCCAACAGAAACCATAGGCCCTGACTGTCTGGTCTTCCTGTCCTCTGTACATCACTCCTTTACCCCCTGGTCCTATGTACAGGTCTCTCTCCCTCAGCCACCATCCCACTCCCTTGATCTCTTTTTTGGGGTCGGGTCATGGGGCCTGAACTCTGGGCCTGGACGCTGTCCCTCAGCTCTTCAGCTCAAGGCTAGTGCCCTACCACTTGAGCCACAGCGCCACTTCCGGCTTTTTTCTTTTTGCTTATGTGGTGCTGAGGAATCGAACCCAGGGCCTCATGCATGCAAAGCAAGCGCTCTACCACTGAGCCATCTTCCCCGCCCTCCCTTGATCTCTAACTTGATCACTACAGGCCTTATTCAGAACTGCTTCTCACTGATGCCTCACCTTTGCTAAGTGCTCCAGGGGCAGCACCATCAGCACCTCATCACATTCCACACACATCTCTAGAGCCTGTGCTCCAGACCCTGAATCCATGAATATAGGAAATCAACTGGGCAAAGAAGACAGACAGGTAAGTAAATAGCTAACACATAAAGAAAAAGTAAAAGGGCACGGAGCACATGAAAGGTGTCAGAAGCCTACAAGAAGTCCCTGGGAGCGAGGTGGGGAACAGGTATTTAGAGATCCCTTCAAAGGTAACAAACTGGAGTTTGAAGGGTAACAGGAAGTGACTGGCTGAGAAAGGGAAAAGGGCACACCAGGCAGAAGGCCCAGTATGTGCAAAGTGTAAGTTAATAGGAAGGGCATGGCTTGCCTAGGGAATGTGAGCTGCCCTGCAGAGCAGGTCCAGCTTCCCTACCAGACCTCCGCTCTGCTGAGGCAGCATTCCACAAGGTACTCTTGCAGGGCAGAGGCTCTGCCAGCTCTGTCTCTACAGTGTATCCAGGTTCCTGGCTGACACTTAAATGTGTGGTGACCAATTCCTTAGCTTTGGGACTTCAGGCCTCTTTAGTTTGGGTGTTCTCAGCAGTGGGCTGGGAATACAAATCTCCACCTGTAATCCAGGGAGACCAAGCTTTTATCCATAGCAAGAGCTTGATAAAGGCCATTCCTAGCTCCAGGTCTTGCTCAAAAGCCTGCACAGGGCCCAGCACAGATCTGCTTATCAATAGCTTTTTACAACATTATAGTTCTAATAGTCAATTAGCTTAATTGAATGTCTGTTATAACATTTACCAGGAACTTGTGGCGTACCAGGCACCACTCAGCACTTAACTGATATAATTTCATTTAATCCTGCCTTCTCCCCACCCCCACTTTTTTTTTCTTTTTGCCAGTTCTGGGGCTTGAACTCGACTTGTCCCTGAGCTTCTTTTTGCTCAAGCCCAGCACTCTACCACTTGAGCCAGACTGCCATTTCCGGCTTTTTCTGTGTATATGGTACTGAGGAATCGAATCCAGGGCTTCATGCATGCAAGGCAAGCATTTTACCACTGAGCCACATTGCCAGCCCTTTTTTTTCCCTTTTTCTTTTTGGCTGGTCCTAGGGCTTGAATTCAGGGTCAGGGCACTGTCCCTGAGATTTTTTTTTTTTTTTTTGGGTCCAGTCATGGGGCCTGAACTCTGGGCCTGGGCGCTATCCTTCAGCTCTTCAGCTCAAGGCTAGCGCTCTACCACTTGAG
>NW_012267239.1:2931057-2949559 GCF_000151885.1 Dipodomys ordii | reverse complement strand
AAAGAAAAAGAAAAAAAGGAAATAGGAAGTGAAGCTGTGGCTCAAATGGTAGAATGCTAGCTGTGAGCAAAAAAGCTCAGGAACAGAGGCTGGGAAGGTGGCTCAGTAGTAGAGCGCTTGCCTTGCATGCTTAAGGCCCTGGGTTCAATTCCTCAGCACCACATAAGCAGAAAAAAAAAGCCGGAAGTGGCACTGTGGCTTAAGTGGTAGAGCACTAGTCTTGAGCTGAAGAGCTGAGGGACAGCGCCCAGGCCCAGAGTTCAGGCCCCATGACCAGACCCGAAAAAAAGCTCAGGAACAGAATCAAGCCCCAGAACCAGAGGAAAAGCCAAAACAACAACAACAAAATAACCTCAGTACAAAAACAACTCAAGAAGCCTGTTAGAAGTTGAGGCTGGGTGATAGGAAGATTTGTAAAGGACAGATAGTGGCCACCTGCTTCTATGAGATGGAAACTTGGGAATGAAATTTCAGGTGCTAGGTCCATTTCTATTATTTGCTCAGCAGGTTTCCTCATCCATAAACAAAGTAGAATAATCTAAATTCAACCATTTTTCCATTGCTAAAGAGCTTCTTCAGACTGAAGAGCTAAACAAATAAAAGTGTCCTTCAACCGGATCGCACTGGCAGAGATATGAGGGAGGTTTGTCCTGCACTCAGGGGACCCCACACAAGGGCAGTACAGGCTGAAAGCACTGGCTTCTGGGAGGTGTGCTGTGGTGACCCCTTACATTGAAGAGCCCCACAAGAAGTACCTCTCAGGCCAAGTGCCAGTGGTTCACACCTGTAATCCTAGGTACTCAGGAGGCTGAGATCTGAGGAATGAGGCTTGAAGCCAGCCCAGGCAGGAAAATCTATGAGATTCTTATCTCTAATTAGCCATCCCCAAAAAGCCAAATGTAGAGGTATGTATGGCTCAAGTGGTAGAGCACTAGCCTTGAGCAAGAAACATTAGGGACAGTGTCCAGGCCTGAGTTCAAGCCCTAGAACTCATGTGTGTGTTGTGCGCATACACACACACACACACAAATCAATTCTCAAGGTCACATAGCCAATGAGTAGCTCAGTGAGACCCAAGACTAGGGTCTCCTGATTCCTGCTCAGCCATCTCTTGTTTACTCTCTGCTCCTAACCCAGTTATCTTGTTTGAGTTGTACAATCCTTTGTACACAGTCACACCTGTAACTACTTGTTTAATCCAACTTTCCTGCTAGGTTGGAAGTCTTGTGCAGGTAGGACTGGTCTCTATTCTCAGACTTGCACAAGGCTGCACAAATAGTAAGTTCTAGATGAAAAACAGAGCCTACAGGTCAAGCCTAAGTCACAAACCACATGGGTAGGGGGAGAGGGGGTGGCGCTGGCTCCAACACCCTTACTCCTGTGCTCACACAAAGCCTCAATCCACACTTCTAGGCAGAATCTCTCCTCTCCAAGAACCACTGGTGGTACCCTTCAGTGCTGAGGAGTTTGCCTCACTTCCTCCTGTTCCAGCCACTGCACCTGATCCAAGAACAGAATAAACATACCAGGTGAGGTCAAGCTGGCCCTCAGCTGTCACCAGACTCTCTTTGCTATGCTCAAAGGCCCAAATCTCATATCACCCTAAGGTAGGTGTTCCCTGTCCACAGGCTTTACTCTTCCTTCCTTGGAAAGGAGCCTGGCTCTCCTTGCACCTTCCTTGCCATCCAATATGTTTACCAGGCAGAGTCTACAGAACAGTATTACTCTCCCCATTCCCTCCCCAACTGGGTCAGCCAACCCACTGGCCTGCTGGAGAGAGACAAAGAGCTCCTTGACATGCCCTGGCCAGACCAGGCACCTTGGGAAGCCCAGTGCCATGACAAGACTGATTTAACAGCAGCCCACTGCCCTCTGCAGAGGAAGGCACAGCCAGCCTTGCCTTCCTGAAACCAGAAGTTCAGGATAGGGCTCTGTGAGAAACCTACCGACTGCCCATGAATCCACATAGCCAGTCACACAGCCAAGCCCCATTTCTGCTCATAATTCTTGACCATTTCCAGATCTCACCGAAACTTTTCTGACCTATTCTGTTTTTTCCCAACAGCCTTACCACTTGTGATCTGGCTCTATCTTTCATGACTAGTCTTTCTGAAAATCAAAAGGCCTCAGCCTGGCATTCAAGGTTCAACCTCCTTCCTTAGCCTACCCTCTTCTCATCATCTTAGCTCTCACTCCACTCCAGACTTGAATAGCTAGCTTTTGGGTGGAAGCCTGCATGTGGGTCTCCTTCTATCCAATGGAATGTGCTTGCTTACCCCTTCTGAGTCCTAGATAAAAGGCCACTTCTTTCTAGGCTCCTGTAGGAAGAGCTGGCTGCTTCCTCCTATAGAGCAGCCACACACCTCAATTACAGCCTGCATGGCTCAACATTGTAAAGATTTGTTTGTGGTTCTGTTCTCTAAGCAGTCTGAGGGCAATGAGACAGAGGCAGCTTGTTACAGTTGTGTTCCTTGTTCCTATCACGGGGTCTGGCAGAGAAAAGGGCACACAGATTGTCTGGGAAATAAGCTCACTGCTAAAGTGGTTAAGTGAGGAAGGGTATAAAGCCTTGCCTTGCTCTCCCAGTCGGCTTCGCCTACTTGAGCAGAACTGAGAAGCTAAGCTGTGATCGCCTCTGAGGAACTGGACAGGACACAGTGAAACAGAATGGGGTAGAGCAGGCTGGAAAAGATGATGATAAGACAAAAATCAAACTTGGCAGTGCCCCCTAAATCCTGCATAGGGGGCTTCTAAGCAGATAAAGTAACAGGAGTGTTGGTGTAGCAGTTTTCTCTTCGTCCAGGGAAGAAGATCTCTGAGCCCAGAATAGTAGCGGATTTGCAAAAGGCAGACTAATCTGCTAAAGGAGGTCTCCTAGTCCTCAAAGTATGCTGTTTGCAAGATAAAGTGATTGGCTAGGACACTGCCAGGTGAATGATGGACTGTCCCACTCAAGTAGGAAATGCCTTCTGGGCTTGGGGGCTCAAATGGGTAGTGCCATGTAACTGGAAGAGCATTAGAACCCTGTTCTGATCTGACTCCACATTTAAACAGACACCTCACTGGTACAAGTCCTGGCTCCCTCCTTCCTGCCACTTTTCTAATTTGGATAAGCTCAGAACATTTGCTTTTCTTGAGTTATTACAGTGCCTGCCTTGTCTATGTAAAGACTTCTTTCAAAGAGCCCAGACTGGATATCCAAGTCAGACGACCACTTTGCAGTACTTGGGGGTTAAGATCAATGCAATGTGCACTCGGACTGCTGGGAGGCGGAGGCCATGCTTCCAGCACTTCCCCAAGGACCTTTCTCCCACTTGGACAAGTACAGCCGTGGGCTTCCACTGTACTAAGTCCTGCCTGTCCTCCAGCTTGGCTGGGGATGTAGTTTGGTTTCTGCTAACTCCTTCCTGGGATATGAGGGCCTTGGTGATCATGAAGACCCAGCCTGCTATATTCAGTCACTGAAATCTCAAGAGTGGAAAAACAGGTTCTAGTCCTAGTTCTGCCATTTAGCAGTGGGAAAATATGAGGCACTGTGCAGTCTATAGTATGCTCATACACAGAAAGAAGACATCCCTTTCTCAAGGGAAATTCGAGATCACCTGGATTAGGGCTCACTGATGCCCGTAGGGGCTGAGTCTCCCATATTCATCATCAGGGCCAGAGATAGAAAGCAAATGAAAAGGCAAGATCCCTAGCTATACCAGAGGTGACAAGGACATTCAGAGGAACAATTCTGTGAATGTCGGCTTTTTCCAAACATAATTTTATCTAACCTCACAACTACCTTGCAAAGTGAATACTTTGTTTGTTTTGGAAGGGTCTTGGGGCTTGAACTCTGAGCCTAGGTGCTGTCCCTCAGCTCTTCAGCTCAAGGCTAATGCTCTACCACTTGAGCCACAGTGCCACTTCCAGTTTTCTGAGTGGTTTACTGGAGATAAGAGTCTCATGGACTTTCCTCCCCGGGCTGACTTTGAACTGTGATCCTCAGATCTCAGCCTCCTGACTAGCTAGGATTATAGGCATGAGCCACCAGCACCCGGCCTAAGTGAATACTTTTATAACTATTTCAAAGATGAGAAACTGAGGCCACGAATGAAGTAACACATCCAAGATCACACAGACAGCCGGACTCCAGAGCTCATAAGGAGGGAGCATATGGCATCTTTTTTCCGGCACCCCAGTGGAAACAGATTGAGTGACTGGATCTATGCTAGGCCTCACTGCCCCCCAGAGGTCCTGTTTCAGACCAGATGCTGAGAGGACAAAACATCAAGCAGTCTCCACCACCTTATCTCTTTCCCACAGCTTAGGGTTTCCTAGCAAGCGGACATACAGGCACCTTCCCAGGGCAACAGCAGCTGGTGTACTGGCCCCCCTCCTACACCAAGTCAGGTCTTGTCTGAGGCCTAGAACACCCACAGGGCTATGAAACTGGCTTGTCTATTGAGGTTGGAAGAAAGCAAAGGGGAGAGAAAACTGGAGGGCCTGTGGTCTAGATTCACCGGCCAGGCCCCCCACCGCCATGTGGGGCTGCCTCTTTCCAGATGGGCCACCCAAGGACTCACTACCAGCTCCAGGCTCTCCTGGGATCTGTAAGCACCCAAGAAAAGTGAATGTCCTAAGCTTACAGACTAGAAAAGTGGCAGGAAAGCGAAGGAGGCAGGTTCCAGCTTGCCAGGAGGGCTCTGGCCTCAGACCAATTTACAGAGATGCCAATTAAGCCTGTTTTATGATTTCCAAAGTTGTAGGGCTGCCTTAATCAGCTAGAAAAATAGAATGCCCAGAGAGCAGGAGACTTGACGAAGCCAACACTGCTGTTCCAGATGTTTCTCCCTCGGCCCAGCTCAGATCCTTTGCTCCCATAACAGGAAGCCAACGCCCACAGGATCCCAGAGAGCAAAGCTCCTCACCTCATCTGGCCTACAGACTGAGCAGAGGGAGGTTGGGAGGGAGGCTGCAGACCCAGGCAGCCAGTCTTCATAATCAAGCAGGAAAAAGCAGAGGAGCAGAGGAGAGGAGCTCGCCTCTTCCATCACCAGGATACCAGAAGACCCGGTATCCACTGTATATCCCTCTTTCCCTTCCTTACTATCTCCTCCTCACACAGGTTTGTTCGTCCTACCCCCACCTGATAGGAAAGAGAACATTGATCCTCCCAAGCTTCTCCGCTGAGAACACCTGGTCTTCTTAGGATTTTCTCCAGCTAAGCCAAGAGAACTTATTGTGGCCAGCTCCTCTTTCTGTGACTGGCTGTTTTCTGGCCTCTGGCTACTGTTCAAAAAAGCAACAGGGAACATTTCAGTCCCACCAGAGGGTTCCAGCAGAGCAGATTAGCAAGGTGTCTAGATGAAGTTGAAGAAGCAGAAAGGCATAAGCCTGGCATCAGAAATTTTGGGGTTAACTCCAAGCTTTGCTCCTAACTGACTAAAGTGGCTTAGCACTACTCTTAAAGCTACCTGTAGGATGAGAAAGACCTTTTGGCTTTCTAACTTGGGATGCAGTAAATAAAAACTGAGTGTTACTCCCAGGCAGGAGTTAATGACAATAGCAAGGTGAATAAGCCTGGCCCCTACACCCAGCCAATCAGACTGATCATGATAACGCATTCTTACCCCACCAACCACCTAGTCAACCTCCTACACTGCTGAAGGGATTAAAAAAAAAAAGTGCTGAACCAGCAAAGGTGAGGGCAGGCAGGTTCCTATGGGGTACCTTCAGTTTCACCTGTCTGTCTGATACCCATTTTGCTGGAGCCAAAGGGCCACATTTATGGATGGCAAAGGCATGAGTCCTAACCTAGGAGTTCTGTCACTACAAGGCTCTGTTCCTCCTCTCTAGGCCTCAGTTTCTTCTGTCTAACAAAGCAGGTTGAAACTGGTCAATCTCTTAAGATTTCTTCCAGCTCATCCAATCTATGATTTTATCATCTATTCCTGCCAGGTAACAGACGTGTGAGCAAAACAGCCTGTTTTTCTTCCCCATTTTTAGCCTGTTGCAACTATCAAAACAGTTTTGTCTTGAGACAACCTTTGACCCAGGGTGGCTAAAGTGGATCTTTAATCTGGTGCCAGAGTCTCCACCATCTCCACTATACCCATCAGTGCTAATGTTTCACTTCTGTGGGCCAGCACATGGACTCCTAGCCCTCAACCACGAGACTGGGTTCAGGGCGGTCACCCTGAAACTTCCCACAACTTACTCTTGGCTTCTTCAGAACCACAACATAAAACTAATCAAGGAAGATCTAAGCTTTCCAATATCAGAGACTTTGCTGACAGGCTTCAAGTGAGGCAGGGACAGTTGTGGGCCATTTCAGCCCCAGCCTACAGACACCAGGAACTTAAAGGGTATCTGCAGAGCCACATCCTGAGTTTATGGTGTGGAGGAGGGGGAGACACAGATGTCTGGCTGACTGGTTGAGGAAGACTACAGCCAAAGGGAGGGGCTCCCATTGGGGCCTCTCTGCTCAGAAATACCAGAGGTACGCCCTCATTTTTCTTCTCATTCCTCAGACCCTTAAAAGGAAAAGGAAAGAAACAAACCTTTTCTGGGCCACTACTTGTACCAGTCACTCTGCAGGTGCCCTCACACTCCTGATTCTCACTTAATCCCTTCACTACTGGTGACTGTGGGCGTGACTGCTGCCCTTTCCAGTGGGTAAACAGGCTCAGGATCTTGCCCAACGTGGCATATAGCCAACAAGTGTGATTCCTAAGCTGGCCAGTTCCCAACTATACCACCATGCTCTGCACCCTGGGATCTGTCGATTGCCTGGGAAATATGCAGGAGGAAATCTCATACCTTACAATTCAACAAATCTGAGCTTTTACTTCCAAGACCTCCCAAAAGAAACTGGGAATTCCTTTCAGTTTTCAAGATCCCACCTCTCCCTAGTCTTGGTTCCTGGTTACATGGTACTACATCCTAAGTCCCCTATTGGTTCTCACAAGTTCATTCCAAGAAACTGAGACAAAACCTCCAATCAGGGGGAAGGATAAGAATAAGGGGTGCTCTCTTGAGTCTGGATTGGGATTGGATGAGCTTAGCCTGCTGTGAACAAGTAGGGAAGAAAGAGTGCTAGAGGAGACAGATCCAGGAGACCAGAAGCAACTCCCCTGAGGGGAGGGGCTTAGATTTCTCCTAGGGAGGAGGCCTGGTGAATGAATCGTTGGGGTGGCTTGTGTGGGACTGGATTCTTAGTCAAAGCATTTCCATAAGTCATGAGAAAGATTGGGGAACTCTTGAGCAGTCATGCCTAGTCTGAGAAGGGAGGAATGGGATCTTCTGGGTGGGGTCATGGCTGGAATAGGGTCCCCACTGTTAACTGTGGGGGCTGTCTCTGCTGAATGGGCGCCAGTGTCAGTTCTGTGCATACTTGTGACACATGTGACAAGACAGTTGGGATGGGAATGGGGTCTAGGAACTATCTTCTCTAAGGGGACTACCAGTTCACACCTGGGAGTACTGTGCTCAGGACTGAGCTCCGTCCTGCCCAGCTTGAGAAAGGTGCCTCATCTTTCTCCACGGGCCAACTAAGTGCTTGGGTGCTCAAGGGTGGAGGATCTGAAAGTGCCACCCAAATTAGGGACCTTGTTTTCTCCCCTCCTACTCACCCGCACCCCTCCCCGCCCAGATCTGGGTTTTGAGGAGGAAGTATATTCCCTCCCAGCCCACCCCACCCCCCAGCATCCCCAGAGTGTGCCAATTGGCTCCAGTGGCTTAAGTGGCTGACAGTGTGTCCTGGAGTTGGAGGAGGTTGAGTAGCTACTGGAAAGGGGGAGTGTCTGCCTACCTGTTGCCTGTGAGGATGGAGAGACCTGCCTTTGAGGGATGCGAGGGGAAGGGCCAGGAGGGGACTGTCTGTTGGGGACCTGATCAGTGGCAGCCCAATTAGAGATCTGATGTGGGGGACGGGGACAGGGCCCAGCAGTGGATCCTTTTTTAAGTCTGCTAGGGTTCCCGGGTGGACGAGAACACAGGGAGGCAGTGGGTCTGTGGGGGAGGAGACAGATGTTGAATTCTCTAGGCGAGCTGGGGAGGGGGCAGCCATCTGTGATCCCGTGGCGGCGCCGAGTTTGGGGCTAGTATCTTGTATCGGCCCCGCGGTCGGAGGAGGGCACTGTCAGTCCTTTTCGGGACAGTCTGTGTGGGGGGGGGGGGAACGGGGATGGGGAAGGAAGGAGGCGGGGTTGGCCTGTGGGTCCCCAGATCGGAAGCAGGGTTGCCGATCGACCGACCAGGGCGGGTCCGTGGGGAGGGAAGGGGTTGTGGCCCTGGCTTGCGGGGGGGGGGGGGGACCGGGACATGTTGGTCGGTCCTGACGGAGGCTAGGTCCGTTTCCAGGCCCACCCACCCCGGCGCAGGTCCCGCGCTGCCGGCCCAGACCCAGGCCTCGACCCCCGAGCGCTACTCACGCGCCCTCGGCGCCCTGCGAGCCCACGATGAAGCCGAACTTGTCGATGCGGCGCTCGGCGAAGCCGTTGACCTCTGAGTCGGAACCGAGAGAGCTGAGCTCGTCAGTGGTTGTGGCGTCGGGGCCCTGGGCCAGGCTTTCCCGAGTCCCCGACAGACTTCCCCCGGCCGCGGGCGCGCGCGGCCCATTCTCTCCGCTGCTCTTCGCCATCCCGGCCGCGCCCGCCGCCCGAGCCCCAGCGGCCACCTCAGCCACCTCAGACGCTCCAGCTCCCGGGCCTCCGCCGACGCCGACGCCGACGCCCCGCCCACGCGCCGCGACCATTGGCCATCGCAAAGGGGGGCGGAGCTCTAGGCCCAACGGGGAGCTCCCTCTTTTACGCTCAATGGGCGCCGCGAACTCCATGCCCCGCCCACTTCTAAGCTGGCGCCAACCGGCCCGACGTGAGGGGGCGGGACAGCCGTCATCAGGACCCCTCCTCCGCCGCCCCACCCCGGGCTGCCAATCACCTGAGAATTCACCTGGACTAGCTCTTCTGGCCTTTCCGGGTTGGCCAGGGCCCCGCCTGTCACCCTAGTGGTTTTCAGGTAAAGGCCTAGGGCTTTCCCCGGGGATTCAGCTTGCTGGGGCCCCGGCCTCCCCTGTACCCCAGGGCGTGGGTGGGGATTGTTCCTCCGTTCTTTCGGAGAATTCTGAGACAAGAGTTCAGGAATTCTCCCTAAGATACTGAACATCATCTAGACAGGGCCTGAGCTAGAGGTCTGGCAGCTGCCCCCACCTTCTTCACGACTTTGGAACTTTAAATTAGCATGTTGGAAGACTTTGGGGGTGGGGAAAGGGTGAAGAATTTGAACTCCGAGTCTGGTGCTTGTAGGGCTAGTGCTCTGTCACTTGAGCCCTGTCTCTCGAGCACAGCTCTTTGGCTGCCTGGACTTTTCTGCCCTGACTGGCTTGAACCCATGATCCTCAGGATCTCTGCTTCCAGAGGAGCTAGGATCACGGATGTGGACTACCTCCACCCGATTTTTTTTTTTTTTGGTAAGATAGTTTTGCTGTGTAGTCAAGTTGACCCTCTTCCTTTAGCCTCCACAGTGCTGGAATCACAGGCTCTATGTTTATTAAGAATTAAGAATAATGACAGCACTGGGCACTAGTAGCTCTTGCCTGGAATCCTAGCTACCCAGGAGGCTGAGATCTGAGGATTGTCATTTGAAGCCAGCAGAGGCAGAAAAGGGCCCTTGAGACTCTTATCTCCAATTAATCTCTCAAAAACCGCAAGTAAAGCTGTGGCTCAAAGTAGTACAGCACTCGCCTGGAGCAAAAGAGCTCAGGGACAGCACCCAGGCCCTGAGTTCAAGCCCCACAATCAACAACAAAAAAAGGAATAATGACAGGGATGGAGGCATGGCTCAGATGGCAATGCACTGGCCAGTGGCCAATGAGCAAAAGCATTGGATACCAAATTTCAAGTCTAGGAAGGAAGGAAGGAGGGAGAAGAAAAGAAAAAAGAGAAAAAAGCTGAGCGCCAGTGGCTCACGCCACTGCTACTCAGGAGACTCATCTGAGGATCTCAGTTCAAAAGCCAGCCCAGGCGGGAAAATTCATGAAACTCTTATCTCCAATAAACTACCAGAAAACTAGAAGTGGCGCTGTGGCCCAAGTGGTAGAGCACTCACTTGAGCTCAAGAGCTAAGGGACAGTGCTCAGGCCCCAAATTCAAGCTCCATAACCAACAACAAAATAATAATAATAATAATGACCTTCAGCTGGAAACTTGACTCAACTAGTAGGGTACCAGCCCTGCAAACATGAAGTTGACCTAAAGTCATTTGTTTTCCCAACAAAGTTATTGACATATAATAAACATATCCCAAATTCACTAGTTCAAAGTGTACAATGCTTGGGTATGATCTCTAGCACTGCAAAATAAGTTAAAAATAATAATAGCCAGGCACTAGTGACCCACATCTGTAATCCTAGCCATTCAAAAGTGTGAAACCTAGAGAATTTCAGTTCAAAACTAACCCTGGTGAACAAGTCTAGGAGATTCTATCTCCAATTAACCAGCAAAAAACTGGGATGGATTTCAGTGCTAGTGTCTTATACTTGAAATAGCTACTAAAGAGGCTGAGATCTGAGGATCACAGTTTAAAACCAGCCTGGGAAGAAAAGTCTGAAGTGCTCGTCTCCATAATTAACCACCACAAAACCAGAAGTGGAGCTGTGTAGCTCAAGTGATAGTGTCAACCTTCAGCGAAAAAGCTGAAGGGACAGTGCCCAGGCCCTGAGTTCAAGCCCCAGTACTAACACACACACGCACACACACACACCATGGTGGGAAGTGGAGGTGTGGCTTAAGTAGTAGAGCACTAGCTGTGAGTGACCAAGAAAGCTGAGCATTAGTGTCTATACAAGCACTACTACTACTACTAATAATAATAATAAGTCAGCATAATGGCATATGTTGTAACTTGAATCCTCAGGAGGCTGAGCTAGGAAGATTGCAATGTCAATGCTAACCTGTGCTACTTAGAGCCTGTCTCAATAAGCAGAACATGTAAGTAATGGGTCTTAGCATAATTTCAGGATTGTTTAATCACAATCTAATTTTGGAACATGTTTATCACCCCAAGAAGACACTCATACTCATTAGCAGTTACTCCATACCGCCACCACTTTCCTACCTCCATCCTTGGTAATTGCTTATCTACTTTCTGTCTGTAGATTTGCCTTTTCTGGATATTTCATATAGAGAGTGATGTAGCTTTTGTATCTACCCTCCCTCCCCCCTCACCCCCCACTTCTCTTTTGTCCATTGTGGGGCTTGAACTCAGGGGCTAGGTGCTGTCCCTGAGCCTTTTTTTTTTTTTTTTTGAGGCTTGAACTCTGGGCCTGGGCGCTGTCCCTGAGCTCTTCAGCTCAAAGTGAACACTCTACTACCTGAGCCACAGTGCCACTTCCGGTTTTCTGAGTGGTTTATCGGAGATAATGGTCTTACGGACTTTCCTGCCAAGAGCTGGTTTTGAACCATGATCCTCAGATCTCAGCCTCTTGAGTAGCTAGGTTTACAAGTGTGAGCCACCTACCCCTAGCTTGCCCCTGCACTTTTTTGCTGAAGGCTAGTGCTCTACCATTTGAGCTGCAATGCCACTTCCAGTTTTTGAGTGTTAATTAGAGATAGCAGCCTGCCCAGGCTGGCTTCAAACTGTGATTCTCAGATCTCAGTCTCCTGAGTAGCTAGGATTACAGGTGTAACAGCCAAGGGTGCCTGGCTTATTCTTCCCATTTTATAGGCATGGGAACTGAGAGCAAAGTCAGTTGCTGAAGGTCTTATAACTAGCTTATGGTAGAGCCAGTAGTTGAATCTAGCTCTCACCAACTACTTATGTTGAGAAGCCTAGACCAATTTTATCTACATGAATTTAGCCCCCAACAGCCAACTTCTGATCCTGGGGATTGTCCAATCTTTATAGTTATAATGATAGTTCCTCACTTCAGTACACTATGATTTACATAATATATTACATACACTCTTGGTATCATCTGACACTCCCCTACAGACCTGAAGTAGACTAGCCCAGAAAGGAGAGACTGGAAGGGATGGGTCACAGCTGCAGAGCCTGAGACAGGCTTCAAAGAATTCAACACAAGCTCTAAGAGGGAGCCTAAGCCTTGAATGATTCACCAGCTGTTTCCTTGATGCCACGTGGCTCAGAAATTCTTGCAGATTTCACTGTAGTCTTCACATTCCGTAGGCTTCTGGCTTGCAACAAACAGCAATGGCAGATGGGAGTGGGGTAACAAGTTATTCTGAACTCAAAGCCTTAGTCTGGGACGATGATTGAAATCTGTTGTGGCTCAAGAGAACGGTAGGCTTTTAGATCCAAGCTCCCAAAGGGGCTGGATACCCCAGGAGTGTTTGGGCTGGGCTAGGGACACACCAAAGGGCACTTGGGTGTCTGT
This sequence comes from Dipodomys ordii, assembly GCF_000151885.1. Classification (NCBI taxonomy): domain Eukaryota; kingdom Metazoa; phylum Chordata; class Mammalia; order Rodentia; family Heteromyidae; genus Dipodomys; species Dipodomys ordii. The sequence continues at coordinate 2,937,180 of NW_012267239.1, read as the reverse complement.
CTGTCCATCTTTGGAAAACTAGATAGAGAGTACTCCATTTCTCTGTGTGCCAGCACTGGGGTTTGACCTTAGGGCCTAGGCACTGTCCCTTAGCCTTTTTGTTCAAGCTAAATGCTTTACCACTTGCACCATAGCTCCACTTCCAGCTTTTTGGTGGTTAATTGGAGATAAGAATCTCACTGACTTTCCTACACAGGGTAGCTCTGAATGTGATCCTCAGATCAGCCTCTTGAGTAGCTAGAATTATAGGAGTGAGCCACTGGCTCAGGGCAACATTACTCCATTTCAGGCCTGATGCTCTAGCTTTTGTCTTACACTGAATCATTCAAATTGCTGTGAGGCTTTTTGTTTTGTGCCAATGGTAGGGCTTGAATTTATGGCCTGGGTGCTGTCCTTAAGCTTTTTTGCTCGAAGTTAGTGCTCTACTGCTTAAGTCACAGCTCCAAATCTTACTTTTCTTTTCTTTTTTTTTTTTTTTTTGGTCGGTCGTAGGGCTTGAACTCTGGGCCTGGGCGCTGTCCCTCAGCTCTTCAGCTCAAGGCGAGCGCTCTACCACTTGAGCTACAGCGCCACTTCCGGTTTTCTGGTAGTTTATTGGAGATAGGAGTCTCACGGTTTCGGTTTCTCCTCCCCGGGCTGGCTTTGAACCGCGATCCTCAGATCTCAGCCTCCTGAGTAGCTAGGATTACAGGCGTGAGCCACCAGCGCCCGGCTCTGAATCTTACTTTTCTTGTTCTAGCTTGCTTCCAACCACAACCAGAATCTCAGTAGATAAGATTACAGGTGTGAGCTACAGGAGCTGGGTCTTTATTTTTATTTATAGATAGGGTCTTGTTCAGGCTCAAACGCCTAGGTTTAAGTGATCCTATCCTCCTGCTTCATCCTCCCGAGTAGCTGGGCCTATAAGCATGTGTGCTCAGCTTCTCTGAGGTAATTTTCTCATCTGTGAAATGGAAATCTTCAAAAACAAAACAAAGAAAAACACCCTTTGGAGGAGTTGCTCTGAGATTTGGTGTGACACAGTGTGCTAAGCCTGTGGCCCAAGAAGACATCCAGTAAACAGAGGCTAGGAGTGACAGATTTATGATTTGCATATTCATTATTGTTTTCCACCACAGCCTGTGGCTGAAGTAGGGCGTTAACCTAATTTACTCAATAGCACATAGCTCCTAAGACTTTGCCACATCTCTGTATCTTCTACAAACTGGGTGTTCTTGCACAAAATTGCTTAACTTTTAAGAATTTTATTTTCCTTCTTCAAAATGCAGAAATGCCAATAATTACATGGTGAGTCAGAAAGTCCTGTCTCTGAAGCCTGCAGGGCATAGCAGTCAATCTCTTAGATGCTTTACTTTTTCAAACTTCAAAGTGCTTTTTCCTTAACATACCTCTAACTGTAGTGGAAGGAACAGAAAGGGTGAAGGAAGCCAGGTACTGGTGGCTCACACCTAGCTACTCAGGAGGGTGATATCTGAAGATCACAGTTAGAAGCCAGCCCAGACAGGAAAGCCTCTGAGACTCTTTTTTTTTTTGTCGGTCGGGCTTGAACTCTGGGCCTGGGTGCTGTCCTTCAGCTCTTCAGCTCAAGGCAAGCGCTCTACCACTTGAGCTACAGCGCCACTTCCAGTTTTCTGGTGGTTTATTGGAGATAGGAGTCTCACAGTCTCTCCTGCCCGGGCTGGCTTTGAACCACGATCCTCAGATCTCAGCCTCCTGAGTAGCTAGGATTACAGGCGTGAGCCACCAGCGCCCGGTGCCTGTGAGACTCTTATCTCCAATAAACTACTTAGAACAAGTTGAAAATGGTACTGTGGTTCACTAAGAGGCTCAGGGACAGCACCCAGACCCAGAGTTAAAGCCTCTGGACTGTCAAAAAAAAAAAAAAAAAGAAAGGGGGGGGGGCGCCAAAGGTCTAGCCCTGAGTCAGGGACAGAGAGAAAGAAAAAAGAAGGGGGAGGGAGAAAAAAAAATCCTACCAGTCATGCTTGTAATGGTAGCTACTCAGGAGGCTGAGATTTCAGGATCCTTATTCAAAGCCATTTGGGGCAGGAAAAGTCCATGAGACTCTTATCTCCAATCACACACACACACACATATAGACACATCTCCAATTACACACACACACACACACACACACACACACACACACACACACGGTGAGGGGGGGAGGAAGCAGGGGAAAGAGGATTCAAAAGTGGGGCTGTGGCACAAGTGGTAGAATGCCACAAAAGCTCAGGGACAGTGCCCAAGCCAAGTTCAAGCCCCAGGACTGGCACAAAAATATGAAAAAAAAAAAAACACATACAAATGAAAGCAAGTCCTGGCCCAACAGAGCTTATAGCCCAGTATAGGAAGCAGATGGTGACTAAGTATATAATACTTCACAGGAAAGATAAGGTGGAGGGAATGCTGAGGCAGCGGTGATGGGGGAAGTGGATGGAAATGAGACGGGTCCTCTGTGGGAATCTGGGGACAGCACACAAGAACCAGGACAGAGCGTAGAAAGCTTCTCCTTGAAGACAGGCTCAAAACATTGGATTGGAGATGGCAAGGACAGGGGTGATCATTTTGATAAGTGACCAAAACGGAGAGCCCCCAAGAAGGGTGCTGTGGAGCAAGCTTGAGGTCCTCACTACTGAGAAGGCTGAGGCAAGATGGGTCACTCTGAGCCCAAAGTTTGAGGCAAGCCTAGGCAACATAGCAAGATGCCTATTTGAAGAAAAACAAAAGCAGGGGCTGGGAAGGTGGCTCAGTGGTAGAGTGCTTGTCTTACATGCATCAGGCCCTGGGTTCCATTCCTCAGCACCACATAAGAAGAAAAAGCCAGAAGTGGTGCTGTGGCTCAAGCGCTAGAGCATTAGCTTAAGGCTACTAAGCTGAAGAGCTGAGGAACAGTGCCCAGGCACAGAGTTCAAGCCCCACAACCAACAAAACAAAAAATACCCCCCCAAACCCAAACTGGGTGCCTGTGGCTTATTCCTGAAATCCTAGCTACTCAGGAATCTGCATTCTGAATCTATGTTCTGATTTGAAGATCAATGTTCAAAGATAGCCTAAGCAGACAAATCTGAGACACTTATCTCCAATTAACCAGCAAAAAGCTGGAAGTAGAGGCGTGGCTAAAACAGTACAGTACCAGCCTTGAGCAAAAAAGCTAAGCAAGAATGTGAAGGCCTGAGTTCAGAGTACATTCACACACACACACACACAGACATACTCACTCACATGGCTCACTACTGTTCAAGGGACAAGAGGCCTCAGGCAGTGCTGCAAAACATCCTGGTGTACTTGCTGGTACATTCTTCTGGCCATGAAGGAGGTTCACTAGGGCTACAGGAATGTGCTACCCTGCAGTCTTATCCCAAGGTACTCACTGGGGCCCCTCTTTCTGGATCCTGGAATGTGCCCTTGGTATAGACTCATGGAAGGGGACCCTCATGATGTAGCAGTTCTGAGATTCACATCTTTCTTCACACAGCCACAAGTCATGTGGTAGGGGCTGCTCCAGGTAAAGGAGGCTACATTCTCTGGTGTTTCAACTTCTTGCACAGGGTCACATGCCCAGATCTGATCTAATCACTTAGCTCAGGGATAAGAAACCCTGGAGCTGCTTAACTGAACTTAAGGCAACAGCAGTCTTCTATAGCAGTTTGCAGTGACAGTAGTTTACCTTGTCCTATATTTCAAGGGCTGCAGGACCCAGACGTACCTAGAATTGGTCAAGTACCCACTCTCTTGAAAATACAATATAGTTAAAATATTCCTAATCATGTAGAGTTAATGATAACTTCAAATCTTACCTTTTTTTTTTTGTTTTGTTTTCTGAGATAGGTCTCTGTAGCTCAGGCTATGTTTGAATTCTCAATCCTAATGCCTCTACCTTCAGTGTTGGGTTTACAGGTATGTACCACCACACCTGACCATCTAATTTTATAAACTATTTACTTTGGGTGCCAGTAGCTCACACCTGTAATCCTAGGTACTCAGGAAGCTGAGATCTGAGAATCATAGTTTGAGGTTACTCTGGGCAGATGGAGACTCCTATTTCCAGTTAACCACCAGAAAGCCAGAAGTAGCAGTAGAGCAACAGCCTTGAGTGAAAAAACTAAGGGACAGCTCCCAGATCCTGAGTTCAAGGTATCTTGGTTCAAAGTATTCCAGTACTGGCACATAAACACAAACATGTAAAAATTTTATATAACTTTATTTTTAGTGGTACTAGCATTTGAACTCAGGGCATTAGGGCTTACTAGGTAAGCTCTCTACCACTGGAGCAGGCCTCCAGCCCATATTTACCATTAAATATGTACCCTATTATACTTCCCTTCCCAACTTTTTCAATAAGAAGGCTAACTGAAACATGACTGCTTTAGTTAGTTATGTATTTCCATTCAAGTGTATGTCCCTACAACCTAATATAACCACTGTATGTATCACGAATATATTGCTTTTTTTTTTTTTTCTTTTTGGTGCAGGTTCTGGAGCTTGAACTCAGAGACTGGGATTTTGTGCTCAAGTCTAGCACACTCTACCCCTTGAGCCACAACTCCACTTCTGGGTTTTTTTTTTTTTTCTTCTTCTTCTTTTTTGATGACTAAGTCTCATGGACTTTCCTGCCTGGGCTACCTTTGAACCATGATCCTCAGATCTCAGCCTCCTGAGTAGCCAGGAATACAGGTAGGAGCCGCCAGTGTGTTCAATCAAGTCTTTAAAATGGTTTGTATGTATGTGAGTGATTGGTCAGTCATTAGGCCTGAATTCAGGGCCTGGGTGCTGTTTTACTCAAGGCTAATGCTGTACCACTCTGAGCCACAGCTCTACTTCCCATTTTCTGGTGATTAATTGGGGGTATGAGACTTTCCTGCCCAGGCTAGTTTTGAACCGTGATCCTCAGATCTTAGCCTCCTGAGTATCTAGGATTATAGATGTGAGCCACCAGTGCCTAGCAAATGACAGCATCTTTGAGTGAAGTTCTGCCCTGTCTTCTCAGTGGCTCTCAGCAGGTACATTTCTTCTTTCAGAGACTCATCCACAACTGTGTAAACAGTGGTCACCAAGAATGGATAAGCAGCACTGGCTTTCCAAAGCCCTCATAACCTCCATGACTGTGAGTACTACTTTTTTTTTTGTCGGTTGTGGGGCTTGAACTCTGGGCTTGGGTGCTGTCCTGTGCTCTTCAGCTCAAGGTGAGCACTCTACCGCTTGAGCCACAGCACCACTTCCAGTTTTCTAGTGAGTTTATCGGAGATAAAGAGTCTCACGAACTTTCCTGCCCAGGCTGGCTTTGAACCGGATCCTCAGATCTCAACCTCCTGAGTAGCTAGGATTACAGGTGTGAGCCACAGGCGCATGGCTTACAACTTCTTTAAATAAAAAACAAAGACAGGTGGGTAATCTCAATAGACTGCATTAAAAAAGCTGTGTAAGCAAGTAGGTGCTACCTCTAGGCTGCAGGCCCTATTTCATCAAGAAGAGCAGTGCCAGGCAGCCGAGTCTATGGGCACATCTGAACAAGGCTTCATGGTCAATGAGCCTCCTGAGGCTGAGCCAGCTGAGACAGACGGTCATTCAGCGGCTCCGGGAAACTGTCCATTCCAGAGGGTGGCTCAAAGGGCCCATTCACTTGCATTCCAGCCAGCAGCATTCCTGGCTTCTCTTCACAGCCTCAACCACGGAGATACTGTGGGGTCTGCCATCTGCAGAGGCGTGTGCCCTGACCCCATTCTCAGAAAGGAGAGTGTGGGTGTGGGACTCCCCAAGGCCTCCTGACCTTCCCTCCTGGAATGAGATGAGGTAGGGGCTTTCTGGTACTGTCTGAAGCTCTCAGTAGTAGGCTCACTTTAGGCACCCAAGCCATGAAGCTCTCTTCAGAAAGCCAACTTCCAGCAATCAGGATGGAGGCAAAAGTCCTAACAGGCTGGAAGTTTCCGGCTGGGCTGAGGAAGGTGTGACTGAAATAATGGCTCAGTGACCTTGGCAATGTTCTTACCTCCTCATCCCTTCTCCTCTTGAAGATCTAATGGCAGTTAAATAGGACTACAAATAAGGCACTGGGAACTCTGGGGTTTTATACATGTACAACTTTCAAAATGAAGTCTGCTTCGGCGTTTTTTTTTTTTTTTT
>NW_012267239.1:2877509-2931007 GCF_000151885.1 Dipodomys ordii | reverse complement strand
CTGGCTTTGAACTGCAATCTCAGATCTCAGCCTCCTGAGTAAGCTAGAATTACAGGCATGAGCCACCAATCCGGCTTAATGTGCTTTTTTTTTTTTTTGGTCGGTCGTGGGGCTTGAACTCTGGGCCTGGGCGCTGTCCCTCAGCTCTTCAGCTCAAGGCAAGCGCTCTACCACTTGAGCTACAGAGCCACTTCCGGTCTTCTGGTGGTTTATTGGAGATAGGAGTCTCACCATCTTTCCTGCCCGGGCTGGCTTTGAACTGCGATCCTCAGATCTCAGCCTCCTGAGTAGCTAGGATTATAGGCGTGAGCCACCAGCGCCCAGCTGCTTCAGGGTTTTTTTTTGATGCCATTCCTGAGACTTGAATTCAGGGCCTGGGTGCTGTCCCTGAATTTTTGTGCTCAAGGCTAGAGCACTATCACTAGAGCTCAGCACCTCTTGTAAACTTGAGGTGATTAACTGAAGAAAAGTCTCACTTACCTGCCCGGGCTGGCTTCAAACTGTGATCCTCAGATCTCAGCTTCCAGAGTAGCTAGGATTACAGGTATGAGCCACTGGCACTCTGCTCTGCTTTAGGTGTTGGATTTTTTTTTGTCGGTCGTGGGGTCTGAACTCTGGGCCTAGGCGCTATCCCTTAGCTCTTCAGCTCAAGGCTAGCACTCTACCACTTGAGCCACAGTGCCACTTCCAGCTTTTTCTGCTTATGTGGTGCTGAAGAATTGAACCCTGGGCCTCATGCATGCAAGGCAAACTCTCCACACTGAGCCACCTTCCCAGCTGTTTTTTTGGTCTGGTCATGGGGCATGAACTCTGGGCCTGGGTGCTGTCCCTCAGCTCTTCAGCTCAAGGCTAGCACTCTACCACTTGAGCTACAGTGCCACTTCCGGCTTTTTTTTCCTTTTTTCTGCTTATGTGGGGCTGAGGAATCGAACCCAGGGCCTGGAGCATGCAAGGCAAGCGCTCTACCACTGAGCCACCTTCCCAGCCCCTCTGTTTTTATTTTTAAATCAAGCTCTTCCCTTCCTCTCCAGGTATTCACAGCAGCACCTTACTTCCTGTGATCCTGTGATACACTAATTCCAGAAACAGCCTGCATCAGACCCCATTCAGTGGCAAGGACTATGGTGTTTTGCACAGAACCTTTTCATCTTTGTACTGCAAGCATGTGACTTGCCCTCCCTGTGCCTCAGTTTACTAAAGTGTGAAATCACTCACGTGATTACATGAGTTAAAACTGGCAATGTGTGAACTACATAGGCTTAATGAAGCTCTTGAAAACAGATTACTAACTACATTTTACTTGGCCTTGGCAATGATAACTACATTTTTTTTGTTGGTTTTGGGGCTTCAACTTGGCCTGCTTATTGTCCCTGAGCTCTTTTTTTTTCTCAAGGCTACCACTTTGAGCCACAGCACCACTTTGTTTTCTGGTGGTTAATTGAAGAGTCCCAAAAAAGAGCTGGGAAGGTGGTTCAGTGGTAGAGTGCTTGCCTTGCATGCATGAGGCCCTGGGTTCAATTCCTCAGCAGAAAAAGCCAGAAGTGGCACTGTGGCTAGCCTTGAGCTGAAGAGCTGAGGGACAGCGCCCCAGGCCAAGTTCAAGCCCCACCACCGACACACACACACAAAAAAAGTCTCAAAGATTTTCCAGCCCAAGTTGGCTGTGAACCACAATCCTCAGAACTCAGCCTCCGGAGTAGCTAGGATTACAGGCGCAAGCCACTGGCACGAAGCTCTACAAACTACATTTTAAAGAACCCTCATCTAAGCTGGGTGCTGGGAGCTTACATTTATAATCCTAACTACTCAGGAGGCTGAACCTGATGGTTCAAAGACATCCAGGGTAGATAAGTCTGAGTCTCATCCCCAAAATAGCTAGCTAAAAGCTGGTCTGTAGATGTGTCTCAAGTGGCAGAATGTTAGCCAAGTGAGCAAGCAAGCCAAGTAAACATGGGGCCCTAAATTCAAACTGATAGTGTCCTCCCCACCAAAAGCTCATTGTATCTTACTTATCCAGTGCCATTGAGCCCAACAGGTGATGTTGATATCAGGACTGCATGTGTCTGCTACCCCTGCCCCAGGGAGCATATCTTCACCCTTGTTGTGTGGGATATGGCCTGTGGAAGGTGCCCTGTACTAGTCATTTACATATACAGCTAGATTCTGGAGCATCACATTTTAAGAGAGCAATACAAATATAATGCTTTAAAAAAAAAACCTAAAAACAAAAACTTTACAATAAGGTATGATGGTAACATGACTACAGATGCAAACCCCAGGACTGAGCACCTGCTCATGGCACTGTTCAGCGTCTAAGAGCACAGGTGGCCTAAGAACAGGTTGTTTCATGTGGCTTTCACAAGGGTACAAGAGGTTTATTCAATCCATGACAACACAAATGATGAATGACCTTAGCAGTCACAATTTATCAGCTACATGCCACTAAGCGCTACAAACTCTCCCTCAGGACACTCTTGGGCTCATTTCCTAGAGAGGTGCCCAAAGGAAAGAAGAACAAGAGGGGAAAAAAAATGTGTAGGCAGAGCCTGAGGTCCACGGTAGCTCCTGGGTCTGGGGCAGGAGGCAGGAACAGGAAAAGACAGAGCAGGGTCCCAACAGTGGTTCTCTCTACTTCTTCCTGCCACCTCTTTCCTTGAGGGCCAGGTGGATGATGGCTCCATTGGCCATGTTGTAATAAGCCAGTGAGTTGGAATCCTTGATGAAGATGCCCTGGAATACAGATAGGGTGTTTTAGTGTGGCACCTGGCCTTGAGCACAACCCTTGGTCATTCCTATTTTGGACTTAGAAAACAGCAGCTGGAGGAAAGGCCAGGGGTGGGGGGTGCGAGCTCAAGCTGTTCCTAGAATGCTTGCTCTTCTCTACCTCCAACCTCTGTCAACATTTAGCTCAAAGCTCAACTCTTCAAGATGTTGGCCTGGACTAACCCCATGGGGCTGACTTCATCATCTCAGCCAACTGTCTCATTCACAGATGAGACAGAACCGAGTGCAGACATGTCTGAGTCCAAAGGAGAAGGCAGCCCTCTTGCAGCACCTGGCACAACTCAGACTGGACTCCTTCCACATCTACACTGAGCCAGGCTGCCAGAGGTCACAAGGGCTAGGCCAGTGCCAGGGACTCCCGAGCTTTGCCCTAGGTCTCCAACCCAGATCACAGGCAGAGGCAAAAGTTGCCTGGACGCTGTCCCTCAGCTCTTCAGCTCAAGGACAGCACTCTACCACTTGAGCCACAGCGCCACTGGTGTTCTGGTGGTTAATTGGAAATAGTCTCACAGACTTTCCTGCCCAGGCTGGCAGGATCCTCAGATCTCAGCCTCCTGAGTAGCTAGGATTACAGATGTGAGCCACTGGCGCCCAACTAAGACAAAAGTTTTTTGCACTGTATACAAGACTACCCGAAGATCCCCTAACTCTGTTAGGTCATTGGCCCCAGCACCCCAGGCAGTGTCCCAATTTCTAGGATGGACTCAGGTGGCCACACCCAGGACCCTCTACCCCACTGAGCATTCCCACAGAGGACATAGCTTCTGGGACTGCAGAGGTATTAAGAGTAGGACTGGGCTGGGGGTTTAACTCAGCGGAAGGGCGCCCGCCTGGCACGCGTAAGGCCCTTGGTTCAGTCCTCAGCCCTGGGGGGGGGGGGGGGAGAGTAGGACTGAGGAAACTCTAACTCACTTCATATTGTAGCTTCTGTTTCCCTGCAGGCATGCCTGTGGCTTCGTGAATCTTCACCTTGATGACAGAGACCTGGAAGACCAAGGAGAAGTCATTTACTCCCTTGCTAAGGTTGCTGGAGGAAGTCATCCGCCCCCATGGCTCCATGCCATAGAGTCACCAGTTGGTGGCAACAGCTCATACCTGGTCTGTAAGCGGGAGGGTGAAGACCAGCACTTGCCCATTCAGCTTCCATTCCGTCTTATCCTGCATGTTGGGCACTTGCACTTTGATGGACACAGGACCCTGCAAAATGAGAGGGGGTGGATATGGCTGGGGGAGCCCTGAACCAACCAGGAACCGTTCTGCTCTCCCAGGGCCCATCCAGACAAGGCCCAGCCTGCCTGGGCTCCTACACTTGGTCTGCCTCTCTACTGACATCACTTGTGATAGTAAATGAAATTTCATTTCTCTTTTGTCACCCCATGCCTTGACTCCTAGTGTGTAGGGAGCTAAGAGGAAGCAGGTGGGTGACCAAGAAGCACCATTAGGGAAACAACATGGGCTGTGAAGTCAGAGACCTGGGTTCCCAACCCAGCTTCCCCACTGGCTGAACCTCTAAGCTTCACTACCTCCACCTGTGTGTGAACCAGGTTGAGCACAGGATGGCACAGTGCTACTGTGAGCACTGTACGGAGAGCATGGCAAATGCTCATCCACCTGACACCCAAGTAAATGTCTAAGAAATAAGCACTAGTTTTGGAAAGAAAACGATTTTGTCAAGTGTACCAGGAAGGGAGAGCAGGAGCTGATTCTGCCTCCTCTCAGGAGCCTAATGGCTTCCCTACAAGTGGTGCCATGGCTCCTACCCCGCTTATTCCTACCCAGCAGCAATCCCTCCCAGGGCTGGAACTGTGGTTGGCAGGGGTGGAAGGGCAGGCAAAAGGATTTTCTCCAGGTGTCTAGGGCTCCTGTCATCTCCACATCATGTTGCCTATGCAGCCAGTACATACCAGGAGACCCCCCCAGCTGCTGATCTCACACCTGACTCATGTTCACAAGCCCCCAGAAGTTCAAACCATGGGAGCAGAGCAGGGTCAGGAACACCTTGTCCACACACTCCAGGGTGCGGGCAGCACTCTGATCACAGACCTTGTTCCTGCGCAGGAACTCCTCTTCCGGCATGAGGCTATCCTCTGTCTTCAGTTTTTTGGAGGCAGGCTCATCCTCCATGGGAGGTGGGGGGTGGACTGGGGGCATGGGGGCTGGAGCTGGGACAGGAGCCACAGGTGGGGCAGGAACAAAGGCTACAAAGACAAGCAGCAGAGGGTGAATGTGTGAGGAGACCACGACTCAGGAGGGCTAGTAAGACTGAGAGAGAGGGAGATCGCAAAGGCTTTGCTCCTTGGAGTTGTGATATGTCACTCCCCATTGAGTCTGGCAGCCAGCAGATTCTTTGGCAGGGAGCCCTGGGAGGCTGCCCATATTGGGCAGCAGGGAACTACAGAAGAGCAGTACTGATGGACTGAGTAGGTGCCGGCTGACAAACATCTGTCAGGCCTTCAAGATTTGAGTTTGTCTCAGGCCTGACATGAGTGTAGGCAGCAGCTATGACATATACCACTTCAACTTCCTACGTCTCCTAGGAGTTATGGCTTCTAGCTCCAGTTTGGGGCTGGCAGCAGCTATGACATATACCACTTCAACTTCCTATGTCCCCTAGAGTTATGGCTCCCAGCTCCAGTTTGGGGCTCTTTCATGTGCTACACCAGGGCCTCCCTCCAGGCTGGAAACAGCTGGAGTAGCTGCCACTAATATCAGCTACTACCCTGCACCAGTGTGGTTATTGACCCCAATGGCTTGGAAGCTTCACCATAGATACTGACCTGTTGGTACAATCATGGGAGGCGGACGGGGTGCCATGATAGGAGGTGCTGAAGGAGGCATGGGCACCACGTTGATTCTGGGCGCATGGATGATGGGTGGCATGGGGGCGATCACTGAGCCTGGGGGCAGTCGGACCACAGATGCCATCGGTGGCCGGGGCATGACAGGAACTGCAGATACAACTGTAGTACGGACAGGAGGCGGCATCTGTTGGGTGAGGGGGAGACCCACAGGTCACAGGAAGCCAAGGCTTGATTCTAAGGGCACACACAGATGGCAACTGGTGCCTGAGGATGGGGGCTAGACCCTTGGGCTCATTCCCTTGGTGCAGAGAGATTGTAGCCTCAGTCAGGCATGATAGCAACTTGGGGCTGAGGACCAGGGTGACATTCTCTCTACTTAGGACTTGGTGGGTCAAACTCAACCAGCTGCTCATGGCAGATGGAACCTCTACAGAGACCAATCTCAACTTAGCCTCCTGGAAAAAGGCCAGCAGTCCTCAAAGACCTGTAAAGCTCTTCCTGGCCTCAGACCACCCACATTTACCACTTTGCTTCCCTCCATGCTCAGTCCCACTCTAGGTAAAAGACCAGGCTAGAGGTTTCCACTTCCGTTTAAAGGTCCTTTCTCTCCCAACTTAATTTGGCCCCATTCTAAAGCAGTTGCCATCCTTAGACAAACGTATCCAACCCCAAGAACCAAGTCCTAGAAAGAATGAGTCACAGGGTGGCTGCTGGCTCACCGCAGGCGGCCGGGGCACCGAGGTGATGGGTGGTGCTGAGCTGGGGATGTTGGTGGCTGAAGATGGAGGTGGTGGCTGCTGTGGGATTTCATTTGGCTTGCTGGGGCCAATCTTCTCTTTGGTGTCATCTTCTGGCACCAAGCCCTTAGCTTTGTGGATGGCCTCAATCTGCTCCTGCAGGGTGATGTTGGCCTGGGCAGCCTGTTGGGTCCGAGCCATGCTGCCTGAGTGACCATCCCAGGTCACCTGTAAGGAAAAGCAAAGCCATAACCTGTCAGGACTACTGGAGCTGAGTCTAAGTGTGGGAGACAGATAGCAGGGAAGGAACAAAAATTCATGCAAACTGTACCTTTTCCTCTGGCTTCTGGATCTCCTCCTCACCTATCTTCTTACCAATGGCCGTTTCCTCCACACCAAAGATGTCAGTACGTCGCTCAGCCAACTGCTTTAAGCTGCTCTCAATATCCAGACCTATATGCAGTTACAGAAAAGGAGAAAAGGGCAAGATAAACCTGGTGTCCTGCCACAAGAAAGCAGTGTTTGGATAGTGCAGAGTGGAAGGCAGATTCGTGGCATAAAGCCAACACCATACTCTTGTACTCTGAGTGAGGATTGCAGGAGGCCTTTTGGTTCAGTGCTGAGCCTACAGGCCCAGTGCTTGTCCACCCCTCTAACCGCTAAAAGCAGAGTGGGCCAGAGAGGCAACTGAGAGGATAGGGATACCTGATTGGGGTAAGTAGAATCAGGACAGAAAGCTTAGTCCTCTGCCCTGGCAGCGTCTGTTCCATCCTGCTGCTTTCCTCATGGCAATATGAGGACAACTACATCGCATTCAGCAAGAGTGCTCCAGCCATTTGTCCAAAAGGCACAGAGGGAACCTCATCACATTGGTGTCCCCTTCTCTTTACAGTAAGGGTGAGAACACCTGGCTCATGGGCCATAAAAGGCCCCCAAAATCATTTGGTACATAACAGGACAAACATGTTTCTCATTGGCTATCCAATTATTTAGTACAGTCACAAATGATGCTATAGATATCCAAATGGCGCTTGGTAGAAAAAGGTTCCTCATCCTGCTAGAGGATTCCCCTAGAGAGTTCTGAAAAATGAGAAGTCTTTTTTTTTTGGTCAGCTGTGGGGCTTGAACTCTGGGCCTGGGAGCTGTCCTCAGCTCTTCAGCTCAAGGCTAGTGCTCTACTACTTGAGTCACAGCACCACTTCCAGCTTTTTCTGTTTACGTTTTTCTGCTGAGGAATTGAACCCAGGGCCTTCTCATGCATACAAGGCAAGCACTCTACTACTTAGCCACCTTCCCAGCCCAAATGAGAAGTCTTTGCAATATCACAGGCTACACTTATCCTCCAATGCTTTAACTGAGAGCTAATGGTGTGGGTCAAGTGATAAAGAGTGCTTGCCTAACAAATGCAAAGCCCTAAGTTCAAACCCTAGTACTCCTCCCTCCAGCCCCAAATATAGCTTTCATTGTTGTCTTCTGGATTTACACAAAACAAGCTGACTGCATTTCAACACTGCATGGGCTTTCTAGACTCTTCACTCACCTGGTGCATAAACCTCGTCATCACTCTGCTTCTCACGGATGGAGCGATCCCGCTGCTCCAGCCAGCGGGGATCAAGAAGCCCAATGCGCATGTGTTCCTGCATCTTGCTGGCAGGGATCTTCTCCCCAGTAATGGGGGACACAAGATACTCGTCTGGTGCAGGGGCTGGAGGAAGAGGCTTGGAAGCTGAAAGAAAACAGAGGTATCCAAGTGAGAACACGGGGTGGCAGCTGTGGCTGAGGCAATGAACCATTCATGGAAGACACATTTATTCAGTGCCGTCCTTATACCTGGCACCAGGAGAAGACTATGTCCTGTTGCCCCCACGAGCCTGAAACGGGTTATAAAGGCTCTTACAAATGCCTCAAGCTCTTCCAGAAATGACCTGCTCTGAGGAATGCAGAAAGCATGCCCTACCTTTCGGATCGTAGTCCTTCCGTACAATGACTTGGTCTGGAGTTGGGGGCAGAGGCGGAGGCATTGGTGTCTCTGGGGGTGGAGGTACCTTTTGCCCTTCTTCTTCATCATCTGAACCCTGAGAAGTAGAGTGGTGGTAGGACTCAGAAAGGAGACGAGCCCTGGCAGCTCTCAGGGTGGCAAAGAGCCTTGGCCTCTGCCAGCCAGTATCCACATGCTAAGCCTCCCAGGGCAGCCGAGGCCAGCCGGCGGTAGGCCAAGCTGCTTCCTCACAGCATGAATGGGAGCACTGGGAGCCATGGTGTTAACACGGCTCGCAGGCATTTCCAGCAGCTGGCACCAGGCAGTCCCAAGGGGCCAAGGGCATTGCACATGGCGGGAGGGGCACGAGGGCGAGCCAACACTCAATGGTAGCTGCTCCCAGAGCAACGCTGGGAGGGAGAGAAAAAGTCAATTCCCACAGACACAGGGGCCCTTTCTTCTCAGGCTGCACACAAATTCTTTCCAAGGCAGAGAGCAGCCTGGCTCTGGAGACTGTGCCTACGTGGAGGATCAGGCTGGAAAGGCGTAGGGATATTGCAAAGGAAGTATGGGCTACATTTAGAAAAGCTCTGGGAACTGCTGATCCACTGGGCCCCTCACACAACACTGGGTGATGCAGAGTTCCCTGAGGGCTGGTAGGGGGTGGTGGGGGCAGAGCCTCTGTGCTAAAGGGAAGGCAGGCCACAACAGGGCCAGTGGTTTTCAGATTCTTGCCTCTGAATGAATCTTTGTTGCTGCAGCTACAAAGAGGTCTGGTTGCCTGGGCAGCTGAATAGCCACTCTGGAGTAGTCAAGGGCCCATACTACTTTTAAGGGAACTAGGCTTCAGTCTCAGTGGAGACTATCACCTTACCTGCCAGATTCGAGGGGAAAGGCCAGCACCCCCAAGGCCACCTGGGAGCTTACCTCATCCATGTCCTGTACTTGAGTGTCCTGATCCAGCTGTGAAGGAGGTTCCTCAGTCTTCTCCTGTTTCTCATCTTCCTCATCAGACTCAACCTCCATCTCCACCTCCTCACTCTCCCCAAACTTCTCATAGCGCTCCTGAATGAGGATGCGGGCCCCCAACTCCTCTGGGGTGGTTGGGGGTGGGAAGTTCCCTGGCAGGAGTGAGTCAGAGTTAAAGGCATTCCTAGCAAAAGCTCATCTAATTTGCCTGTTCATGAGCTCCCTAAGGGCTGGAGTGCTGTCTAATTTCACTAACTGCAGAGCCCACCTGGGGTGTGGTGTAATAAGTGGTTGTTGAATTATACTAATTTTCACAAAATGGTACAAGTGAAGGAAATACTCTGGCAATGAGATTCTGATGCTCTCTGGGACCGTGAACATCTACTTGAGGCCCCCTGGGATGGCTCAGGCAGCACTGCCCTCCCAGTCCCACCTTGTTCATTGGGCTGGAAGTCCACTGTCTCCACCACCACAAAATCATGCCAGTCAATCTGAGCATAGGCCACCCGCTCCTTCTCCTTCTCCTCCTCTTCCTTCTTCCTCTCACGCTCCTGGAACTTGGCCCACTCAACTCTGTAACACACCTGCGGGGATGGGCAACAGCATGGCACAGTTTAATCAGTCTGCTCCCAATTGGCTGTCGCCTCCATGGCTACCACAGCAGCCAACATCTCCTTCAGACCAGAGCACTGCTCTGCCTACAAGGGAAACTTGCACTGTCTGCAGGAGTTAGTAAGGTACTCTGTGTTCACAGAAGCAAAACCTTACTCTAGGAAGTCTACAAGACAACCTAGCCTAAGAACCAGCAATCTCAGAACCAAGAAACAGAAGCCTTCATCTGGCCACCAAAACAGCCAGCACTAATATGACTGCTACATTCTGAAAACCTGGAGACTTCAAAAGGCACCCATCACCAGGGGACCTGCTTGGGAGGTAGCTTCCTGGCTAGAGTAGAAAAAGACTCCCCAAGTTAAGAGGAAAGCAGAGAGTAGTATTCTATAGCACCTAGATTTCTTTGGCTTTCATAGCCACAAAGCTTTTCCTCTCACCATTCTGGATTAGAACATAACAAGGTAGAAGTAGACATTTCTTACCGGATTTGCTTCTGGACCAAAAGTGTTTGAGATTTTGGAATATTTGCATACACATGATATTTTGGGGATTAGACCCATGTCCTATTCTAATTTATGTATATTATAAATGTAATTTTACACAACAAATTTAGTGCATCTCATTTTGACGATGACTTAGTACATGAAGTCAGGTGTAGAATTTTGCTGGCCTCACTCAAAATGTTCAGAACAATCTGGATTTCAGATTAGGGAGGATCAACCTGTACTGCTTCTGAAACTGTTTCCAAACAAATCAAACTCAATGGCCGGTACATCCCAGGTTGTACTGATAACTTGCATCATCAGAAGCCGGTTGCAACGATTCCTACTCAGTTACCTGATCCAAAACTTCTCGGGGATTTTCAGCCTCTTTCTTGAGCTTTCCGAACAAGCCTTTGGGTGGAATCAAAATCTGAAAGAGAAGAGTTAAAGCAACCATCAGTGTATCTATCATATCATGTGACAAAGAGGCAGCTTTGCTCTGGGCCTGTCACAGGGCACAGAGTTGAGAGTATGTGGGATTCTGAGCCTGATCTCAGCTCTCTTGGCTGTAATCGGGATTTGGGGCAAGTTACTTAACAACTAGTTCTTGGTTTTCTTCTACAAGTGGTGACACTAGCATTTACACGTGACACCATCAACTTAAGGTTGTTTCCAGGATTATCAAGAAAAATATAAAGCACTGGCAAGTTGTCCAAAGCACCATCAGAATGTGACAGCTGCTTTTGTGACACTGGCCTCCTAAGTTTTTGAAAATGCTACTCAAGCGTCCTCTTCATTGTCCTATTCTAGACTGCAGCCTATATAATCCACCTCCCTGAATTCCTAATTTGCTTTTTCTCCATAGTACTTATCACCACCTGACATACACTGACACTGACATTGTTTCCTCCTCACTAGAGTAGAAACTCTATGAAGATAGGGCTTTCTCTGGGTTCTTTCCAATATCACATCTCCAGCAACCCTGAATAACATTTAACAATGTATGCTAACCAAGAAGGAACAGCTAGCCATCTCAACTGACCCAACAGTTATCTACCACCTCTGGCAAAGCAGTTCAATGCCACCACATTTCTCCCTGTGCCTCCCAGGCATAGAATCTATCTGTTCAGTCCTCTGTTTTTGAACATAATTGTTGCCAATACCACCCAAGTTCAAAAGAAGAAAACAGCAAAATAACAGAACAGAAAGACCTGGCCATCTTCAGCCATGGAGGTACTCCCGAGGGGCAATTAACCCAATGTTTACTTAAAACTGCTACTGTGGGGCTGAGAAGGTGGCTCAGTGGTAGAGCGCTTGCCTTCCATGTATGAGGCCCTGGGTTTGATTCCTCAGCACCACATAAGCAGAAAAAAAAAAGCCGGAAGTGGTGCTCTGGCTCAAGTGGTAGAGTACTAGCCTTGAGCTGAAGAGCTGAGGGACAGCGCCCAGGCCCAGAGTTCAGGCCCACGACTGGGACAACCTCCCTCCCCCACCGCCAAAAAAAAAAACAAAAAACAAAAAACTGCTACTGTGACCCTCTGGCCTTGGGCCCTCAGTGATTGCTATTCTAGCTGCATTACAGCTTTTGGATTTCATCTTTTTCTAAACACATTCACTTTTACAATTCTTTCTAATTATATGTTAGAGTAAAATAAGTCGGAGGAAATCTTTATGGATCCTTTTAGACATTTCACATTTGTTTCTAGATATCAAGAACAGATGTGCACAACTGGGCAAGTGGCTCACAGCAGTGAGTGCTTAGCCTCCTGAGTGCTAAGATTTGAGGATTGTGGTTCGAAGCCAGCCAGGGCAGGAAAATCCTTTGAGACTCTTCTCTCAAAGTGGTGGGTGCTAGCCTTGAGTGGAAAAAAACTCAAGGACAGTACCCAGGTCCTGAGTTCAAACCCCAAGACCAAACAAAAAACAAAAACAACAACAACAACAAAAGAAAATAAAGACAACAGATGTAAAGAACATCCCAACTAAAAAAGAAAACCAGCTCCACTATATGTGCAAGAAAAACATGCGCCAAGAAAATATATGTCAGTATTCGCTGCAATAAATGAATGATACAATTGCTTTAAATATCAGTATTATCATGTCCAAGATTCTTGATTGTGGCAGTGACAGCATGGTAGGCTACTAGAGTCTACATTGTTAATGCCAGATCTACAGTGCTAGCTCCGTGACCCCCTAGCTATGTGGCTCTGGTCAGATTGACTTCTATGTACCCATTTTCTCTTCAAAAGTGAGCATAGTATGCCTGCCTTATGCATGACTAGAGATTAAATGGGGAAATGCTGCACGTTTATTTTCTCAATGGCAGCTGTACTGTTTCTCAACACCTACCTAAATAATATTTGACTTAGTAACTTTACAGCATGAAGTAAAGGGTTCTAAGCCAGGTGTCAGTGGCTCATACCTGTAATCCTAGCTACTCAGAAGGCTGAGATCTGAGGATTGAGGTTCAAAGCCAGCCCGGGCAAGAAAGTCTGTGAGACTCATCTCCAATAAATCACTAGAAAACCTGAAGTGGCGCTGTGGCTCAAGCGGTAGAGCCCTAGCCTTGAGCTGAAGAGCACAGGGACAGCGCCCAAGCCCAGAGTTCAAGCCCCACGACCGACCCCCCCCCAAAAAAAAGAATGGGTTTTAGAGTCAAATGTGGATTTCAATCTCAGCACAACTATTAACTATCTGAGAGATTTTGCCTGCCTGTCTTCCTTCCTCTGAGCTCTCCCTTTAACACTTTCACTCAAAGCTGGCAGTCTATCACTTGAGCTATACTTCCACTTTCAGCTTTTTGATAGTTAACTAGAGATAAGGGTTTCTTAGGTTGGGAGCTACCAGCTCACGCCTGTAATCCTAGCTACTCAGGAGGCTAAGAGCTGAGGATCCCAGTTCAAAGCCAGCCCTGGCAGAAAAGCCCAAGAGACTCATCTCCAGTTAACCACCAGAAAACCAGAAGTGGAGCTGTGGCTCAAAATAGTAGTGTTAACTGTAAGCAAAAGAGCTCAGGGACAATATCCAAGCCCTGAGTTCAAGCCCCATGACCGCCAAAAAAAAAAAGTTTCTTGGGTTTATCTGTCCAGGGTGGTGAATGCCCAAGATTCTTCGAATTGTAATTTTCAGATCTCCACTTCCTGAGTAGCTAGGATTACAACAGATACTAAGTCACTGGCACCCAGACAATTTCCCTTTCTTTTCATTTTCCTTCATTCTCCTTTTATTTTTTCAAAGTTGAGGTTATGACCCAAGACTCTTGTGCATACTAAGCAAGCACTCTATCACTAAGCTAAATTCCAACCCCATTGACTTCATCTAGTTGAGCCTCTTTCTGCTAAAACACCAATTACTGCCCAGGTTCTTGAGTGTTAATGGGGCCAAATAGTAAGAACTTGCTGCTTCTCATATCCTTAGTAGACAAGCGAAAATGTACATGTACTTAAAAGCAGCTAGTACCACTACGCCTTGTCACATAGCAGCACTTCTTTTCTTCTCTATTTTTTTTAAGTATTTTGGCTGCCACAAGCCAGTTATCTCCGTGGTAACTTTTCTGACACCTCCTGCTTAAAAGCTAAAAAGTCAGAAAAATTGTGACATTGTGAGGCCTTGCTAAAAACTAAGATCAAGTGAGCTTTTTGCTCTTCTGCTCCATGGGAAACAGCATGTATTTTTCACTTCTCTTTAGAATCAAGAGGTCTGTGTTGCATTTAAAGAAACACTGACTAGAAATCAAGATTTTGCAATAAATTGGGATTCCTAACATTTGTCCAGGGAAATGGGCAGAAAGAAGCCTTAAGTCCTCACGGATAGTGAGGGGAGACACGCTGCCTTCCCTAAGCCTGGTCCCCAGCCCCCTACTCAGCCCACACACCTTGGTATACTGTTCCACCAGCTTCGTGAAGTAGTTGAAGAGACTGTGCTGTGGGCGGAGAAAGTCAAACTGGTAGTTGCGCTGCTCTTTCTGCATCAGTTGGGTCAGAAACTGGCGCCCATTCCTGGCCACAAACTGAGCCGTCAACTTCACGACATCAAGATCGAAGGCTGAGATGGAAGGAGGGTCAGCGATGAACTCAAACTCAGGAGGGGGCTCTTTGGGCACAATTGTCTCTTGGATCACCTGGGCTTGGACCTAGGACACAGAGAGAATGTGAGGCAAGGATACCCTCTCCCCAGCAGGATGGCTGTGGACTTCTATGTTCCACTTATTATGAACACAGCACTGGCACTTGCTATGAGAATCCTAATTCATAAGCGCTTACTACGGCTTCAACTCCCTGAGCAGCTCTGAATGAGACCCACACCAATATGTTCTCTGCTGCTCCAAAATCAAGATTCTAAACTAGGTGGCAAGACACCTCATGGGAATTCAGCTTGTAAAATTTTACCTGAAGGGACTGGAAATGCAGGAAGGATGCCAGGCATGCAGTTCTACTGTACAAAGTGCTTCTAAACCATGAAGCAGACAGATGAGGGAACTGAGGCAGTCTCAGGACTCGTGAGCAGTAAACTGCAAGGTCTAACCTAACTCTTCTACTGCAAAACAAGGGGATACCCTCCCCCAAAAAATCTGGGACAGAAACAAAGTGAAGGAAGCAGGCCCAGCTACACAGTCCAGTCTTCATATCAGTTACAGTACCTACTGCTGGCCTCAGCATTCCCAAACTCGGCACACAAATGGTATTAGGGCAGCCAGGACAAGCCACACCACCTCCTTCAGCTGAGCCAGGCAGGAGGTCCTTCATATAGCACAACATTGCCCCTACACTAACTATGGTCAAGGCCTTGGGCTTGGTAAATTACACCTGGACAGGCCTCAGACTCATCATCTGGAAAATAGTCATTCTGTTAGCTTCTTCATGCAGACCTGAGACCAGAGTCCTCAAGCACCAAGCACAGAGCTTAATGAGCAGTGCTTGGCAAGTGCCAACCATCACCAGAACCTTGCCACCTGCGCCTTATTATCTGCCCCTGTAGGCTGGGGATAAGGACTTCACTTCTCTCACTGGGTGCTTGTGGATGGCAAAATTAATTATGTGCCCCCTCCCTCTCCTTGCTTCCTCCTTGGCCCAGAAAGAGAGATAAGGCTCCAAACCTTCTGGGGCAGCTGCTGCTGGGTAGTTTGCTGCTGCTGCTGCATGACCTTGGGGATGGCAGCTGAGGGTTCCTGAGCTTTCCCCTCCTTGAATTCGCTGACCTTATGGCGATAGTAGGCATGGTAAGGGTCATTGGGGTTCAGGAAGTTGAACTTGGGGTTGTTGATCTCATTTTGTCGTATTCTAGCTTCAAATTCAGGCCCATTTCTGGAGGGAAAAACAGAAGAATTGATATAACTTTTAAGTTGCAGGCATGGCTCAGGCCAAGTTCAAGTCCCAGTCTCAGACAAAAACTACAACACACAACTTTTCATCTTCTCTATACTGCCTGTTTAAGACTGTCATTGTTCTAGTACTTTATTGCTTCTGTCAGTCCTGAGCTCTTTTTGTTTTTTGTGCCAGTCCTGGGGCTTGTGAACTCATGACTAAAGCATTGTCCCTGAGCTTCTTTTAGCTCAAGGACAGTATTATACACTTGGGCCACACCACCACTTCTAGCCTTTTCTGATTATGCAGTACTGAGGAATCCAACCCAGGGCTTCATGCATGCTAGGCAAGCACTCTTCCACTAATCCATATTCCCAGCCCAGTCCCAGGTTCTTTGACCACTTCTGCCATCTCTACAACCGGCTGGGCTACTAGTATCTTTTCTCTTTTTTTGTTTTTGTCATCAGTCTTGGGGCTTGAATTCATGGCCTGGGTGCTGTCCCTGAGCTCTTTTGCTCAAGGCTAGTGGTCTACACTCTGAGCCACAGTGCCACTTCAAGTTTTCTGGTGGTTAATTGGAGATAAAGAGTCTCATGGACTTTCTTGCCCAGGCTGGCTTTGAACCCTGATCTTCAGATAGCAGCCTCCTAAATAGCTAGGATTATAAGCATGAGCCACTGGCACTCAGCCGGCAACTTTATTTTAGTAAAACTTCTATTAGGCTGGGTGCTGATGGCTCATGCTTGCAATCCTAGCTACTCAGGAGGCTGAGATGGTTCAAAGCCAGCAGGAAAGGCTGGGAGACTATCTCCAATTAACCACCAGAAAACGGAAAGTGGTGCTGTGGCTCAAGTGATAGAGTGCTCACCTTGAGCTGAAGAGCTCAGGGACAGTGCCCAGGCCCAGAGTTCAAGCCCCACGACTCACAAAAGAAAACAAAAAGACTGACATTAGTGCCCAATATATCTTTTTTTTTTTTTTCCAGTCCTGGGGTTTGAACTCAGGGTCTGAGCCATTTTTGCTCAAGCCTAGCACTCTACCATGAGCTACAGCACCACTTCTGACTTTTTCTGTGTTTATGTGGTACTGAGAAATCGAACCCATGGCTTCATGCATGCAAGGCAAACACTCTACACACTAAGCCACTTTCCCAGGCCCCCAACATATCTTTTTAAAAATAATGATTTTTAGGGGCTGTGAAGGTGGCTCAGTGGTAGAGTGCTTGCCTTGCATGCATGAGGCTCTGGGTTTGATTCCTCAGCACCACATAAACAGGCCCAGGTCTAGAGTTCAAGCTCCACAACCGACAAAAAAATAAATAAATGATTTTTTTTAAAGTAATAGCTGGGAGTTTTGGCTTTGTGTGTAGTATTGTGGATCTAACTGAGGGCCTAATTCTGCTAAGTCAGTGTTTCACCATTTTGTTGCATCCTCTGGCCCTAGTTAAGGAGCAAGCAAGCTGAGCAAGCACAAGGTCCTGAGTTCAAGCCCTAGCACCAGAGTGAAAAAAGGTATGCATTACTACTCCAAATACAAACTAGTAAGCCCTCACTAACTAAAGGCAGTCCAAAGTAAAGATAGCAAAGTGATAATAGCTCAGTAAAAATTTTTAGCTCAAGACAAATGCTGGTAGCTCATGCCTGTAATCCTAGCTACTCAGGAGGGAGAGATCTGAACATTACAGTTCAAAGCCAGAAAAGTCCCGTACCACAAAACAGAAAAGCCAGAAGTGGTGCTGTGGCTCAAGTGATGGAGTGCTAGCCCTGAGAAAGAGACAGTTGTCAGGGACAGTGCCCAGGCCGAGTTCAAGCCCCAGAACTGACAAAACAACAACAAACTCAACAACTCTGTCCAAGTATTGCCTAAAATCAACCATCCCATTTTCTATTGAGAGGCCCATGGAAGAAATGCTACAAGGACTCAGATCCTTAGATGTGCAGGGCTGTGTACTACACATTCAGATGATGGGGCTATGGTAAGACTGCCAGGGTATGGGGAGGGATCTCCCTTGTTCTCCCTACCTGGGACAGGTCTCCTGATAGGTCCAGGTCTCTAATTTGCATGTCAGTATAATGTGGACAAGTCCTAGTCAGGATGTCTATGGAACCCTGCATGGTTTCCCAATGGAACTAATTCAAAGCGCCATACATACATGTGACACCTGTGCTGTGTCAGGCAGAAAAGCATAGGAACTTTTAAGACTCTAGATATGTGTATGTTTCGTGTTGACTCCTTGCCTGCTCTAATACAAAGCACTCCCTCCCTCCCTGCCTCACTCTCTCCATGTGTAAAGTATGGCTAATCTGGTCTTTCCTCTGTGCCTTCAAGCATCATCAAGCCCAATTACTTAAGATGTCCAAGTCTGTTGGAATCAAACAGTGGCCTATGAAGGTGAGGAAGGGTAGTTCCACAAATGTTCAAGATGCATGAGGTATTAGCAGATGCTTGGAGTGCTTTCATTGTTCTTCTGGCCACAGCCCTACATTCAAAGAGGTGCCTCAAACATACCACAATATGGTTGTAAGAGCTTGTGCCAGCCAGGTCGCTCTCCTCACCTAATACCAAGCCCTGCCAGTTAAAAAAAAAAAAAAAAAGACTGGAGGCAAGAGGCTAGCAACTCTGTCCCAGATTAGCTACCACAAAAATCTGAGTAATGCTGGGGTGGGTCAACACCCAGGCTAGTCCCTCAGCAAGCTCTGGTTACTCCTTATAGCGTGACTAACACCATGAGGTCTCGATTTGACTGTGCAGCAGTCCAGCTGGAACCTCAGGCTTTAAAGAAGCATTTCTACCTTACTACATAACAAACCATGCACAAGCAGGAAGAGGGCGAATGCACACTTCAATCGTCTAAACTAGATCACCATGCCCACCAAATGCCCAAGGCAGACCAAGAACTCTGTTTGTCTCCTGCATGGCTGTCTCTTATGCCCACAAGCCCGACACATCTGGAAACAATTTGAATCATATAATGATGAGAATGCAGGCATGTTCATTCCAAACTATTCTATTTCTTTAAGTTGGCTTAGTGTTAATTTTAGCAGTAGATCCTCTAACACAAGGAATAAATTTTAGCAGAAAAAGACGTGATACTGACTCAGCCCAGCTGGTGGGACTTTTTAAGGGTAGTTTCCAACTTAGTGGTTCTATTTTTGTTTTTGTTTTTTGTTAGTTAGTACTAAGGAAACTCAAGGCACTCTACCACTTGAGTTATCACCCATAGACCAGTTTAGCTTCTTGACAGAATAATGTAAAGAAGGAAGATCCAATTTAGAAACCAAAAGCTCCTTTTGACAGCCATACTTGATTGCAGATGACTATTACCTGTTCTATAACATATGTGACCCAGAGAAGCTTTCTCCCAGAGCAATGTAAACAAAGGTAAGTGCATAAATACTACAAAATCAATGACTGTGGCTAAAAAGATCCAACTAAACAGCTGGGCACTGGTGGCACATGTCTATTATCCTAGCTACTCAGAAGTTTGAGATCTGAGGGTCATGGTTTGAAGCCAGCCTAAGCAAAAAGTCTAATCTCTAATTAACCTCCAATAAGCTGAAAGTGGAACTGTGACTTAAGTGGTAAAGTGCTCAGGGACAGTGTGCTACCATGCCTGAATGTGTGTGTAGTTTTTTTTTGTTGCTTTGTTTTTTGGTGCCAGTACTGGGGGGGGGGGCTAGCCACTGTCCCACAGCTTTTTCACTCAAGGCTGGTACTCTTACCACCTGAGCAATAGGTCCACTTCTAACAGCTTTTGGGTGGTTAATTAAAGATAAGTGGACTGGCTTTTCGAGCCACGATCCTCAAATCTCAATCTCCTGAAATCTCAATCTCCTGAGTAGCTAGGCCATTAAAGCATGAGCCACTGGCAATCAGTTGACCATGTATATTCCTCAAAAGAAAACTTGCATAAACTTTTATATCTGTGGCAGCAGATTGCACAAAATTATTGGAAAGCTGCTTGGTAAAACATTTTTTTTAAATATTAAAAAAAAATACTATCGCTACTGGACACTGGTAGTTCCCACCTGTAATCCTACTCAGGAGGCTGAGATCTGAGGATCACGGTTCAAAGCCAGCCTGGGCAGGAAAGTCCGTGAGACCCTTATCTCCAATAGACCACTCAAAAAACCAGAAGTGGTGCTGTGGCTCAAGTGGTAGAGTGCTAGCCTTGAGCTGAAGAGCTAAGGGACAGCGCCCAGGCCCAGAGTTCAAGCCCCACAACTGACAAAAAAAAAACTCAAGGCTGGGAATGTGGCTTAGTGGTAGAGTGCTTGGCTGAGCATGCATGAAGCCCTGGGTTTGATTCCCCAGTACACCACATAAACAGAAAAAGTGGAAGTGGAAAAAGCCGGGCGCTAGTGGCTCACGCCTGTAATCCTAGCTACTCAGGAGGCTGAGATCTGAGGATCGCGGTTCAAAGCCAGCCCGGGCAGGAAAGACCGTGAGACTCCTATCTCCAATAAACCACCAGAAAACCGGAAGTGGCGCTGTAGCTCAAGTGGTAGAGCGCTCGCCTTGAGCTGAAGAGCTGAGGGACAGCGCCCAGGCCCAGAGTTCAAGTCCCACGACCGACAGAAAAAAAAGAAAAAGTGGAAGTGGAAATGTGGCTCAAGAGGTACAGTGCTAGCCTTGAGCAAAAGAAGCTCAGGGACAGTGCCCAGGCCCTGAGTTCAAGCCCCAAGACTGGCAAAAAAACAAAACAAAAAAACTCTCTCAGCAATTAAGGTATCATACAGTTTTCTTCTAATGAAACAATCTAAATGGGAAAGAAAATGCTAAGACTTCCTTACAGTTTCTGGCCCTATTGGTCAAGCAGAAACACTAGGAACAATTTCAAAGGAAAATTCAATAGAAATGGCTAAATCAAGGAAGGCCTATCTTCTAGATAGGGCACATACTCATCTATAGAAGACATATGGACAAGGAAGATCACAGAGCTATTTGGGAAAATGCTTATAACTCAGTGTAGAAAGGAAAACCAAGATATGACAGTATCTCTGCTACATTCCAAAGACCTAAAAAAAAAAAGGTGGGGGGTACCTGCCATAACCCAAGAGGAAACTAGAAAAAGTGAAACTGTTGGTAGTTTAGTTCTGGCTGTGAGATCATACTAATGTTTTTTGAAGGGGAGGGAGGGAGCCATGGCAGGGTTTGAATTCAGGGGCAAGCACTGCTTGGGAGTGTACTACATTTGAGCCATACCTCCAACCCTGTACTAATTCTTTAGCCACATCCTTTTCCTTTTTCTTTTTTTTTTAACCTATCAGGGGAAAGCATGAGGGTTGCTATGACACATGATCTAAATACATACAATGCAATACACAACAAAATGCTCTAATAATGTTCAAGCAGAATAGCTTTTAACTGAACCCAGGTTATCAAAGTCCTTAAAATATGATATGGATCTGCACAGAGTAGACAAACTGAAAACATCAGCCAGAGTAATCTCTCTCTGTGCCTTCTGAATACCGATGGGGCATGAACTCAGGGCCTATATGCTGTCCCTAAGCTTTTTGCTCAAGGCTAGTGATCTACCACTTGAGCCACAGATCCACTTCTAGCTTTTTGGTGGTTGGTTAGAGTTCAAGCCCCAGGACCAGAAAAGGAGGGGGAGGGGAAGGGGGAAAGAGGGAGAGGGCGAGAGAGGGAGAGGGGAGGGCTGTAAACCTAGGTTTATTATGCTATAATCTTGTTTTTTAAATAGTGGCAACTAATCTGAATTTTAACAAAATATTGTTAAGCAAAATAAAACTGTATGTTGGACACAGCTGGCTAACTGCTAAAAGACTACTCTTAATGGCCTAAGCAGGTGAAATACTGACCTTTGGAGTCAAGTGGCTCTCAAGAAGATTCCATCTAAGGACATGAGAGAGTAAGTACAATGGGGAGGGCTGGAAGGAATGCTGAACGACCTCAACCACATCCTGGAAGACAACTGGCAAGTGCATGATCTAACTGAACCCTATGCAGTCCCCTACTACCCCATCACCACCTGCTGACAAGGTGGAACTGCACTCAATTTTGCAAATGGGCCTTCCATAATAAGACTGACCAAAGGTCTTTCTTCTTTTCTTTCTTTTTAAAAAAATCTTCTTAGGCAAGTAGCTCATAGACACACATACTGTGACAAAGCAGCTTTCTAGAAATTTCCTTGGGCTCATTTTGGAAGCAAGTCTCTTGGTGACTGTGTCTCTCCCTTATCCCAAAGCTGTGCTAGGTTAGTTACCAGTCTGTTATCTATCTCATTGCCATGTTGTGGTTTTAAATGAGCTTACAAGCCTAAGCCAACAACACTTCTGTAACAATCCCAAGCCACTTTTTGGATCTGTATCCTTGTACAATGTGTATGATCCACTTGTTTCCACCACGAAGGCAGCATTAACTACGTTACCTGGCCACAAAGCTGGCAGTCTTGTCAACGATATTTCTGACTTCTGGGGGAGGGTAAATAATCCCCACCACTGGCTTGGAAGGGGTAGAATCCTCCTTTGAAGATGCTTCTTCTTCAGTTGGCTGTGAAAACAGAAAAAGGTCTTGAAATCCCTAGTTTGGGGGAGGTATCACCCATTCCCCTCAGGATACTACTAAGAACCAAGGGTTTGCCCTGGATCTCTGCTTGAGAAAAGCAGCTCTCTTAAATGAATGGCACATGCAGAGCCCATTCCTGAACTTGAGAAACAACAGTTTTCTGTATCCCCCCTTCCCCAGTTAGACTGCGAGACTGTCTCATAGGAAACAGGTATCTGCACTCATCTAGCTACTTATTTATTGAAGTACTAGGTATCACAGCTAGTGCCTCAGGAAGATACCCAGGCATCCAGTTACTCAACACTTAGGCCAGAAATCTGCATGTGTACAAGTATGGTAAGATTTGGGAGTACTACATGCATTCTAAGAAACCACAATGCAGAATCCAAATGGCCATGTTTTTAATACTGCACCAGCACTGGGCCTGGTACCTAAGTTTTTTTCTGGTGTCAGTACTAGGGCTTAAACTTAGGGCCTTGCACTCTCAGTTTTCAGATCACAGCTGGCAAACTATCACTTGAGCCATGCCTCTAACAAGCATTTTGCTGGTTAACTGGTGAAAAGAGTCTCATAGATGTGTCTGCCCTGGCTGACTTCAAACAAGCTAAGATTATAGGCATCAGTCAGCAGTGCCTGGTTGGCATGGAATTCTTAATGATTGTTTATTAAGTAAGAAATAGGAAGACTATAGTATAGTCAGTATTAGTGTGTTTAGCATGCACAAGGCCCTAGTTTTGATCCCTTACATTAAAAAAATGAAGGAAGGGAGGGAGGGAAACAAGAGAGAGCGAGAAAGAGAAAGAAAAAGAGAGAAAGAAATAAAGAAGAAAGGAAGGAAGGAGGGAAAGAGAGAAAGAGAAAGAAAGGAAGAGAAAGAAAAGAAGAGAAAGAAAAGGAGAGAGAGAGGGGTGGAGGGAGGGAGAGAGGGAGAGGATGGAGGGAGGGAAGGAGAGGAGAGCAGAGGAGACAAAACAAGCTAGGTGCTGGTGGCTCATGCCTGTAACCCTAGCTATTCAGGACGCTATAATCTGAGAATCACAGTTTGGAACCAGCTCGGATGGTGATCATCATATTTATACTTCCATTGTAGCACACCATAGGGATCTTGAGAACTTTTGCCCAGGCTGGTTTCAAACCACAATCCTCTTGATCTCTGACTTCTGATTACCTAGGGTTACAGATATGAGACACAGCATCTTGACTGTTTTTCTACTTATTAACCTGGCATCAATTTTTTTTATTTTCCCCCAGGGCCTAGAAAGTACTAGGGACACACAGGCATTGAAATGTTTGTAGAAAGGGCATGGATCTCACTTGTTATGTTACCTGCTGCAGTCTGAATTCAAAAGCAGCGATCAGTATATATAGCACACACAGGACAGACGTGTGAGCATGCACACATGCATGTGCATACAACTCAAAAAGTGACCATATAACTAATATAAGCTAATAAAAGACATATACTAAATAGAGTAAAAAAGGAATGTAGCGCTGGGAATGTGGCTTAGTGGTAGAGTGCTTGCCTAATATGCATGAAGCCCTGGGTTTGATTCCTTAGTACCACATAAAACAGAAAAGGCCAGAAGTGGCAGCAGTGGCTCAAGTGGTAGAGTGCTAGCCTTGAGTAAAAGAAGCTCAGGGGTAGTATCCGGGCCTGAGTTCAAGCCTCAGGAGTGGCCAAAAAAAAAAAAGGTAATTTCCCTTCCCCAACTGTACTTCTGGTATATTCCCACTCATCCTTCTAAAAAGCCAATTTAAATCTCATTTCTGTGGGTCTCCTCTATTTATCCCTCTCTTCCAACAGTGATTAAATTACAAACTCATATATACCTAACACTTCTACTAGTTTGTAGCACACTATACTGTATAATAGTGTGGTTGAAAGTTGATCTCAGGGTCCTCAAGCGCTCTTTCAGGCTTAAGGCTGGCACTTTTACCACTAGTTCAGTATTTGCTGGAATTTCAGACATTTCTGCCTGGTTGGGCCTGGAACTATGATCCTCCAGGTCTCAGCCTTCTAAATAGCTAGGAATGGTCTGGGAAGGTAGTTCAGCAGTAGAGTGCTTGCCTTACATGCATGAGGCCCTGGGTTCCTTTCCTCAGCACCACATAAGCAGAAAAAGCCAGAAGTGGCGCTGTGACTCAAGTAGTAGAGCGCTAGCCTTGAGCTGAAGAGCTGAGTTCAAGCCCCTCAGCTGGCAAAAAAAATAAACAAACAAATAGCTAGGATTACAAGTGTGAGTCACCCAGGTCCAATTTTTTTTTTTAAGGCACTGGGAATTGAACCCAGAATGGCCTAATAGCAGACAAAGTTCTACCACTTGATCCACGCTACCAACTCTTTTGTTTGTTTGTATTTGGTCGAGATAGTCTCCCCTCTTGATCCTCCAGCCAGAGTACCAAATAACTGCGATTACAGGCAAGCACCACATCCCACCAACTAGGAGCCTTTTAAGGATTGCTGGCCCTGTATCATTTACCCTGATCTGAACACTGAAGATTGCTGAACACCCCGTGTAGTCTGGGTGCTTTCCTAAGACAATAGTTGTGCATCATTCATCATTGAATCTGGTATAGTGTCTGGCTTAGGGTAAACACTAGACAGATATGGTGAAATCAGCATCCCCAAACATATTCTTCAGGTTAAGAAATTAAAGATTAGTGGGTAGCTAAGTGTGCCCAACTGAGAGACTGAATGGCTGAATCAATGCTTTCACACTTTAATTAATTACCATGTAATTTTTGTTAAAATCTATATTCCTAACTTAGAAGGTCTGGAGTGGAGATTCTTCTTTTCTTTTTTTTTGTCAGCCCTCGGGCTAAAACTCAGGGCCTGGGCACTGTCCCTGAGCTTCTTTTGCTCAAGGTTAGTGCTAACCTTGTAGCGACACTTCCGGCTTTTTCTGCTTATGTGGTACCGAGGAATCCAACCCAAGGCTTCATGCAGGCTAGGCAAGCACTCTACCACTAAACCACATTATCAGCTCAAGAGATTGTATTATTTCTAATAAACTGCTGGCTAGGTGATGCCTATGCTGTTGACCACCATCCTAGAACCCTCGTTCTGGTCCAGAAGTCTGAGCAGAGCGGGAAGCGCAATGCCTCCTGGGACTTGTAGTCCCAGCCTCCAGAGTGCTTCCGGCCAGAGCCCGGAGCGCCCGCGCTGGCGCAGAGGAACTAGGCCTAGGCTCGGGGGCCGCGGGCCGGTCGAGGAGAGGGGGTAACGCAGTACCTGTTTAGGCTCCGTGGCCACCGGCGGCGGCGGAGGCACCGCCTGCACGGGTCCAGCAGGCATGATTGCGACGCTCAGGGCTGCCAGTCCGCCTCGTTACCGAAGACCAGTACAGCGTGAAGGCACACTCCCCCGCACGGACCGTAAGACCCGTTCGCAAGATGGCTGCGGCCGAGTGAGTCGCCGCAGAGGGCAGTGACGCACTTCCGGTCACGCCTCCTTCCGGGCGCGCTTCCGGCCCCTCCCAGCCCGCTCGGCGGCGTGCAACGCCGTTGCCAAGGCAGCGCGGTGTGGGCGCCCGACTAGGGCGATCCCAGTTGCTGCTGGCGCGTTGGGGGCAGTTCCATTAGCTGGTGGGACCTAGCGGCTGACGCTGCGACGAAGTCGGAAACAGGTGAGATGTTCGGCTTCGCTGGGCGGCCTCGGGCCGCACTCACTTGCCCTGCCTGGCGGCTGCTCGCTTACTCCCTGCGATCCCGCCCCGCAGGGTCTCCCTGCAGCTTCTCTGTGAGAAGCCGCACCTGCTCTGAGGCTTGCGGCTAGAAAGCCTCGCTTGATCCACCTCCCTCACTTACCAGCTTCCAAAACCCACGCCCTCTGTGCTCACGTAATCCTAGCTACTCAGCAGGCTGAGATCTGAGGATCGAGATTCAAAGCCAGCCAGGGCAAGAAAGCCCTGAGACTCTTATCTCCCATTAACCATGGAAATGCTGGAACTGGAGCTGTGATTCAAATGGTATAGTGCTAGCCTTGAGCAAAAAAAAAAAAAAGCTCAGGGACTGCACTTAGGCCCTGAGTTCAAGCCTGGGTACTGGAACACGAAAAGAAGATGCCTGCTTGTTTAATATTTGTGCTGAATACCACTAGGGCTGCCCTGCATACCCCACCCCTCTCCTAACAGAGGCACACCTCCAATCACCAGCTTCTTTCCTGAGAGCCTGTTGCCTTCTGATCTCATCTCCATCCCAAATCCGGAATGTGGAGTGTGGACTTCAAGCCCTTGATCCCTCCCTCCCCGCCCCCCACCTCTTCCCCCTTCTTCATTCTGTAACTGGTTTATGCCATTATTATTATTAACATAAGATAGTGATAGGAGCTGGGCGCTGGTGGCTCACCCCTGTAATCCTAGCTACTCAAGAGGTTGAGATCTGAGGATCATGGTTTAAAGCAAACCTGGGCAGGAAAGGCTGTGAAAATTCTTTAGCTCCAGTAAACCACCAGAAAACCAGAAGTCGCACTGTGTCTCAAGCGGTAGAGCACTAGCCTTGAGCTGAAGAGCTGAGGGCCAGCAGGCCCAGAGTTCAAGCCCCATGACTGTGGCAAAAAAAAAAAAAAATAGTGATAGGACTTATTGAGCATTTGCTATGAGCCAGATCTTGAGCCAAACACTCGATGTGACACATCATTTATTCTTTATAGCAGCCAAGTTACAGATAAGGACTGTGATGTTTAGAGTTGGGGGAGCCAGAATCCAAATTCCAGTCAGTCTTCTGTACTAGATGGCTATTCTGTTGTCTAAAGTCACTTCAGTGTCTCTGGAGGCCAAGTCATGACAACTGCCATATAAGTGGTTTTAGAGTTTCCAAAGTATTTTCATGGTGGTGACTTGGAGTCTTAGTGCGTCAGCTGGAAGGTAGGCCGGTGACTTGGAGTCTTAGTGCATCAGCTGGAAGGTAGGCATGATCACCCAATGGGGCAAGGTGTAGTTGTAGGAGGGAAGGGGCTTACATGTTTGAATGGGAGTGAAATAAAGGCTTCTGCCTTCCTCTGGGAGTCAAAAGTCTACATGAAGTCCCAGGGAATGAAAAGAGAGATAGAGTAAGCTGTTGCGCCTACCTAAGAGCAGTTGGCTCAGTTTATGCCCTTACCTGCATGGTCATCGATACAATTCATAACTAGCAGTTTCAGGCTAAGGGTTCCACAGAAGACTGGGGAGTTACAGAGAAAGCCCATGTGGAACGCTCCTTCCCTCCATTCATACCTAAATTTTTCTCAGACCATGCATCTGCATAATGTGATTACTTTTTTTTTTCCCTTTGGCCAGTCATGGGGCTAGAACTGTGGGCCTAGGCACTGTCCCTGAGTCTCTTTGTTCTCAAGGCTAGTGCTCTACCACTTGAACCACAGAGCCACTTCTGTTTTTTTTTTTTCTGTGTAGTTTATTGGAAACGAGTCTCACGAACTTTTTTGCTTGAACTGTCTTTGAACCACAATCCTCAGATTTCAGCCTTTGAGTAGCTAGGATTATAGGTATGAGCCACTGGCACCTGGCTTGATTTCATTTTTTTTATTTTTTTCCAACTTGTTTCACTTTTAAAAATTATCTTTAAGGGCTGGGAATGTGGCTTAGTGGTAGAGTGCTTGCCTGGCATGTATGAAGCCCTGGGTTCAATTCCTCAGTTGGAATGGCACTGTGGCTCAAGTGGTACAGTGCCAGCCTTGAACAAAAGAAGCTCAGACACAGTGCCCAGGCCCTGAATTCAAGCTACAGGACTGGAAAATAAATTACCTTTAAAGCTGGTCGCCAGTGGCTCACGCCTGTAATCCTAGCTACTCAGGAGGCTGAGATCTGAGGATCACAGTTCAAAGCCAGCCCAGGCAGGAACCTCCGTGAGACTCTTATCTCCAATAAACCACTAGATAACCGGAAGTGATGCTGTGGCTCAAGCAGTAGAGCACTCACCTTGAGCTGAAGAGTGCAGGGGCAGGGCCCAGGCCCAGAGTTCAAGCCCCATGACCAAAAAAAAAAGACATTAAGTAGTTTTACAAAGGGGTTTCAGTTCAAGTAATCAATTTATAATTATAGTGTATCTTGATCAATATCACCTTCTATCCATCATTCTCCCACGTCTCCCCCAATTCCACCCTTACCTGGTTCTGTTTTCACATATGTTCATTGAATGTAATGACTGTATTAGGCCACCTCTCTTTAATCTCCGTCTTAAAGCACAACAGAAGGTAACTGAATATTTTTTAGGGGTCACTACTGGAGATTGAACCTAGGACCTCATACATGTTAGGCAAGTGCTGTACCACTGGATCCAATCCTGGATTGTGTGTGTGTGTGTGTGTGTGTGTACAGTCACACTCATGTATACCAGTGTGTGTAGGTGCTGGGCCTTGAACCCAGGACCTCCTGCTCTTGTTTGGCTTGGTTGCTCCCAGCTGGCACTCTACCACTTGAGCCATACATTCAGTCCAGCTTTTTAGGTGTTTCATTGGGTATGGGATTTCACATATTTTTCTGCCTAGACTGACTTTAAACTTCAGTCCCCATGGTCTCAGCCTCCTGAACTGCTAGGATTACAGATGTGAGCCACTGGCACCAGCTCCAATTTTGGATATTCTTGATATGTTGGCATGTATTGCTAACAGAATGTAATGGGGCTTCAATGGTGTGGAAGTTGGTCCCAGAAACAGATCAATGTTTTCAGTTATTTTCACAAACAAGGTGATGAGTTCCAGATGCTTTGCCACTTCATTTTGCCCTTGCCCAGCCTGGGGCTTAAGTTTTGCTTACTTTATTTTGCTTGCTTTATTTCATGCTTGTTCTAGGAAATAAACATTGAATGTTTTACTGTATTTTTTTCCTTTGCTTCTGTCTCATTCCTTGGGGCATAAAAATCTCTTGGGCAGCAATGGCTCACAAGAGGTGGTTGCCAAGGTAATGCGTGGGAGGTATGAGCACATGTGTTTGTGTGTGCATAAGTGTCTTGGGATCAAGACACATCTTTTCCTATTCTCCAGGGAAGCTGACATGTTGGTGGTTCTTGGAGCCCAGCCCTGACCCTTTCTTTGTGTGTATGTGTGTCAGTCCTGGGGCTTGAACTCTGGGCCTGGGCGCTGTCCCTGAGCTTTTTGCTCAAGGCTAGTGTTCCACCACTTGAGCCACAGCTCTGCTTCTGGCTTTTTTTGGTGTTTCCTTGGAGATAAGAGTCTCCTGGAAGCCGGGTGCTGGTGGCTCACGCCTGTAATCCTAGCTGCTCAGGAGGCTGAGATCTGAGGATTGTGGTTCAAAGCCAGCCTGAGCAGGAAAGTCTGTGAGACTCTTATCTCCAATAAAGCATTAGAAAACCAGAAGCGGTAGAATGCTCACCTTGAGCTAAAGAGCACAAGGACAGCGCCCAAGCCGAGTTCAAGCCCCACGGCCAAAAAAAAAAAAGCCTCCTGGCTTTTTTTTTTCTGCCTGGGCTAGCTTTGAACCATGATTCTCAGATCTCAACCTCCTGAGTAGCTAGGATTACAGGTGTGAGCCATTAGTGCCTGGCTCTAGTCTTTTCAGTATGTGTGTTTGCTGGGGCTGGGACTTGAACTCAGAGCCTCAAGCTCTTGTTTGGCGTTCTTCACGTGGCCTTTTCCATTTAAGGCTAGTACTCTACCACTTGAGCCACACTTCCATTTCCAGCTTTTTTGCTGATTGATTAGAG
This sequence comes from Dipodomys ordii, assembly GCF_000151885.1. Classification (NCBI taxonomy): domain Eukaryota; kingdom Metazoa; phylum Chordata; class Mammalia; order Rodentia; family Heteromyidae; genus Dipodomys; species Dipodomys ordii. Next base: position 2,901,151 of record NW_012267239.1, on the reverse strand, counting down.
ATAAGAGTCTCACAAAGACTTTTCTGCTGGTCTGGCTTTGAACTTTGATCCTCAGATCTCAGCCTCCAGAGTAGCGAGGATTAAAAGTGTGAGCCACCAGTGCCTGCCTGTCCCTATGGGCTCAGCAGTTAGTGGGTACTCAGTCTTCGTGCTGAGTTGAGCACACAGCAGCTATCCCTTTCCACCAGCCCCATGCCATCCCACAGCTCCTAGTCCAGGTGCCTTTCGAGCATTTGAAATACTATTCCAAATTGTTGAAATACTATTCCAAATTGTTGAAATACTATTCCAAATTGAGGTGTACTTTAAGCATCAGATACATTGGACTTTGTGACTTTAAAAATGTCAAGCATCTCTCAGGACATGCCTGTAACGCTAGCTCAGGAGGCGGAGATAGAGGATATGAGGACTGCAGTTCAAAGCCAGCCTAGGCAGAAAAGTTGACGAGACTCTTTACCTCCAATTAATCACCATAAAACTAGAAATGAAGCTGTGGCTCAAAGTGGCAGAGCACTAGTCTTGAGTGAAAGAGCAGAGAGAGAGAGAGGGAGAAGGAGAGAGAGAAAGTGTGTGTGTGTGTGTGTGTGTGTGTGTGTGTGTGTGTGTAATGTGGTTTAGTGGAAGAGTGCTTGAAGAGCTCAGGGACAGTGCCCGGCCCCATAACTAACAAAAGAAAAAGAAAACAAGCATCTCCCTCAGTTTAACTGATTTCATATGGAAATAATGTTTTGAGTACGCTAAAGAAAACAGCTGAACACAGGTGGCTCACACCTGTAATCCTCACTATACGACTCAGGAGGCTAAGCTCTAAGGATTGAGGTTCTCAGCCAGCCTGATCAAGAAAGTCCATGAAACTCTCCAGTTAACCACCAAAAAAACTGTGGCTCAACTGGTAGAGCACTAGCCTTGAGCAAAATGCTCAGGGTCAGCACTCAGGCTCGGAGTTCAAGCACTGGGACCTGTGCAAACACAAGCACGCACATGTGCACATGCGCACACATACACACCTTCCTAAGATTAATTTATATATTTCTTTATACTCCTTTTTTTTGCCAGTCCTGGGGCTTGTGAACTCATGGCCTGGGCACTGTCCCTCAGCTTCTTTTGCCCAAGGCTAGCACTCTACCACTTGAGCCACAGCGCCACTTCTGGCTTCTTCTGTTTATGTGATACTGGGGAATCAAATCCAGGGCTTCATGCATGCTAGGCAAGCACTCTACCACAAAGCCACATTTCCAGCTCTTTATACTCTTATTTAATGTGGTATAGAGGAGAAAAAGTAGCTAGCCTGGGCTACAGAGTGGGACTGTTCCAAAAAAGTTTGGATGCCAGTGGCTCATGCCTGTAATCCTACTGAGACCTAAGATTGTGCAGAGCCAGGCTGGGCAGGAAAGTCTATCAGATGCTTATCTCCAGTTAACCATGGAAAAGCCAGAAATAGAGCTGTGGCTGAAATGGTAGAGTACTTGCCCTGAGTTCAAGCCCTAGTATGGAAATAGATATTTGAAGGTTTTTTTTTCTGCTAGTCTTAGAGCTCTTATAGGTGGCCCACCCTTACCCCAAGTATAAAATTTCCAGGAGGAATGCAATTCTCATGTCTCTGTACCGCCACAGCTAGGACTGTGAAAGCATTTTGACATGCTAAGGCTCAAACTATGCATCCTACTGCTGTTCCCTCACCCCATTTCTCCAGCCTCGCCCTGTTCCCAGACAGCCTCCCCCAGGTCCCCAGAAAGCCCTGCTGAGCCCTTCCCTGCCTCACCTACCATCACATCCATCCATTCCTAGGGACCAAGGGACTGCTGGGGGCCGGCCCTACACTGGAGACAGAAAAGCAGGCACCTAGATGAGCCCTGGAATCCACAAGCGAATTGGAAAACGAGATATGAGCGATTGTTCCAGCTCTACAGGCAGGCTCCTGTAGGAGGTGAGGGCAGAACACACTCTTCCAGGAGACCCAGAGTCCACTTTGGCCCTTGACATCACCCCTGGGTGCCTCTGATCTTCCCAGCATCTCTGGGCACAGACTGGCCGCTAAGTCTCTCTGACCAGATGGCCAGTTCATATAGCAGCTCAAAGGACACAGTCCTGGTGCTCACAGAGATAGACTGTCAACCCAAGATGATCAAGGATCCATCGGGATGGTAGTGTATGTATCCTGGGAAGAAAAAGACATCATCCCCTAAGAATGGGTAACGGAGGAATACCTCACTCTGTACCTGGAGGAGGACGTGTGGGTGGAGATCTGAGGGATGTCTCATCTGGAGGAAGTACCAAGAGGAGGCACAAGAAGTGTTGGAGTCCTCAGAGCTGGAACGGTTATCACCCACCCCTGCCCTGCAGACGGGATGCAGTGGGGCTGGCCACCTGGGAAGCCAAGGGGCTGACTGATGTACAGCAAGGCTGGGTTCCTAGGGTGGCCTGGCTGGAAGGTTGGCAGCATTTGGTACTCAGAAGTGGGGGCAGAGGAAAGAGGGATTCTGGGAAGTGCCCAGGCTCACAGGCACAACAGGTATTGTTTTTTGGAGATGATGGAGATCAGGGAGACTAGGTTTAGAAGAGATTTGCTGGGAGTTGGGAAGATGGCTCAGTGGTAGAGTGCTTGCCTTGCATGCCTGAGGCCCTGGGTTCAATTCCTCAGCACCACATAAGCAAAAAGAAAAAAGCCGGAAGTGGCGCTGTGGCTCAAGTGGTAGAGCGCTAGCCTTGAGCTGAAGAGCTGAGGGACAGCGCCCAGGTCCAGAGTTCAGGCCCCATGACCGGACCCCCCAAAAAAAAATGTGAGTGTTTGCCGGGTGCCTGTGGCTCACACCTGTAATCCTAGCTACTCAGGAGGCTGAGATCTGAGGATCATGGTTCAAAGCCAGCCCAGGCAGGAAAGTCCGTGAAACTCTTATTTCCAATAAACCACCAGAAAACCGGAAGTGGTGCTGTGGCTCAACTGGTAGAGCTCTAGCCTTGAGCTGAAGAGCTGAGGGACAAGTGCTCAGGCCCAGAGTTCAAGCCCCACGACCGACCAAAAAAAAAAAAAAAAGAAGAGATTTGCTGAGCTGGAGGGGCTTTAGCTAGGCACTGTCCCAGGCAGCTCCTGTGTCTCATGGCAGGCCAGGTGGTACAGGGAGGTGCTTTCTGCTTCTGAGAAGTTCTAGACGTTCCTGAGGCCCCAGCTGACAAAGTAGGAGGGACTAGGGCCCAGCATCTCACAGCTGCTCAACATCCAACCACAAGAGGGGCCAGGACAGGGTCTGTATTCCCTACCTTCTGAGCCCAGGGACATGACTAGCTCATTCACAAGACTGGGATTGCCCAAAGATAAACAAGAGCATTCTGGTGTAGGCCCCATGCAGGGAGCTAGATGTGGGCTCAGAACAGTCTTGGGCCGATAGTGGTGTCTTCTCTGGCCATCCACTGGGCTTCACAGCTCCTTTAAGGCTGTGCCACATCCCAGCCTGGTCGAGTCATCATCCCATGTTACAGTTTAGGACTGGCTAGAAGCTATGACACTGGGAAGGGCAGCGCTGGACTCTGGTCATGATGTGTAGGATTTGGCCCAGATGTCTTAAGTACAACTTGATCTTATTGGAGTAAGCATACCTGTAGGCCACCTGGAAGCTGCAGCAGGGATCTAGGTGGGAGATGACAATAGCCAGTAGCCCCTGTAGTTAGAATTCTGGGAGGAAAGGATGGTAGGCACATTCCTATTTTAGGTGGCATTGTCCAGTATTGGGGGGGGGTAGAGGGGAACAGCACATACTGGGTCTTAGGGGTACTTGTGGAATGATGGACTAGGCCAGTGGGTCCAGGATTAGGTGGGTAGGAGGAAAGTGGATTCGACTGCTCAGAAATAGTCCCTGGATAGGCTCGGGGACCGGACTTCTCCCAGCCTCGTCAGTGGCAGACTTTAGGCTGAGAGCAACAAGGCAAATTAGAATTTCCAGAAGTTCCTCCAGGAGCAGCCTTATCTCTGGCTGACAGGCCTCTTCTTTGCCCACCCCAGGAGCTGTGGGGATGGCACACCTGCTGGGCAGCCAGGCCTGCATTGACAGCCTACGCAAGGACCTCACCGACCTGCAGGGTGCCATTGTGGATGTATTCTCCCGAGCTGGGCCTGTGCGCTTCCCTTCCTGGAAATTCCCCGACCGTGTGGCCTGTGATCTCGATATGGTAGCCTTGCTGGAGCACTATGACCACGTGCCGAGTGACCCCGAGTTCACACAGCTGTCCCACGCGGTGCTGCTGGAGCTGGTCATTGACAGGTGAGGGCCTTGACTGAACCCTGATACCCTGGACACTGCCACCTGTCCCTCATAGCAGTAAAAGCTGTAGAAGTCTTTCTACAAATGTTGGCAACATTACTAATAGGACTACAAACTGTGTAGCTGTCAGGAGCCCTCAGAGTGACCCCACTTTTTTTTTTCTCCATCCTGGGGCTGAACTCGGGAGCACGCACAGTCTCTGAGCTTTTTTTGCTCACAGTTAGTGCTCTACCACTTGAGCCACAGCTGTACTTCCGGCTTCTTGGTATCTTATTGGAGATAAGTGTCTAACAGAAGGGATTAGGCGCTGGTGGCTCACACCTGTAATCCTAGCTACTCAGGAGACTGAGATCTTAGGATCATGGTGCAAAGCCAGCCCAGATAGGAAAAGTCTATGAGACTTAATCTGCAATTAATTACCAGAAAACTGGAAGTGGAGCTGGGGCTCAAAGTGGTAAAGCTCTAGCCTTGAGCAAAAGAGCTCAGGGATGGCTTTCAGTCCCTGAGTTCAAGGTCCTTCCCCAACCCCTTCCCCCCCCCCAAAAAAAAAGTCTCACAGACTTTCCTGTCTAGACTGGCTTTGAATCCTGATCCTCAAATCTCAGCCTCCTAAGTGGTTAAGATTATAGGCATGAGCCACTAGCACCTAGCGTGACCCCACTTGTATTGTCCCATGTGCCCCTGTCCCCATTGATTTCAGGGAGTAGCTGCCTGCCCCTGGGTAGTCCCCACTGTGCTGTGTCAGAGCCACCATAACCACTACTCAGAATTTCCATCCCACTCTCTTTTTCCTGAGGTCCTGTGGGCTGGCTTGTTCCCTTGGCATCACAAGGCCAGGCACGGGATGTGTTTTTCCAGCTCTTGGTCCTGCTGGAAAAAGGCTGTAGCCCAACCACTGGCATGAAAGTTAACGTGACTGTCAGACCTTCCTCTCCCACCTCCCTTCTGCCAGAGGCCACTGGATCTGAACCCCAGACCCTCCTGGGAACCCTGGAGGTCAGGACCATGGCTTCTGGCCCTAGTGTGGCATTTTGGGGAGGTGAACTCCTGTCAGGATGGGATTGAAGCAGAGGGTGCAGACAGCACGCCATATCCTACCATGAAGGCCTGTGTGTCTGTCTAAGCAGGAGACAGATTGCTCTACCAAGCTTTCCATTCCCCAGGATTGTTTTCCACCAGGCCCTAAGAGGATGGCACTTTCTCCCCAGAGCACCAGGGAAGGTTGGAATTACCCTCACCTGCATGGACAACAAGGTCATTTGAAAGAAAAAAAAAAAGATAGTCAGGTGCTGGTGGCTCACACCTGTAACCCTAGCTACTCAGGAGGCTGAGATCTGAGGATTGCGGTTCAAAGCCAGCATAGGAAGGAAAGCCTGGGCTTTCCTGCAGATAAGAGGCTCCTATCTCCAATAAACTACTCCAAAAACTGGAAATGAGGCTGTGGCCCAAAGCACTAGCCTTGAGCAAAAGAGCTCAGAGACAGTGCCCAGGCCCCATGACCAATAACAACAACAAAAAGATGGTGAACCCTGGCTGCCCTCCCCCTAGCTCCCTGGCCAAGTGGGAGATGCCAGGCTAAAGTACTGCTACCCAGGAGGTCCGCTAGAGGGCATCCTGGAGGAAGTGGACCCTGGAATGTATCTGAAGCTGACTTGGATTCTCTAAGTCCCGTATGCTTGGGCTGGGCTTCCCCCATTTCCTCTTCCCTTCTCACCCTACTTCCTTCATCTTTCCCCTCTCACCTCCCACCCTCTTCTCCAATAGTACTTGAGTTTTGAACTCAGGACCCTTCTTGTGCTGCAGATACTCCTGTGCCATTCCCCCAACACTCCTGGGCCTGAAGCCACCAGGTAAGTAATGTGAGGGCTCATTACTTCTATGGTATCTCTGCCCACAGGCTCCTCCTGTTGCTTCAGAGCTGTGCCAGCTACCTGGAAAGCCTCAGCTTGGAGCAGACGATTCCCCCTGCGCGGGCTGTAGGACCGTGTATGTCAGTGGGGCTCACAGTGCGGCGCTTCTGGAATAGCCTGCTGAGACTGGGCATGCTCTACCAACAGGTGGCCCCCCAGGTGGATCATCCTTAGCCCCCAACCCTGATCACTCTCACTCCCCACCCCAGCTCCAGCTTTTTTGCACACCCATGTATGCATTACATCCTTCACTGGCTCCCTCCTGCCCACAGGGAGCAGTGGACACACCAGAGCCTTCCAATAAGGTCCCGTGGGCTTGGGAGTTAAGAGCACAAGCCTGGGAAGTTGGCTCAGTGGTAGAGTGCTTGCCTCCCATGCATGAGGTCCTGGGTTTGATTCCTCTGCACCACATAAGCAGAAAAGAAGCCAGAAGTGGTGCTGTGGTTCAAGTAGTAGAGTGCTAGCCTTGAGCGGAAGAGCTGAGGGACAGTGCCCAGGCCCAGAGTTCAGCTCCCACGACTAACAACAACAAAAAAAAGAACACAGGCTTCAGGTTAGGAATGTGGCTTAGTGGTAGAGTGTTTGCCTAGCATGCATGAAGCCTTAGGTTCAATTCCTCAATACCACATAAACAAAAAGCCAGAAGTAGCACTGTGGCTCAAGTGGTAGAATGCTAGCCTTGAGCAAAAGAAGCTCAGGGACAGTGCCCAGGCCCTGAGTTCAAGCCCCAGGACTGGAAAAAAAACAAAAAACAAAAAACACAGGTCTTCTAGGCACTGGTGGCTCACACCCATAATCCTAGCTACTCAGGAGACTGAGATCTGAGTATCATGGTTCAAAGCCAATCCAGGCAAGAAAGTCTGTGAGACTCTTACCTTCAATTAAGCACCAGAAAACCAGAAGCTTAAACCAATGGCTCAAAGTGATGGAGTACTATCCTTGAGCAAAGAGCTCAGGGACAGTGCCCAGGCCCTGAGCTCAAGCCCCTTCCCACCTCCCCCCAAAAAAGCCCAGTAATGGTAGTGATTGCACATGTACACACAGAGTCACATGAGCCTGGGGTGAGGTTGGAGGCACAAAATCTGGGCTTGATAGATTGAGTCATGAGCAAAGAAGGGTTCTCTGAAATTTGGGTCAGGATCAGCTTACACCTATGAGGAGCTGAGCACTCAGCAAGGAGGTCACCAACATTCCCAGCCATCTCTCACTTATTTTCCTTTTTTTTTTTTCTTCTCCTGACTCCAGAAAAAAACAAACCCAAAAGACCCCCCTGTGACCACGCCCACAGCCAAGCCCACAGCCAAGGGCGAGCCAACCAGGAGTCCTGAGTCTTTGACTGCCAAGTTCATCAAGCCTCCCTCCCAAGTGCCAGGCTTGCCCCAGAACCTCCCTGGCAAAGTCTCCCTGAAATGTCCTTCCAGGACCCAGAGCACCAAGAGTGTCCACTCCCAGACCATTGAGACAGCCCTCGTGCCCTGTGATGCGTGTACCAGCGTTCAGGGCAGCCTTCAGGAGGTAGGCAAGGTGCTCATCAGCCTGTGTCAGAGCCAGAACTTGCCCTCATCCTTGGGCCATTTTCAGCAGCTGGTGGAGGACAGTATGGGGCTCAGGCCACTGCCAGCTGCCACCATGGGCCACTGGGCTGCAGAACAGAGCAAAGACCTGACACGCCTCAATAAGCATGTGGGGACCCTGACACAGCTTATTGGGCCCCTCAGAGCCCAGCTGGAAGAGGCCGAGGGGCAGAAGGATGAACTAAGGAAACAGATGAGCAAGCTGGAGCAGGCCTTGGAACAGGAGCAGAGCAAGCGGCAGCAGCAGGCAGAGGAGGCAGAGCAGTGCCTGGCCCAGTGGGAGTGCAGCCGGCAGCAGTTTCTTTCAGGTCTGTGCTCAGAGCCAGGCCCTCGGTGCCTGAGGGTTCTGCTACAGCATTGGTGTGAGTGTGCCCCCAAGCAGACCCCAAGACAGGGGTTTTGTATATGTGTATGCCAGTACTGGGACTTGAACTCAGAGCCTGAGCACTCAGCCTTTTCATGCAAGGTTAGCACTTCCACCACTTGAGCCATAGCTCTACTTCCAGCATTTTTATAGTTAATTGGAGGTAAAGGTCTCAGACTTTCTTACCCAGGCTGGCTTTGAATCACGATCTCAGCCTCCTGAGTAGCTAGGATTACAGGAGTAAGACACCCAAGATCAAGCTGAGACAGGGCTTTGAATACTAGTAGTTTGCATAGAAGAATTCTGGTTTGGAGCCCGGCGGTGGCTCATGCCTGTAATCCTAGCTGCTCAGGAGGCTGAGATCTGAGGATTATTGTTCAAAGCCAGCCCAGGCAGAAATGTCCATGAGAGTCTTATCTCCAATAAACCACTCAGAAAGTCAGAAAGCTGGAAGTGACGCTGTGGTTCAAGTGGTAGAGCACTCACTTTGAGCTGAAGAGCTGAGGGACAGCACCTAGGCCTGGAGTTCAAGCCCCAGGACTGACCAAAAAAAAAAAAAGAATTCAGGTTTGGGAAACTGGTAAGTAGAGAGGAAAAGCAGCCAAGAAGGGTACATCCATTCATCTGAAGACACTGAGTAGCTGAAACAGTCCTGGAGAATACCAGGAGACAGCTGTAGCACTCTGCCTTAGACTTGTCCCGTTAGAAGGAGACCCAGGGGCCAGTGGCTTATGCCTATAATTCTAGCCACTCAGGAAGCTAAGATCTGGAGGATCACAGTTCAAAATCAGCCTAGGCAGAAAAGTCCTTGAGACTCTTACCTCTAAAACAATCAGCAACTAGGCTGGCAGAATGGTTCAAGTAGTAGAGTAGGAGCTGAGCAAGCAAGCTGAGTGAGCACAAGACCCTGAGTTCAAGCTCTGGTATTGGCAGAGAGACAGACAGACAGAGACAGAGAAAGAAGAGGGAAGGAGGGAGGGAAGAAGGGAGGAAGGGAGGGAGGGAGGAAGGGAAGAAAAGGGGAACAAAGGAGGGAGCTGGGGTATTAATTCACTCCTGGCTGTCATTGAGGGTCACCTCCAGAGAACTCATTCCCCTGCCGATTCACCCCAACACAGCTTACCATCACCGGAAGTCACAGTAATGGGCCTACCATTACTGTGGGCAAGCCACTGTCCTTTCTGAGCGTCACTGTTGCATCCATGGAAGGCACCAAGTCCATGTGTAGATGTGTAGACACCAGCCAGTGAGAAGCCAGCCCAGGGCCCAGGCCTTCTGACTCCCTCTTGAGGGCAACCTCCCCCTCCTCACCACCTAGCTCACAACATCATTGCCTTCCTGCTGTGGGATGCACTGGGCAGGAGGGAGGCCAGCCAGGATTAAGGGACCCTGTGAAGGACTATCTCTCTTTCTTGCCATAGAAACAAATGACCTAAAGATGAAGGTGGTGGCCCTGGAGGTAGAGCTGAAGCAGAAGCAGGAGTCGATGAAGGCTGTAGGTAAGAAGGCACGTCATGTACCCCGTGCACGTCTCCATCCAGTGCTGCAGCTAGACAGGCATCCTCCATTTCCATCCCTGAGCTTCCAGGGCAAAGAGAAAGGGACCTTCTGCATGTCTGGGCAATGAATGACCTCGTGGATGGAGAGCACTTGTTTTCTAGATCCATTCCCAAGGTCCGGAGCCCCACACTGTAGCTGAGAACCTGAGTGTGACCTCTCTCCCCACTCAATCCATCCAGAGTCAGAGGGAGTACAGGGACTTACACCCTGGTGCCCCCTGCCTGACCCTCTGTTGCCTGTTCCCTCCATCCTGCAGAGGAAAAGGCCCAGCAGCTGCAGGAGGAAGGTGAGCGCAGGGTGGCCGCCGAGAGGCAGGTGCAGCAGCTGGAGGAGCAGGTGCAGCTGCTGGCTGGGCGGCTGGATGGGGCCAGCCAGCAAATCTGCTGGGCCAGCACAGAGCTGGACAAGGAGAAAGCCCGTGTCGACAGCATGGTCCGCCACCAGGAGGTGAGGCCCGTGATCCAGGCTCTGGACTTCAGGCTGGAGGCCCTCTGGGCCCTCTCATTCTTACTCCCTGCCACAACATTGCGAGATTGTCAGTACGTCTTGTCATCCCCATTTTCTAGATGAGGAGGAGGGGGACTAGATTCTCCCCAAGCCCTGGGGCTGGGCCTGGGTGCACTGTCCCTGAGCATCTTTTGCTCAAGGCTAACGTTCTACCACTTGAGCCACAACATCACTTCCTGGCTTTTTCTAAATAGTGTATTGGAGATAAGTCTCATGGGCTTTTCTGCCTGGGCTGGCTTCAAACCACAATCCTCAGATCTCAGCCTCCAAAGTAGCTAAAATTACAGGTGTGAGCCAATGATACCAGGCATCCGCATTGGTTCTTCCTACTTTACCCTCAGTGGGAAGTGTTGGTGGGACACTAGAAACCTGTAAGAAGGAGAAAAGCCTGTTTTCCAGAATCCTCTTCTAGTGGGAACTGTGGATATATGACTGGAAAGAAGTGGGTGTGGGTTCTTCAAGTTTGGGGGTGGGGGGGAAGTGGGAGGGGCTGGCCTTGACCAGGTTGGATGTCCATCTGCCTGCTCTCTTCCCTCTGTCCCCTGCCCTCCTTGTCTGCTCACAGCCATGTGTCTGTGCACAGACATGTCATGAGGGCAGAGATTGGAAAGTCACAGGTACAGTGGATTTGATGGTCCTCTGGCTAGCCTTATGCCTTCCCATCCATCCATTCCCATAGTCCTTGCAGGCCAAACAGCACGCCCTGCTGCAGCAGCTGGACAGCCTGGACCAGGAGCGGGAGGAGCTGCGGGGCAGTCTGGATGATGCTGAGATCCAGCAGGCCCAGATGGAGGAGCAGCTGCAGAACCTGCAGAGCGAGCGGGAACAGGACCAGTGCCAGCTCCGAGCCCAGCAGGTGCAAGTGGGCAGAGAGAGAGGGCAGGACCTCTCCTTTTTCACTAGAGGTCCCATGTCCCAGGGGAGCCCAGAGCCATCCTGGGCGCCAGGTCTGAGCCTCTCCCTGTCCCCCAGGAGCTGCTGAAGAGCCTGCAGTGGGAGAAGCAGGACCTGGAGCAGGTGACCACAGACCTGCAACTGAATCTCTCCGAGTTGCAGCGGGAGCTGGAGGCCCTGAAGGAGCGGGAGCGGCTGCTGGTGACCTTTCCTGATTTGCACAAGCCCGTGGGGGACCAGATCCAAAGTAAGGGCCCAGGATGCTGCCAAGGGAATGCTGGGGCCCAGGGTGGGCACACCAGGGCCTTCAACTCCCTTTCCCACAGTGATGGGCGTCCAGTAGTAGTGAGGGAAGAGGGGAGGACAGCAGGCGGCCCCTACTGACCTTCCATGGTACTGGTGCTCATGCATTGTCAGTCCTTTGGTGTGGAGGCAGGGGACCGGAAGTCCAAAGGTGACATAACTGCCCATACCACATGTCCTTTCTGATTTCCTCTTTCTTTGTCTTCTTTCCTGGTGTGTCTTCATAGTACACCATGAGGCCAGGTCCAAGGGTACTGCACCTCTCCATCTAGCATCTTAGACCCCAGGGTCAGGAGTGCTAGGCACCACACTAGCATAAGATTAGATGGCAGGCAACTTGGGTTCTCCTACCATTTAATCTTGGCTCTCCTGACCATGGGTTCTGATGAGCTGGGACAGGTCCCTTTCCAGAGCTGTTGGGAAGGGACAGTTGGCCATATTGTCACCATTCCTGATAACTAAATGTCAGGCTTTCTGTTGTCCCACAACTGCCCCATAAGGTGGGTAACAGTCCCCTTTTTACAAACCAAGAAATAGAACCGGAACAGGCAGCAACTTGCCCTGCCTATAGAGCCAAAAGTTTGTACCCATTACCACGGCCAGGAGATGGTTCGTGCTGATTTCCTGTCGCTCAAACCTGGGGCTGAGACTCCCTCTTTCATTTACCAAATCTTCTGTGAGTCCCAGGGCCCACCCAGCTCTCACATTCTATAATCCCGAGTCACCCTTACAGTGGGTGGGAGACAAGGGAAGGGAAGCGAAGGGAAGGGAAGCGAGGCCTCAGAAGGAACACGTGCTGGGAGGCCCTCCGTATATCCAGCCCCCTCCTCTGAGCTCCTGTCCCAGGGGCACATGAGGCAGACCCAACGTCATGGGGTCCCTGATGCTGTGTCCCTGCAGGTTCTGGCAATGTCACAGAAGATATGGAGAGGCAAGTGCAAGCCAATAGCATCCGCATCCAGGTCCTGCAGGAGGAGAACGAGCGGCTCCAGTCAATGCTGTCCAAAATCCATGAAGTGGCCCAGCAGGGGGCGCTCAAGGTGAGCCTGAGAGCATGAACCTTGGGGACTTGGAGGAGAAGTCTTCAGCTTCTATCCTGGGAAGCTGTCAGGAGCCGGTTCATTCAATGACCTGCGTGTGCAGGCCATGCTCCAAGGAGATGGTTACAGATCCAGTGCCTTTCAGTCTCAAATATCCCTGAGCCTTTACTTCAAGTGGGCCAAGATTCTTCCTTTTCCACCCACCTGTGATCTTCCTGATCAGCCTGAAGCTTCCTAATCCCTGCCCCTTAGGAGGAGGGACACAGATAGGTTCCATCCTCCCACCCCCTATTCACCCTGCTAGCACACCCTCTGGAAATGGGACTCCTAGGCCTTAATGAGCTTCCTTTTGGCAGCTGGTCCCACAGGACAAACTCTGGTCGCCTCCTAGCAAGGACGCTCAGGGAGCGGCTCCTCCAACCCAGTCCCAGAACATATCCCCGAGGTAAGTGAGGCTGTGCTACAGGCAGGCCAGACAGGGTTGGCATGGTTTCCCTCACCTCAAAGGGCGTCTTGGGGTCCTGTCGTCCTGCAGGTCGTTGGGCAGGAGGCAGTCTCCTGGCACCAGGGCAGGCAGCACAGGCAGGACCCCGCCAGGCCAACCCCAAGCATTCTCACCTCGGCAGCCCTGCGGCTGGCCCAGCAAGTCCTCCCTGGAGGGCGTCACCCACTCGGGCGTCTGTGCCCAGAACCCCATTCGGGCCTTGGCCAGGCTCAGGAGGAGACTCTCACCGAGCAGGGACCAGGCCAACTCTGCACACCAGCCCCAGGAGCGGCCCCAGTAAGCCTGCAGCAGGGGTGGGGCTGGAGGGCAACTCTGAATGGAATAAAGCTGTAGCCAGCTGCCCACAGCCATCTTGGCCTCAGTGTGGTAAGCTGGGGAGGAGTCCTTCTGTCCCCGTGGGGCCTTGCCCACAGAGACCTGGCAATGTAGGCCCTCAGGGTGGGAGCTACCTGCCACCCTCCTCACCAGAAGGTGTGGGAAGAGAGCACATTGGGGGAGGGGGGGAGGGGCGCACGGGACAGAAAGAAGCTTCTAGCACCTTGGCCAAGTGCAGGACAATCTTTTCACCCATTTAGCATCCAATTATTAACTCTCAGTTCTGCAGATCAGAAATCCAGGCAGGCCCTGTGTAGCCAAGGCTACTCTTGAAGGTATTGCCCACAGTGGGTTCCTTCTGAAGGGCTCTGGGGAAGAAGCCCCTCCTAAGATCATTCTGATTATTGGTCACCTGTCCTGCCTCTCCTTCTGCTCACACCATCACCCATCTTCAGGTCAGTAGCGGAGAGCATCTGCATTGAAGCTCCTACAGTCTCTGATTTCCTCCTCTTCTACTAGGCCAGGCCCTTTTGGATGATTTCCCCAGCTTTTCTTTCTTTACTTTTCCTTCCCTCCACCCGAATCTGCCTTTCTGTTTCTCTTTTTCTTCTTTTCTCTTTCTTTTTTTTCTTTTTTTCTTTCTTTTTTTTTTGTCAATCAAGGGGCTTGAACTCCGGGCCTGGGTGCTGTCCCTGAGCTCTTCAGCTCAAGGCAAGCCCTCTACCACTTGAGCCACAGTGCCACTTCCAGTTTTCTAGTGGTTATTTGGAGATAAGAGTCTCTCAGACTTTCCTGTCCAGGCTGGCTTTGAACCATAATCCTCAGATCTCAGTCTCCTGAGTAACTAGGATTACAGGTGTGAACTACCAGAACCCTGCTATTTTCTTTTCTTTTGTACTGAAGTTTGAATGTAAGGCCTTGTGCTTGCTCAGCAGGAACTCTACTTCTTATTCTTCTTTTTTTTGGTCGGTCATGGGGCTTGAAATCTGGGCCTGGGCACTGTCCCTCAGCTTTTCAGTGCTCTACCACTTGAACCACAGCACCACTTCCACCTTTTTCTATTTATGTGGTGCTGAGGAATCGAACCTAGGGCCTCATGCATGCAAGGCAAGCGCTCTACCACTGAGCCACCTTCCCAGCCCTGAACTCTACTTCTTGCACCACATCTCTAACCCTTTTGCCTTAGTTATTTTTTTGATAGAGTCCAGTATTTTTGCCTGAGGTGGACCTCAGACCTATGATTCCTGTATTAGCTGGGACCACGGGTGCATACCACCATGCTTACTTTGTTCATTGAGATGGGGGGTCTCACATTTGGCCCCGACTGGCATTGAATCATCATCGAATCTCCACTTCCTGAATATCTGGGATTATAGGCATGAGCCATGCCACCTGGTCTTGCTTTTCCCATCTTAAGGTCAACTGTGCATATTTCATAACCTATTCATGGAATTAAACACTTGAGTCACAATTGCAGAGATTATACAGCCATGAGCATATCAGAGGAGGATCTTAGGGGGGCCATCAGAACCCCATCTACCACCAGCAGCAGAGCCCACAGTGACAAATTTCAGACAATCATATAAATTTTATATATTATGTTAAAATATATTCACGTTTATTTTTGCTATTAAAATTTCCCTACCCAATTTTAAAAACAATCAAACAGTGGATGCCCTTAGAAGATACACCACATTCTTCCTGTGGCTTCAAGTATCCTGATCAGCAACACAGAGCCCACCAAAGTCAGGACTGGGCAGATTCTAAGGCCTCTGGTCCCAGCCAGGCCTAGGAAGGGAGCCAGCTGGACAGGCAGCCAGACCCATGGCTCCCAGTACCCAAGGCCTGAGGGCAAGGGGCAGCAGCGTCTCAGTGTGACCTTACAGCCCTGGCCAAGCTGTATCATGAAGGTGAGGCCCAGGGGCCTCAGGTGAGACTGATTTTTCCTCACACCTCCCCCCTTTCCCACTCAATAAATAAGCCAGGATGCCCTGAGAGTGGCCAGCTCTCTGGGGACAGGTGATGAGCCCACAATCTCCATCCCCATGGTCCTGGTCACTGCCTGGATGGAGGGCAGACACAGAGAAAGGATGACAAGAAAGGCCCAGGAGTGACCTCCCTTCCTTGCCTGGTAGGTCCAGCTGGGTGTTCTCCAGTGAATCCCTCCTTCCCCTCTAGGGCACAATGGAATGGCATCCTTCCTCCATCCACAGGGCCGGCTGTCTTGTCCATCCCACCATCGCTTCCCAGGAGCCCAGGCTGAGGGCCAGGGCGCAGCTGGGCGGGATCCATCCACACACGCCAGCTAGTCCTCAGAGTAGTGGTTCCCTGCAGAGGAGGAGGGAGGGGGTCAAGTGGGAGTGGGGAAGGGGGGTGGCGAGGGACAGGACGACAGACAGACAGACACACACACCAGTGTACCACACCCAGTGCTCACCCAGCACATTGAACTTGCACAATGGGCAGGTCTGCTGCAGCATGAGCCAGGGGTCCACGCAGTCTCGGTGGAATTCATGCTTACAGGGCAGTACCCGGAGCCACTATGGGGCAGAGAGGAGGGGCTCAGATCATAGAGTGATCTAGAACCAGCCCATCCCACCCCCATCCTCCTTTCTATTGTCCTGATGGAGGCTGGGAGGAGAAAGGCCTCGTTAGGATATTCCAAGTCCCCCGGCCTAGGGGTGGCACAGGTCAGCCAAGGGCTGACTGGCCTCACCTAGACACTCACCTGCTTATTGCAAAAATAGTCCAGGCACACAGCGCAGGTCTCAGTGCCGGGCTCCGCGAGGCCCTGTGCTGCCCTGCTCAGACGGCAGCGCCGCGTCTTGAGGGACGCCAGTCTCTGCACCACGCGGCGCTTGAACAGGTCCACCTATGGGGAGAGGGTAGCCACTAGCTCGCAGGCCCAAGGGCTGAGGGCACTGGGATTCCCTCAGGTCTGGCTCTCAGCTACCTGGCTTCCCGGCTCTTGCTGGTTCTGCCTTGATGCCTGCCGCTGAGCCTGGACCACGAGGCCTGTGCACAGGAGCATGGCCACCAGCAGGATGGCGTTCCACAGCTGCTGCAAGGGCTTCTGGGAAGAAAGGTAGGTGTCACCTCTCTCAGAGCATCTGCTGCTGTCTCCTATCCAGCTGCCTTGGACTTCAGGCCAACACATTTCCTTCTGCTCTGCTTTCTCGGGCCTCCACCCAGTCTGAGTTCACACAAGAAACCTGAGGGGTCAGCCTTGTACTCTGCTCCTCTTGGAGCCTCATCCCAAGTCCGCTCCTCTGCGCCTTTCCCACATAGCCAGGGAGATCTCACAACCCCATCGCTGCCTTTGTATGTGCGTATGTGCGCATGTGCATGTGTGCATGCACGCGCATGTGCATGTGTGCATGCACGCGCGTGTGCATGCACACGTGCATGCTTGAACCCAGAGCATTGAACATGCTAGGCAAGCATGCTACTACAGCCATGTCCCTAGTCTTATGGTGGGGGGGGGAGTTGAGGGGGAGTGGCACCTGGGATGTATGTCCTCACAGCTGGTTTACTGCCTCTCTTTTTCATTGATTGTTCTTCCATCTGTGTCCTACACATTAGTCCCTGACTTGGGAAGTCTCTTCTTTCTCCCTCTGCTTAGCTAATGTCTTTGGACCCCTCCTACTCTGGGATCCCCCTAGCCATGACTCCTATTGTGCCTTTTTCCACCCAGGCCTCATGCGTACTCTTCATCATGTTAGTTAAGTTCTCATTGCTGCAAGTGGTCGCCAGGCTCCCACTGGTGGGAAAGAACCACACCTGAGGATCACACCTGAGGTAGCTTCAGTGCTTCTGTCACTGTGGAATGAATGAGCATATGAACATTATTGAGAGGCTACTACAAAATCAGCGAGGGCTGGCAGCACGGTTCGGTGGGAAGAACACCCTGAATTCAAGCCTCAGCAACTACTACAAGGAAAAAAAAATACCTGTGGGCCATGAGGGAGGGGTAGGGTGACCTTGCTGGGAGAAACACTGTGACCTTGACCTAGCCTGGCTGCTCACTGGGCAGTCAGCTTGGGAGTGGATGGCACACAGAGCCCCCACGCAGGGGAACTAGTTCCCACGTTCCCTTCCAAGCTTTGTGGGCGGCTCTCATTATTTTTTTGGGTCTGGTCGTGGGGCCTGAGCTCTGAGCCTGGGCGCTGTCCCTCGGCTCTTCAGCTCAAGGCTAGCGCTCTACCACTTGAGCCACAGCGCCACTTCCGGCTTTTTTCTTTTTGCTTATGTGGTGCAGAGGAATCGAACCCAGGGCCTCAGGCATGCAAGGCAAGTGCTCTACCACTGAGCCACCTTCCCAGCCCCGTGGGTGGCTCTCTAGTCTCATATTCTTCCCTGCCCAAGGCTGCAGCTTGCCCCCCACACAACAGGGAAGAGGCAGGAATGATGTAATGGTCATTCAGAGCACGAGGGCTGCAGGTCTGGATTCCCAGAAGCACTGAACAGCTAGCTCAGGAGGGTGACAGGACCATGGGCTCAGGGCTGAGGGCCCAATGCCCATCAGGTCAGCCATTTGAGATGCCTGCCCAGCCATCTTCTGGACACCCCCGCCATCACAGCTACTCAACACTTGCAGGGTTCACACACACCTCTCCCCTAGAACCTCATCTAGCATAGGGTCATGGCTGTTGTGATTTTTCCTCAGTACTCGCCAGATCCACCTGGAGACTGCACAGTTCTACCTCTAGACTTCCCAAGCTTCTCTGCCAGACTGTCCCTCCCTCCCCAGCTCTAACCTTCCAGCCCCTCACTAATGCCTTCCTTGCCTAGAGATCTGTGTGGACCACCCATGGCGTGGGGGCCAGGGTTTATACCATGTTCCCAAATGAAGAACATGAGACCCAAGAAGTTGGACACTTGGCCTAGGGTTGCTCCGCTAAGTACATAGCCAGGGTTTGAACTTGTTGATTTGAAGCCACACCACAGCCTGGGTCAGCTGATATCTACTGGAGCCTACACATCAGAAGACCTGGGCATGCTTTCCTTGCACACATCTGAGCTCAAGAAATGCTGTGGATGGAGTTCACGTCAAACCCTGATAGGAAGCAGTAGGAAATCCAAGCACAGATGAGCGACAGTGCTGGGCATTGAAGAAAAAAAAAATCACACTTCCTAACACGCCTGGGGTGTAGTCCTCACAGCCCTGTGACCAAGAGGGGAAGCCCTGAGCAAGAGAGCCAAGGGTCTGCACCAAGGCATGAGGCACAGTACTCTGGGACATGTGGAGACAGAGGTTGGGTAAATGGCTAGAGCGGAGCATGGACACGCCCAGAAGCGAAAGACAAGGGTATGTACAGGGACCAGGAATGATGCAGGGGACCAGAACACGGAAGAGGACTAGAAACGGGGGATAGCAGAGGTGTAGCTCAGTGGTGGGCTGTGTGTGCCATCCTAGCACCACAATAAAAAAAAGCCGGGGGAGGGGGTGTGGCCGGGCCGAGGGACCTGGAGTGGGGCCTCTAATTTCAGCACTAGAGAGGCAAGGGCAAAAGAATCACATGGACAGCCGGTGCTGCATGGCAAATGTGAAGACGACTGAGATACACAATAAGACCCTGTCTCTAAAAACAAAACCAGCAGGCATAGTAGCTTTTTTTTTTTGTTTTGTCAATCATGGGGCCTGAACTCTGGGCTGGGCACTGTCCCTCAGCTCTTCAGCTCAAGGCTAGTGCTCTACCACTTGAGCCACAGCACCACTTCCAGCTTTTCCTGCTTATGTGGTGCTGAGGAATCGAACCCAGGGCCTTGTGCATGCAAGGCAAGCACTTTACCACTGAGCCACCTTCCCAGCCCAAGCATAGTAGCTTAAGCCTGTAATCCTAGCTACTTGTGAGGTGAAGACTGGGGATCAACGTTCAAGGCCAGACCAGGTAAAAGAAAATCCTGAGACTCCATTTCAACCAATGTGGAGGTGCAGTTGCATGCACCTGCCATCCCCAATGATGTAAGGAAGATGATTATAGCCCAGGCCAGCTCTGGTATAAAGAGAGATCCCACTTCAAAAATAACCAATGCACTGGGTGTTGGTGGCTCACACCTATAATCCTAGCTACTCAGAAGGCTTAAGATCTCAGGATAGTGGCTTGAAGCCACCTGAGGCATGCAAATCCAAGAATAACCATCAATATGCAGGAAGTGGAAGTGTGGCTCAAGTGGTAGAGCACCAGACTGAAGTGAAAAAGGCTAGGCAAGAGTAGGAAGTTGGCGCGTGCATGTGTGTGTGTGTGTGTGTATGTGTGTGTGTGTGCGCGCGCGCACCCCCCCCACACACACACAGGATAAATCAGTGCTGAGGAGGGCTGTGAGGGCCTTAAGGAGTCTGAATATTATTCTGCAGGCAAAAGGGAGCCAAGGAACAACTGAACAGAACAAGACAACAGCAGACGGTGACTTGCACGTGACCTTGAGCCAGTGCCATACTAAGGGCCTATGTTTAGCACTAAAGGGCTATCCTCATTACAAGCTTAGCAAGACAAGCCCCCTGTGTGGCCCCCACCTGAGCCTCCTTTCCTGGGACCCCACATGCTTCCCCTGGCACCCACCTGTTCCTGAGCACGACTGCCTCCCAGGCAAACCAAGTCCTGCCAGCCTCCGTAGCCATCTTTGGAGAGGCCACAAGTGGTCCACAGGGTCAGCTTCCACTCGATATTTGCTGACAGGGACTCTCCACTAGTGATCTCGGCAGTGGCCTGGGTCCTCCTGAGAGAGAGAAAGAGGGGCCACTGAGAAGAGGAGGACCAGATTCACCCACCCAGCCCTGCGATGGGTAACCCCAAAATGCCATCTCTGAAGGCCTTCCTCTTGGGATCCTACGCCTTTTCCTGGCTGTTGGTTTTTCCAGTGCTCTCCCAACCATGTCAGTGAGGAGGTATTCAGCTCTGCCCTCCATGTCTGGCACCTTAGTCTCAACCCCTCCTCCCCTCCCAACTCTTTTCAGCCTGGCAGAGGATAGCTTAAGGTGAATAGGCCCTGCTCCTGAGCCCTTTGAGCTCATGGGAGAGCCAGAACCCCTCAGCCCCTCCCAGGTTCCCAGGTCCCTCCCGCCTGTAGGAGCCCTCACACCAAACTCACTTCAACAGTGCCTCCAACAGCCTGGTGACATTGGAAGAATAATGGAGCACAATCACGGGCCTGAGCAGAAGCTGGGATATGTCCAGCTGCAGGGGACAGGGGGGTCAGCAGGCCTCGGTCTTCGCTTCCCTGGCCTGCTCCCCCTCACAGCCTGTTTTCTGGTTTACCTCTCGCACCACGTTGTGGTTCAGGATGAGGAGAAGCAGGGCAGAGGCTCCCAGGAGGAGAGCGCGACGCATCTGCGGGAGGACAGAAGGCAGAAGGCTGGCATAGACCCTGCCCTCACCTGTCACTCCCCGGGACCCCCAGATGTCCAGAACTCCTGGCTCTAGGACGGACATTTCAAGTATCCACAAACTCCCTTTAGTCAAGGACAGAAATTCCTCCTTGCTGCTGCCCTGTAGCATCCAAACTCGCCAGTGTGCCTTCTGCTCCCAGCAAGACGCACCCCCCCACGAGTACCCTCACATACTCTAAAAGCAATCTCTGGCCTCCCCAGCGTTGACGGCATTTGGCTTTGGGTTTCCCTGAGAGCTCCGTGGGGATCACCGGGTGGCCGGGCTCTTAGCAGATGCCCTGAGGGCCTTCCTACCAGCTCCCCTCTCCCACTGACTTCCCCTCGCACCTGCTGGACCAGGGCCTTGGGATAGGCTTGCGGGCCACTGCCCTGGCTCTCCTGGTGGAACGGAGCCGCCTGCTCCTGGCCCACATAAGCCACTGCGATCCAGTCTTCCCCCGGCACCTCGGGCTCGGCGTCCACAACGTCCATCTGTTACGAGCGGGGCCGTGAGCGGAGGGAGGCGGGAGGAGGCGCCGGGAGGGGGAGAGTCGGGGTTTGTTACCGTGAATGCAAGATCGGGGTCTGGGATCGACTTCGCAGGAGGGCTCGAGGTCCCCGGATTGGGGGAGCCCGGGCAGGGCCGGGCATGCCGGGCTGGCGGGGCAGGTCGGGGCTGACGCGGGTCCGGGGTGCGGGGGTCAGGGGCGGGTTTGGGCTAGGCGGCGCTCACCAGCAGCAGGCGGCCGCCCAGCGGGGCCTCCGGGTCAGCCTCGGACCCGATCCTGATGCCCTCCAGGACCAGGTCCTGTCGCGGCAGCCTCACGTCCACCCGCACCGCGCGGGCTCCGCCCCGCCCCGGCCGGGCCGCCGGCTCGCTGCCGTCCGCCGCGGCCCCGGGCCCCGCCAGGCCCAGCCACAGCGGCAGCAGCGGCAGCAGCAGCAACAGCGGTGATGGGGACGGGGGAGGAGGCGGCGGAGGCGACCTCAGCCCGTGGCGAACGGCGGGGCCCATCGCCGGAGCCCGCGGAGAGGTGAGACCTGGGACCCGGGATCCCGGGCGTCGGGACTGCAGAGCGAGCGAGGCCGCGGCCGGACGGGGCGGGGTACCGGGAGGGGGCGGGGCCGCTGGCCGGACGGGGCGGGGCGTCGGTTGTGGGCGGGGCTTATGGCGGGGCGGGGCGACGGGCGGGGCGGGGCCTCAGCCTGGGCCGCGCCCGCCCCCTGGTGGCCGCTGAAACCCAGGCTCTGAACCCCGGGAGGTGGAAGAGGACTGAGCACCGGGCGGCGTGCAAAGACTTTAGGTCAGAGAGGGGAGGCTAGCCAAGGAGATCGTCAGATGGCAGAGTGGGGCACAGGGTAGACGGCGCAGAGTTCTAAGGGGGCAACCTGGAGACATCATTAGATCCCGAGAAAGGCAGGACGTCTGGGAGCTTGGGCCTCTGAAACCCGGGTTCTGTGCTAGCCCCTCAACCCACCGTGTGGCAAGGTTCTGGCCGGTCACATCCCCACTGTTTCTCAACCCTCCAGAGACTGACAAGGGATGCAGATTGGGGAGTGTAAGACCTGGGACTGGAGTGGGCGGGGTGGGACTGGACAAAGCAGCCTGGTCCTTAGTGGCACAAGAGGTTGGATCACTTTCCTGATCTGTGGAATGGACTTGATAAGAAACGAGGAATCTAGCTGGGTGCCAGTGGCTCAGGCCTGTAATCCTAGCTACTCAGGAGACTAAGATCTGAAGATGGTGGTTCGAAGCCAGCCCGGGCAGGAAAGTCCATGAGACTCTAAACTCCAATAAACTACTCAGAAAAAAAACTGGAAGTGGCACTGTGGCTCAAGTGGCAGAGCACTGGCCTTGAGCACAAAGAGGTTCAGGGACAGTGCCCAGGCCCTGAGTTCAAGCCCTAGGACCAGCAAGAAAAGAACAGTACCCAGGAAGCCAGTGTTAACTCCCAGCAAATTGCCTGCAGAAATATGCACGGTCCACCACGGTCCTAAGTAAGTCTGTTCTCTAAAGATTGGGGTACTGGGAGCTGGCTCTGCCTAAAATCGGAAACTTTTGCATGCTGATAAAAGGGCAAAGGCCAGATGAAGTGATTTTTTTTTTAAATTCAAACATACAGGGAAAAAAAATAGAAAATTTTAATGTCTACCCAAAGTCTCCAAAGTACAAGGGACATGTTCCTAAAGCCAAGTGCTGGTGTCTCACACCTCTAATCTTAGCTACTCAGGAGGCTGAAACCTGAGGCTTGAGGTTCAAAGTCAACCTAGGCAGACATATCCCAGAGAAAGATCACCAAAAAAGCCAGTAGAGGCATTGCTTAAGTGGTAGAGCCTAAGCCTTGAGTGAAAAAGCTAAAGGACAGCATGCAGGTTTTGAGTTCAAGCCTTAGTACTGGCAAAAAAAAAAAAGGGGGCTGGAAAGGTGGCTCAGTGGTAGAGTGCTTGCCTCACATGCATGAGGCCCTGGGTTCCATCCCTCAGCACCACATAAGCAGAAAAAGCCGGAAGTGGTGCTGTGGCTCAAGTGGTAGAGCGCTAGCCTTGAGCTGAAGAGCTGGGGACAGTGCTCAGGCCCAGAGTTCAGGCCCCATGACCAACAAAATAAATAAATAAACTTAAGCCATTGTGAACACCTGAACTATAAAAATAAATAAATAAATAAGGGCCAGGCACTGGTGACTCATGCCTGTAATCCTAACTATTCAGGAGGCTGAAATCTGAGGATTTCAGTCTGAAGCCAATCCAAGCAGAAAAGTCCATGAGACTTTTTTTTTTGGTCAGTCAATGGGGCTTTGAACTCTGGGCCTGGGCGCTGTCCCTGAGCTCTTCAGCTCAAGGCAAGCATTTTACCACTTGAGCCACAGCATGGCTTATAGTTTTCTAGTGGTTAATTGGAGATAAGAGTCTCATGGATATTCCTGCCTGGGCTGGCTTTGAACTGTGATCCTCAGATCTCAGCCTTCTGAGTAGCTAGGATTATTGGCATGAGCCATGGGCTCCTGGTGAGACTTTTTATCTTTTTTTTTTTTTTGGCCAGTTGTG
>NW_012267239.1:2867905-2876780 GCF_000151885.1 Dipodomys ordii | reverse complement strand
ATTGTGATTAAGTGATTACATAGTTTCTAAGTCACAAGTTCATTCTAACTTTCCTGGAACAAATTGTCTATCACAGTCTGTAATATATAACAGTGTTCACATGTTATACACCATACATGTGATCAGCAGCGTGGGGATATTTAGTAGTGGTTCAACCAGATGAGCAGGAGTTCTTTGTTTCTTAAGTCCCTAGTGCTAATCTTGATAGGGCCTTCAAGAAGGAAGTGCCTGGCTTACAAGTTCACACCACTGTCCAGGCCTAATGCCAATCAGCGAGGGCTTAGGTAGTGGGAAGAGGGCAGTAATTTAGAATCAGGAGATCCACACGCCCCAATATGTAAAACAATCAGGGAAAAATCAGCTGGGCACAGGTGGCTTCCACCTGTAATCCTAGCTACTCAGGAGGCTGTGACCTGGAAGATCTCAACTTGAAGCCAACCCAAACTGAAAACTCTGCAAGGATCCATCTCCAGTTAACCAACAAAGAGGCATGGACTGGAGGCATGGCTCAAGTAGGCGAGGACCAGCAGTGAGCAAGGAAGTCAAGTGAGAGTACAAGGCCCTGAGTTCGAGCCCAGGTACAAGCATGAGAGAGACAGAGACAGAGTCAGAGAGAGTAACAGAGAGAGAGAGATAGAGAGAGATCTTCAATTGTCCCTTGGGTTCCAAATTCCATTACCATCTCTCTTTACTTCCCTGGATGCCCAGAGAGGGTTAGTGACTCAGCCAGGCTCACATAGGACAGATGTAGAAAGGAGATCAGAAGGGAGAGAGGATACCTACTCCTTTCCTAGGAATAGAGCATGTGCTGGGTCTTACCCACTCATGGCCTTCTGAGTTCCAGACACAGGGCTAAGGACAGAGGGTTTACTTCAGTCTCAGGACCAGGGACAAGAGCCCCCTCCCTCAGTGAAAGCAATGTGTAGGTGGACACTTGAACGGCAAGAATAGCTTTCTGGGGGAAGAAACAGGAAGTTTAGTACAAAAAAACACACACAAAAAACAGCTGATGCACTTTTCTGGGTTCCGGCCCTTTTCATATGTTAGCTCATTTAATCTTTGGCTTTTTGAAGTACTAAGATTATCCTTGCCCTTGTCAGCATGGGAAACTGAGACCCCAAGGTCAGGCAACTTGTAAGGTGACAAAAGCAAGACCTGAACCCAAGACTACAGAATTGGTGGGATCCCACCCCCCCAGCCAAACACATACCCTATTTTACTTCTCAAAGCCCCCTGGTATGGAGTGAACAGGAATGGACCCCATCTTTAGAAATCAGAAAGCAGAAATGGCAGCCCATACTCCTGCCGCAGCCAGCTCCCAGACCAGCTTGTGGCATCCTTGGAGCGGGGTTGCCTTTTTCATCATTTGGTCCCCTCTTGGGGGAGCCCCAAGTTTCCAGCTCCCTGGTTCACAGCTAACTGGGCCAACCTTATTGTAAAGGGATTTGACTTTGAGTCAACTGGAGACTGGTGAGAAAGAGCTTATGGATTAAACAGTGATCACCAGGAAGGCAGGGGCCTTAATCAGAGGGGTTCAGGTGTGGGAAGTTGGGGGGGGAGGATTTGTTGGGGAGGAGGGTGGAGTTGTGGAAGTAGGGAGAGAATGGGGTTCTGGGGGTGAGGGAGGAAAGGAGGAGCAGGAAGAACGGACTTTCTCACCTTCTCTTGTACCTTCACACACACCCCCTGGTAACAACAACAACAATAAAAGTGATCCCTCACACTTGTGTATCTGCTATTTCCCCATCCATTCTGCCACTTGGAATTCTTCCAGTGGCCTTGGGGCCGGGGTGGGGGTGGGGGATTAGTTTTTTTTCTCCCAAGGCTCCAAGAATGCAGAGAAAGTAGGTGCCCCCTCCCCAAAGCAGCAGCTCTCACCCCATGCCTGGGGGAAGGAGAACAGCCTCTATCCACTTAGTTGGGAGAAGCCTTTGTGCAAGAGCCACTAGAGCTTTCCAGAGAGTTCCATCAGCCCCGGCCCTGTGGAAGTAGAGTGTTCTACAAATATTTGTTGAAGCGTTTAAGTCTGTTCTGATTCTCGAGGACGTGTGCCAAGCCCTGTCAGTGCCACCCCCACTCACAGTGGCATCGGCAGATCTGAGGTCAGGCCACCAGCGGGAGGGACTCAGGGTGGCCCAGAGAGGACATGCAAACACCCCAGGGGGGTCCCCAGACATGCTGGTGTCTGAAGAGCCACACAGCACAATTAACTCAAGGACACAATGTAAAGGCACAACAATCTTAGTTCAGTGCCTGGAGGTGCCTTCTAGAAGAATCTAAACCCCAGCGACCTCACTTATAAAATTAAGGCACTCCCCCCACCCCCTATTCCTCTCACACCTCTATACCCCAGATTTCATTTGTTTCCTTCCTCTCCCACCTCCTCCCCCCCATCTCCACTTCCCCTTTTCCCTCTTCCTTCCCCTTCTCCCCAGCCCCACCATCCTGTCCCCTAAGGGTATTTGCTATAACAAGGAAGCTCCTCACCCCCAGGCCAGGACACCAGGTCCTTCCTGATGGGCCAGGCTCTTTCCTGAGATACACTACTCCCGATACAAAGGTGTCTCTGTTCAGATCTGGAGAGAGGGGTTTCTGGTTGGCAGAGATCACATTACCATGATAAGATTGAGAAGTTTCTGGAAACAGCCTTGAGATCAGGGCCTTGAGGGACAGAGAATAACCTGACTGGAGGATTTTAGAAAAGGCAGAGATATGTTTGTGGGCAGCAGGTGGGGAGGGAGGGGACAGCAGGGTACACTTGGTCCTGAAATGAAGGTATAGAAAAGGGGGAGGGGGGAATGCAGCCATGGGGGCTGCAAAGGATGCTGGGAAGGGATGAGCTTTGAAGCCAGTGGATGAGATTGGATGGACTTCTGAGGGAGCTAGAGAGCCAGAGACTGTTCTTTCTTTTTTTCTTTCTCTCTTTCACTTTCTCTCTTTCTCTTTCTCTCTCGCTTTCGTTTTTTTTTTTTTTTGGGTCCGGTCGTGGGGCCTGAACTCTGGGCCTGGGCGCTGTCCCTCAGCTCTTCAGCTCAAGGCTAGCGCTCTACCACTTGAGCCACAGCGCCACTTCCGGCTTTTTTCTTTTTGCTTATGCGGTGCTGAGGAATCGAACCCAGGGCCTCGAGCATGCAAGGCAAGTGCTCTACCACTGAGCCACCTTCCCAGCCCTCTCTCTCTCTTTCTCTCCTTCCTTCCTTCCTTCTGTCAGTTATAGGGCTTCAACTTGGGGCCTGGGTGCTGTCCCTGAGCTCTTTTGCTCAAGGCTAGAGCTGTACCACTTTGAGCCACAGCATCAATTCTGGTTTTCTGGTGGTTTGTTGGGGATGAGAGTCCCATAGACTTCCCTGCCTAGGCTGGCTTTGACCCATGACCCTCAGATCTCAGCCTTCTGAATAGCTAGGATTACAGGCATGAGCCACCAGCACCTGGCTCAGTGATTGTTCTTGATTGGGAGAATTATGCAGTAGGGGTTTGAAAATAGAGAAAGATGGGACTGGGAAGGTGGCTCAGTGGTAGAGCGCTTGCCTTGCATGCATGAGGCCCTGGGTTCAATTCCTCAGCACCACATAAGCAGGAAAAAAAAAGCCAGAAGTGGTGCTGTGGCTCAAGTGGTAGAGTGCTAGCCTTGAGCTGAAGAGCTGAGGGACAGTGCTCAGGCCCCAGAACTGCACCCAAAAAAAAAGAAAAAAAAAAAGAAAATGGAGAAAGGCAAAGGAGAATACTGTCATCACAGCCAGCTTGGAGGAGTGTATCAGCTGATGTATGTAGGATTTCTATTATGAGCTTAAAGTAGCAGGTGTTTTGCTGTGGGCAGGCCTAGTAAAACCTCAGTGGAGGAAGTAGGTAATCAGAGAACCTGGTAGGGAGAGACAAAAGGGAGAGTTCTTTTTACTAAAGGGATTTTTATTTTGTTTTGTTTTTCATCTTGATTCACTCCTGATTAGGAAGGGAAGAGTTCAGTCAGGCTGGGGACTGTTTTCTGCGGGGTGAACATGCATCTGAGTCACCCCTTGCTGGTAGCTCCAAAGCCCAGCTACACCCAAGATGTCCACTTAAGAGCAGTTGAACTGGAAGTCAGGAGCAGTTCAAATCTCCATCACAGGTTCTGGCTCAGAGCTAGTCCTCTCCTTCAGATTGCTCTGTAAATCACCTGTCTTGCACAGAAAGAATCTTCCAGAATTTGTGTGACAGAGTACCTGGTAAAGTTATAAGGGTCTTCGCCCACATACAAGGCTCCTCTGCTTTCCTTCAAATAGGTTTGATCCAGTAAAGGACAAAGGAAGTGCTCTAGGTGTTTATTTGTTTGTGTATTTATTTATTTCCGTACTGGGGTTTGAACTTGGCTACACTCTAACTTAGGCAAGCACTTGATTACTTGAGGCGCACTCCTGAGACTTTTCGCTTGTAATTTGGTCTTTGTTGTTGTTTTGTGCAGTTGGTTTTGATGGAACCAGGATTTGAATTCAGGCTTCACCCTTCCTAAGATAAGTGTTCTACCATTTGAGTCATGTCTCCAGCCATTTTTTTGGGTACGGTCGTGAGTCTGAACTCTGGGCCTGGGCGCTGTCCCTCAGCTCTTCAGCTCAAGGCTAGCGCTCTACCACTTGAGCCACAGCACCACTTCTGACTTTTTTCTTTTTGTTTATGTGGTGCTGAGGAATCGAACCCAGGGCCTCAGGCATGCAAGGCAAGCGCTCTACCACTGAGCCAACTTCCCAGCCCCCTTTGGGGGCATCTTAAACAAAGATCTCAGTCATGCTTCTAGTAAGAAAGGCATCCCTACCCTACCTATCCCAAGCCAGGGCCAATGAGCTTTAATGTGGGTAGGGCTGCTGGGACCGCCTGGGAACCATACCCTGCCGTAGATCTCGAAGGCAGGAACTACAGCAGGGAAGAGCAAAGCCCTTCCAAGTGACACTTTTTAAAAAGACATGCAAAAATAAATAAATAAATAAATATTCATTACACTGTAAGAGTCTCACAGGCTCTTTCCTGACCTATCTGGCTTTGAATTGATCCTCAGATCTCAGACTCCTGAGTAACTAGGATTACAGGAGTGAATGACCAGTGTATGCCAGCCCTGGGACTTGAACTCAAGGCTTTATGCTCTCACCCTTTTTTTTCTCTCAAGGCTGGAGCTCTATCACTTGAGCTACACTTCCACTTCTAGCTTTTTGCTGGTTAATTGGAGATAGTTAAGAGTCTCATGGACTTTTCTTCCCTGGCCTGGCTTTGAACTTCTATCCTCAGAGCTCCTAAGTAGCTAGAATTTCTTAGCAGTTCTTTTGTTTGTTTGTTTTTTGATCGATCATGGCACTTGAACTCTGGGCCTGGGCGCTGTCCCTCAGCTCTGCAGCTCAAGGCAAGTGCTCTACCACTTGAGCCACAGTACCACTTCTGGATTTCTAGTGATTTATTGGAGATAGGAGTCTCACGGCCTTTCCTGCCAGGGCTGGCTTTGAGCTGTGATCCTCAGATCTCAGCCTCCTGAGTAGCTAGGATTACAGGCCTCATGTGAGCCACCGATGCCTGGCTAGGAGTTCTCTCTCTCTCTTTTTTTTGAGGGGGAATATGATCTTGCTCTGTAGTGCAAGTTAGCATCAAATTTGCAATTCTCCTGCTTCAGCCTCATGAGTGCTGGGCTTACAGATGTGTCACCACACTCAGCCTGTATGGGAGCTTTCTTGCTCTCATATATTACAGGCATGAACAACTGACTCTTTCCCTTTTCAAACAGGGTTTAAAGGGCCTGCTGCTACCTGCTACCTTCATCTGCTGCTGGGTAAAAAGAGAGATGAGAGGATGCTACTTTCTTTTCTTTCTTGTGTGTGTGCGTGTGTGTGTGTGTGTGTGTGTGTGTGTGTGTGTGTGTACTGGGTTTGAAGTCAAAGCTTGTGACTTGCTTGGTGGGCATGCTACCACTTCAGGCACACCTCCAACTGTGCTTTTATGGTTGGTTCTTTTGGAAATGGAATCTTGAAGACTTTTCTGCCTGGGCTGGTGACAAACACAGAGGTTCCCCCAGATCTCAGCCTCCCGAGTAGCTAGAATTTCAAAGGTGAGCCACTGTGGGCTGTCTGCTTTCTAACTTCTGGGAGGCTTGAGTTTTGAGGATGCTGGAGCAGGCTCTAGAAGGTGGGCCTAAGTCTTCATTGGTGCCAGGCTCTGACAAGCCACACTGTCTTTGGGCCTCAGTTTCCCCATGTGATAACTGAGGTCAGCTGCCCTCGTAGGGTACCCTCCGCATCTGCTTTCCTCTCTCCTTCCCCATCTTTTCCTTCTTTTTGTTGGGGAGCATGATCTTGCTCTGTAGTTGGCCTTGAACTTGCAATTCTCTTGGTTCCACCTCCTGAGCGCTAGGCGTATAGGTGTGTGTCACCAAGCCCAGCCTGTATAGGAGCATTTCTTGCATTCATGTAGTTGGCCTGCATTTATGAGCCATCCCTATGTTCAGGATGCTGGGCTATGGGTGTAAGGCTTGTGGGGTGAAACTCTGCACCCAGGGACCCCACAAGTCTGACAGGGAAGATGCAAAGTAACTTCAGGGGCCAGTTCTCTCCAGCTCTCTGACTATAGCCACAGTCCCCACCAGTCACCAAAATAGCTTATGTCACTGAGCTGACACAAAACAACTAAGCTCCTCTTCCAAATCCTTCCTGTACAATTGTTATGTTGAGACAGGGTCTTGGTATATAGCCTAACCTAATCTCCAACTTGAGATTCTCTTACCTCAGCCTCCTGAGTGGCTAGGATTACAGGCATGCTCTACCACACCCGACCTACCCCACTTTTTATGGTCCAGGTCAAATACCATTCCCTCCATGAAACCTCCCAGGATTCTTCTATTTGACTGCAAAATTCTACCTTTTCTAAGCTTCTGGATATGCTGTCTTTCCTCAGGACTCTCTCTCTCTCTCTCTCTCAGTGCCCATTTCTTATCTTTGAGAGAGCAAGATGGTATCTAATTAATTTGCAGATCTCTGAGCAGTGTCTACGGCTGGGCACACAGTCATGGACGAAGTGATATCTTGGAGGTAGGCGAAGGCTGCAGAGCTCTGAAAGGAAGATGTGAATTCAGTGTATAGGGCAGAGGCCATGCCTGGGGTGTGTCTGGATGGTCAGATGGGCACGGGCTTCATGAAAAGCTGCTGAGCTGCAGTTCTGAGAGACCGGCCCATCC
The DNA here is from genome assembly GCF_000151885.1 of Dipodomys ordii. NCBI lineage: Eukaryota > Metazoa > Chordata > Mammalia > Rodentia > Heteromyidae > Dipodomys > Dipodomys ordii. Next base: position 2,869,597 of record NW_012267239.1, on the reverse strand, counting down.
TGCATGACAGACATGGCCACCATCCAGGAACCCACAGCTCCCAGCCCTAAGCCAGCACTGGGAAACAGATGGACTGATAGCAGGCCTGCTTTCATTGGGCCTTTGGGCTGACTGGCTTCCTCCGTGTCTACCCTGAGGCTGAGACCTGCCTAGGCAAGCAGCAAAGGGCAAACAGCACAAGACGGGCTAGGGTAGGCACTCAGCAAGTGGTATTATGTAAATTAGCTCCTCCCCTTTTTGTGCAGTTACTAGGGTTTGAACTCAGGACTTTGTGCTCTTACTTAGCTTTTTCTGCTCCAGGCTAGCATTCTACCACTTGAGCCACACAATTCCACTTCTGGTTTTTGTGTGTTTGTGTTTTTGTTTGGTTTTGGTTTTGGTCGGGAGTCTTGAACTCTGGGCTGTCTTGAACTGGGTGCAGTACTGAGCTTTTGTGCTTTGAGCCAAAGCTCTACTTCTGCTTTACTGCCAGTTAATTGGAGATAAAGAGTTTCGCCGATTTTCCTGCCTAGGTTGGCTTTTTGTTGTTGTTGTTGGTTAAGGGGCTTGAACTCTGGGCTTGGGCGCTGTCCCTGCACTCTTCAGCTCTAGGTGAGTGCTCTATTGCCAAAGCACCACATCCGGTTTTCTAGTGGTATATTGGAGATGAGTATCACGGACTTTCCTGCCTGGGCTGGCTTTGAACCGAGATCTTCAGATCTCAGCCTCCTGAGTAGGTAAGATTAGAGACCTAACCACAGAAACTCCCTTTAACCTCCTGTTGCCTTGAAGTCCCACACTCATGCTCAGGGAAGAAGCTAGAATTCAGAAAAAGGAATTGGCTGGCTAATGGGATGTCTTCTAATTTCCAGGGGAGGGGGGTATGCTGCAGGGGGGCTGAGCTGTGAGCACCTCAGGAGTGACTCCCAGAGACCAGGGGCAGGGCAAGGCTGTGCTGGGGTGGACAGCCCCTGGTGGGTGCTTCCTGACCCTCAGCCTGGCACCGTGTTAGTCCATCAGGTGTGGAAGGGGGGAGGGGTGGGGAAGCTGCCAGACTGCAAGATGGCTGCAAGCTGGGCATGGTAAAAGATGGCAGACTAGGAGGATGGCAGGCTCTGGAGAGGAAAGGCAAAGCTCCAGTTCCCAGAGGCGGCACAAGCCTAGACTTGGAGGGCCATCGTGTTCACTGGGACCCAAGGAGCCCTCTCCATTGTCCTGGGGGAGGAAAAGAAGGGACAAGTGGGGAAATCTTGCACTATGAGGTCTGATCTTAGGGCAGGGGAGGGGGAGAGGAGAGAGAGAGAGAGAGAGAGAGAGAGAGAGACCTGGTCATGAGATGGAGCCTGTCCATCACCTTTGGGTTCAGAAAGCCAGCAGGGCACAGGAAGCTCGGGTATAGGTGATAGGTGAAGGATAGATTTGAACTGCAGACTTGTGTTCTTCTGTTGCCCACTAGCAGCAGTCAGGGTGAGCACCCCTAGTTCACTTCCCTCAGGAGTCTTCTGTTTCGGAACCAAAGAGACTCACCCCTCCCTCTCTCCCGCCCCCAATCTCCTGGCCCTGTCCTTCTCCTAACCCCGCAGGCCCCTTTAAGAGGCGGGGCTTGGCCGCCAGCCCCGCCCCCTCCCCACCTCGAGGGCCCCCCTTTGAGAGGCGGGGCTTGGCCGCCAGCCCCGCCCCCTCCCCACCTCGAGGGCCCCTTTGAGAGGCGGG
>NW_012267239.1:2853406-2867762 GCF_000151885.1 Dipodomys ordii | reverse complement strand
CCCCGCGGGACCCTTTAAGAGGCGGGGCTTGGCCGCGCGCCTCGCCGCTCCGCAGAAGCCCGGGACTTGGCGGTGCTGCACCAGGACGCGTCTGGGCTGCATCAGCCGCCGCCGCCGCCGCGCGCCCCGAGCCTGAGCCACGATGAGCGGCCGAGTGGGCGACCTGAGTCCCAAACAGCAGGAGGCCCTGGCCAAGGTGAGCCGTCGCCGGGCCCCAGGGCGCGGCCCCGCCTCGGGGCACGGAGCTGGGGTCCCCGGAGGGCGCGCGGCCGTCGCCCCGCTCGGGGCCGATGCCCAGCGTCCGCCCTCTCCCGGGACCCCGGGAAGTTTGTCCACCCCGGTCCGCGGCCCCCGGGAAGCCCTCGCGGGCAGCCCGGGGCACAAAGGCAACATTGATGCCCGGGGCTGGCGGGGACTGGCGGCAGGGCCGCAGGGCTTCCCCCCGCCCCGCTTCCCGGAGGTGGTTCCCCCTCGAAAGGGCAGTGGCCGGGGCAGAGGGCGGTGGACAGCTCCTTAGCACACTGGGATAGCCCCTGGCTGGGCACCGTGGTCGCGCCTGTGTGACCTTGGGCTAAGCCCTGTCCTTCTCTGTTCCCTTCTTCGTGCAAGGAAATGAGGTCGCATCCGGCTAGTGTTGAAGGCAAACGACTCTTCTGTGTGCGCACTTAAGATCTTTCCTGGGACTCCCAGGGATGGGGTGAGGTTGGGCAAATCCCAAGCCTCACCTCCACCCCTGTCTTGAAACTCGGAGCCCAGCCTGGCTGGTACTTTCAGGGGGAAAGGGGTAGGGGGATGGACTCGGCTTTACCTGGGCTGAGGAGGGGGATGACGGTTTAAGTGCTGGGGGTCTCTTCCTCCATCCTCTCCTCACAGGTGATCTCGGGGAGAAGAGTTCTCTGAGCCAGCATCACTGGGGTCCAGACCAGGGCTCCACGGCCAGGGCTAGCTTTCCATTGGCCGGAAAGTGGGGGGCTGATGTTTCTTCTGCAGGATCAATGGGGAGAATTTGGTTCCGTGGAATCTCCCCCCCACCCTTCCCCAACCACCCCCAAGCCTGGGCAGGGAGGCTTCCGAGTTCACTCGCAAGGGAAGCCGGGCCGAGATGGGATTAGGTAGCGATTAAAGTGGACACAGGAGCTGGGTAGGGTCGGTCCGGGCTGACTTCATGCCTATGGCTTGGAGGAGCAGCAAGGAACAGCGATCTGGAAGCTCTGGGAGCTGGGGGGGGGGGAGGGGAGAGTCAGAGAACCCTGCTGACCTAGGCAAGAGGCACAGTTGGCTTCTCTGGGGCTGTCCTGGAGGTCAGTGACCAGAGACAGGTGAGTGGTGGGGACCGCAGGCTTAGGGAGGGCACACTGCAGCCTGTTGGCCTATGATGAGAGACTAGAGGTGGGTGTGGCCTGTCCCTGGGGGTCACTGTCCACCTTTCTTGTTTAGAGAAGCCACTTCTTTTTTCCTTTCATGGCTTTCTGCTGACCCCTGGACTTTTTTTTTTTTCTTGCCCGTCAGGGCTTGGGCACTGTCCCTGAGCCTCTTTGTGCTCCAGGCTGGTAGTGCTCTACCATTTGAGCCACAGGGCTACTTCTGGCTTTTTCTGTGTATGTGGTGCTGAGGAATCGAACCCAGGGCCTCATGCATGCTAGGCAGGCACTCTACCACTGAGCCACCTTCCCAGCCCTGGACTTCTTCTTCTTCTTCTTTTCTTTAAACCTCCATCTCCTGTTGCTTTCAGGCCCAGCTCAAATGTCATTTTAGGGGTGGGGGGTGAGGGGGGTAGGAGATGGGAAGGGAAGGGGAAACAAAGGAGGAGGCAACAATGCTTGATTAGAAATGTACTCATTACCTTGCCCATGTAATTGTAACCCCTCTGTACAGTATTTTCACAGTTTAAAAAAATGCCATTTTACACAAAGTCATACAGGAACCACCATTCCCTTCTACTATTTTTTTCCCTTTTACTACCAAGGAGGGAGAGGCAGAAGGACTTGGTAGAAAACTGTGGTGGGGAGAGTGTGTGCTCTAGTGTGAAAAATAGACCCAGATTTTCATCTCTGTAATGCTGTTTGACTTTGGATGTGTTACGGAGCCTCCCTGGGTTAATATTTTTTCATCTGAAGACTGGGGACGCTCCAAGGGGATCCGAGTGAGCAGTGTTGGAGACACAGTGCCAAAATCACGTGCGCTGGGCCCACACTGACATTTACTGTGGCACAAATCAGAACGCCCATTCCTGCAGTTAACCAGGCACATGCCCATCTGCCCACTCCAGTGCCAATAGGCAAGCCCACAGCAAGGTAGGAAAGTGTCCCCGTCTCTTCTTTCCCCTCTCCTGCTACCCAGCACCCCTCTGGTAAGACCTAGCACCCCACACATCACACCTGGCATGTGTTCCGCTAGTGTGTGCAGCACCCATTCATGTAAAAGAAGTGTCCATAAAGGCCCCTATAGAAGGTCCCCAGAGAGAGGCTAGGCCGGGTGTGGGGACAGCCACTTACTCCGCTGCCTCTCCTTGCAGTTTCGGGAGAATGTTCAGGACGTCTTGCCCATCCTGCCCAACCCAGATGACTACTTTCTCCTGCGCTGGCTCCGAGGTGAGGAAAAAGGGAGGGAGCTGGGGCTGGGGTGGGGAGGGCGCAGGGAGAGGCGCTGGATTGGGCAAAGGCTCATTCTGGACAACAGAAAACAGACTGACAACTCCTGGAAACCCACCCCTGACCATCTGAGAATTTGGGGTGGGAGAATCAGCCTTGCGAGGGTGGGAACCTTGTGTCTGCTAAGGATCATTTAGATATTTTGTTGGCACACTACCACTTGAGCCTCAGCTCTACTTCCTGGTTGTTGTTGTTATTGTTTGTTGTTTGTTTGTTTTGCTTATTAATGAGAGATAAAAATCTCACTGACTTTTCTGCCCAAGCTGTCTTTGATCTTCAGATCTCAGACCATTGAACATCAGATCTCAGTCTCCTAAGTAGCTAGGATTACAGGCGTGAGCCTCTAGCTCCCAGCTCACTGGATATTTATAATGTTATTTATGGGGCTGGGAAGGTGGCTCAGTGGTAGTAATGCTTGCCTTGCATGCATGAGGCCCTGGGTTCGATTCCTCAGCACCACATAAGCAAAAAGAAAAAAGCCAGAAGTGGTGCTGTGGCTCAAGTAGTAGAGCGCTAGCCTTGAGCTGAAGAGCTGAGGGACAGCACCTAGGCCCAGAGTTCAGGTTCCATGACCGACCAAAAAAAAAATAAATAAAAGGTTATTTATGGGTCCTACAAAATTATCAATACAAGCTGATAGGTCATGGGCAGCCAAAACATAGGAGAAGCCTAAGTGCATTTTCCTGGTGTGTACCAAATGATTTTGTGGGCCTTAAATTGTCCCTGGGCTATAATTACCACCCCCCTGCCCCATGCTTGAGTCTAGAAGGTACTTGGTAATTAGAAACCTGCAAACCCTATTGGATAGCTAGGCCACCGAGGTTCAGAGAGGTGAAGACTGCGGGCAAGCTGTAGGCACAGAGGAGACTAAAGGCCCTGGTTGCTCCCTGTCAGCCTTGGCCTCTTTCCATCTCCGACATAAATCAGCTCTGTTGGTTGACTGAGGGAAACTGAGGCCAAGCTAGGCCCCGCTTTGTGGAAAGCCAGAGACAGAGCTAAGGTTCGAACTAGGATCTGGCTGGGCACTGGTGGTTCACGCCTATCATCTTAGCTACTCAGCTAAGATCTGAGGATCAATGTTCAAAGCCAGCCCAGGCAGATGAAGCTGTAAGGCTCTTATCTCCAATTAACCATCAAAAGACACTGGAAGAGAACACCAGCCTTGAGCAGAAAAAGCCAAGCAAAAGTGTAAGGCCCGGAGTTTAAATCCCAGGGTCAGCACAACAGACTCTGGTCCCTGAGAGAGGCTGGCTGTTTTATTTTAATAGCAGTGGAATCTTGTGCATGGAAATGTGAGGGACTCAGGAGCTCCAGACTCTGAGTTCTAGATCCAAGTGTGCCCTGACTTGGCAGTGGTACCTAAGGATAACATCAAATATCTAGTCTAGGCAAGACATGACATGATTGAGTTATGAGTGTTCCTTTTCTAGTATTAGGGTTAGACTCCTTCTTTTCTCTGTCATTTAGGTCATATGCTACCCTCCCTTTCTTCTTCTGACACCTTTCTCTCTCTTTTTTAAAATTTATGCAAACTATATTACTAGACCTAGAAGTAACAAAGGAGGGCCCAGGCACTGGTGGCTCATGCCTGTAATCCTAGCTACCCAGGAGGCTGAGATCTGAGGATCACGATACAAAGCCAGCCCAGGTAGGAAAGTCTGTGAGACTCCTATCTCCAGTGAACCACCTGAAAACCAGAAGTGAAGTTGTGGCTCAAAGTGGTAGAGTGCTAGCCTTGAGCAAAAAAGCTCAGAGACAGTGCCCAGGCCCTGAGTTCAAGCCCCATAATTGACAAAAGAAAAAAAAAAAAGCCAGGTGCCAGTGACTCATGCTTGTCATCCTAGCTACTCAGGAGGCTGAGAGTTGAGGATCACAGTTCAAAGCCAGCCTGGGCAGGAAAATCCATGAGACTCTTATTCCAATGAATCACAAGAAAACCCTAAGTGACACTGTGGCTCAAGTGGTAGAGTGCCTGTTTTGAGCTGAGGAGCTGAGGGACAGCGCCCAGGCCCAGAGTTCAAGCCCAATGACTGATTCCCCCCCCCTCCAAAAAAAAAGAAAGAAAGAAAAAGGAAAAGAAATAACAAAGGAAACACCATTGAGAGTTAAATCAGCAATGTTCTAAGTTGGGATCTAGAATCAAATCCCAAGATCTTAAAGTATAAACCATGCAATTACTCCTCTGTGGACACCTAGGGCTCACATCTCAGGAGGACAACCATGTAGTTTCCTTTGCTTTCCAGAAATATAATAAAGCTGACCTGTTAGAGATGCACCTGAGCACCCAGGAGAGCCACGTGGGGCTCAGGGAACCTGTCATTTTCCCATTCTCCTACCACCACCCCCCCTCACCAAAAAAAAAAAAAAAAAAGCTGTGATCTCACCCAGAGAGGATGGAAGGGTAGCCTGGGGGAGGCTGGAGGAAATTTTGGCCCAGCATTTGCAGAAGTATGGGAGCTAGAAGCGGGTGGGTGGGTAGGTGGGAAGACCTTCTTAAAGGGCCAGCCACAAGATGATGCAGCTATGGAGCTCCTGCTAGGAAGAAGAAAAATATGGTTTCTTAGCTCTCTTTTATCTAGGAGAGTCCTGCCAGCTGGTCTCCCAGACACCTAATGCCCTTTCCCCACCCACCCCCCCTCTTGGCATAAGGGGGCCCCCTTGTTCACCAAGTACCTAGAGAGGAGAGGGACTTGCACTGCTACCGCAAAGCAGAATCAGGGCAGAGCTTAGGGTTTGAGATTCCTGCCCAGCACTCTTTCCAGTCATTCCTGAGAATTCATATAAACTCTTTTCTTTCTTTTCTTTTCTTCCCTTTCCTTTTCCTCCCTCCCTTCTTCCCTCTCTTCCTCCCTCCCTCCCTCCCTCTCTTCCTTCCTTCCTTCCTTCTTTCCCTCCTTCCTTCCTTCCTTCCTTCTTTCTTTCTTTCTTTTTTGAACTCTGGGCCTGGGCGCTGTCCCTCAGCTCTTCAGCTCAAGGTGAGCGCTCTACCACTTGAGCCACAGCGCCTCTTCCGGCTTTTTTCTTTTTGCTTATGTGGTGCTGAGGAATCGAACCCAGGACCTCAGGCATGCAAGGCAAGCGCTCTACCACTGAGCCACCTTCCCAGCCCTCTTTCTTTCTTTCTTTCTTTCTTTCTTTTCTTTTCTTTCTTTCTTTTGCCAGTCCTGAGGCTTAAACTCAGAGTCTAGGCACTGCCCTTGAGCCTTTTTGTGCTCAAAGCGAGCACTTCTGGCTTTTTCTGAGTAGTTTATTGGAGATAGGAGTCTCACAGACTTTCCTGCCTTGGCTGGCTTCAAACCACCATCCTCAGATTTCAGCCTCCTGGGTAGCTAGAATTACAGGCATGAGCCACCAGTGCTGGGCAAACTTTTCTTAACCAGGTGCCAGTGGCTCAAGCCTGTGGTCTTAGCTACTCAGGAAGCTGAGATCTGAGGATCATGATTTAAAGCCAGCCTGTGCAGGAAAGTCTGTGAGACTTAGCTCCAGATAACCACCAAAAAGACAGATGTGGAACTATGGCTCAAATAGTAGAGCCCTAGCCACAAGCAAAAAAGCTCAGGGACAGCATCTAGGCCCTGAGTTCAAGCCCTAGGGCTTGACACACACATATACACAAAAGCCAATAACCACCAAAAAACCCTTTTATTTTCTTCTTGAATGGTGCTCAGGATCAAGCCCACATCTTATGCATGCAAGGCAAGCACTACCACCGATCCAAGCTCTGACCTCTTCAAACAGAATGTCTCCTTAGTATTTAATTTGTGCCTTACATTTCCTGGGCAGAAGCTCAGGCCTGGTCAGACCCTATTATGAATTTGAATTAGGGTTTTTGCTGCTTTCAAAAAGCAAACCCTTTTCTCTTTCTCCCTTTGATTCTAAAAAGAAATGTTTTGTTAGCCACCCACACACAGAATGTCTTTCTCTAAGTCAGGTGTGGGCTTGGAGTTCAGTTTTCTGCCAGTCCCCAGACATTGAGCAGAGACACAAATCCCCACTTGCTGACCCCGATCTGGGACTGAGCTCTGAGTCAAAGAAACGGCTAACACATGGAAGAGGGGGGCAGCCGTGAGGAGGAAGGGCAGATCTGAGCCTCCCACACATTTTTAGGACTAGGGTGTGGTCAAACAAGAGCACAGGGTGGCTACTGTTAGGGCTGGGTTCTCTGGCAATGCCCCATGCCAGGCTTCGGGCCACCCCTCGGTGGGGAGTAGGAGCTGGGAGAGGCCTGGCTCAGCAGATCTGAGGAGTACCAGGTCCAGAGCCGGGAGCAATTCTGAGGGCCTTACAAGCTATGGATGCTGAACCTTGGCAGATAAGGGCTTACTGGAGAGCTTCCCTTCAGATAAGCCCCGCCCCCCTCACAGTTCACCACCACCACCACACCCCTGGTTCTTTAAGAAGATAAGAGTATCCTTTCCCACTTCTGGGGTCTAGCTCCTCTCATGAGAAGATGTTGCTTTATGTCCTTCTAATATTTCTGGTTTATTAAATGATTGATCAGAGACATGCAGTATCCTGCCCAAGGTTGCATACAGAAGGTAGAAGACGTTGGATGCAAAGCCACATTATAGTTCTCTAAATATTGTACCATGCCGGGTATGGTAGTGCATGTCTATGCTCCCAGCTCCTTGAGAGGCAGAGTAGGAGGATCATAGTTGGAGGGCAGTCTAGGCACAGTTAGCTTGAAGCCTTATCTGAAAAACTAACTAAAAGCCAGGTGCTGGTGGCTCACACCTGTAATCCTAGATACTCTGGAGGCTGAGATCTGAGGATTGAGGTTCAAAGCCAACTCAGACAAAAGCCCATGAGACTCTTACCTCCAAAAAACTGCTCAGAAAACTGAAAGTGGTGCTGTGGCTCAAGTGCTAGAATTCTGGCCTTGAATTGAGTTCAAGCCCCATGACCGACCCCCCCCGCCCCCCCAAAAAAAAAGAGAGAAAAAGAAAAATGAACTAAAAGCAAAAAGACTGGGAGTATAGCTCATGTGGTAGAGTGTTCATTAATCAAGAGGCCCTTTGTTCAATCCCCAGCACCACTAAACAAGCAACAAACAAATAAAGTTGTTCCAGATTGTCACTATGGTATGAGAAGACTGATCGTTAAAAGTTCCAAGGCCACTTTTCAAAACTGCTGGCAGTGTGGCCCTGGTCAGGGTTTTGTTTGTTTGTTTTGGTTTTGCCAGTACTGAGGCTTGAATTCAGGGCCTTGAGTTCTTGCTTAGCTTTTTCCTTTCATGGCTGGTGCTCTACCTCTTGAGACATGCTTCTAGTTTCAAGGTTTTGGGTTTATTGTTTTTTGTGTTCTTTTGCTAGTTAAATGGAGATGGAATTTCATGGACTTTTTCTTTCTGCCTGAGCTGGTTTTGAACCTCAATCCTCACATCTCAGTCCCCTGAGGAGCTAGGATTAGAGGGTTAGAGCCAGGACTAGATCTGTGTACACTCAGCAAGTGGTGAGGAAGGCACCCATCAGTGACAGTCCAGAGGTCATTCTGTCTGGTCAGGGTTCTAGGACTGTCCACATATTTAGATGCCAAATAAATCCATACACTCATCCAGCCAGGAACTACAGTTCATCAGTCAGATGGGCAAATGCATCAGAATCTAGAGCTCAGAAACCCTATAAAGGATGGGAGGAAGCTGATTGGGCAGAGATGAAATTTGATAAGAGTGGGCGGCAAGTCCCACCTTTCCAAGGAGGGGTGGAGGCTTAGCTGCAGCCCAGGTGTAAAGGATTTGGGGGTTTCCGTTGACTGATCTGAGGGTGTGGACTGTTGCTATGAAAATTCTTGGGGTTTATTGAAGAAGGAAAATAGCACCTGGAGCTATAATCGACCCTGGATAGCTCACTTTAAGAGGGGGCCCCGGCAAGTTGGAGAGAATCCAAAGGGAAGTTATTTGAATGGTCTTAGAGCTGAATGTAAGGAATAGCTAAAGGGCCCAAGGTTGGCAGGAGGGGAGGAGGGAAGATCTAGGGTGATAGTACAGAATTTTCTGGTATCTGGAGAATTGTGTTTCCTTCAGTGTCTCTGTAGTAGATCTTACCTCAGTACAAGAATTAAGTGCAGGAGATGGGCGCTGGTGGCTCACGCCTGTAATCCTAGCTACTTAGGAAGGTGAGATCTGAAGATCATGTTTGAAGCCAGCAGGGCAGGAAAGTCTGTGATAAACTACTCAGAAAAAGCCAGAAGTGGCGCTGTGGTTTAAGCAGTAGAGTGCTAGCCTTGAACAAAAGAAGCTCAGGGACAGCACCCAGGTCCTGAGTTCAAGCCCCAGGACAAGCACGAAAGAGAAAAAAAAAAAGAATTAAGTGTAGGTCTGGAGGCGTGGCTTAAATAGTAGAGCATCTGCTCAGCAAGGAGGGCCCTGAGTTCAAAACCTAGCAAGGGAAGGGGTGTGTGTAGTAGCAGCTCAGATAATCTAGGAGCACAGGGCCTTGGAAATGTGAGGCAGGAGGATCTTTTGTGTTCAGACCTGAGCAGGGGTTCAGGGACAAGATAAAGCACTGATCCAGAAAACTCTGTGTGTGTGTGTGTGTGTGTGTGTGTGTGTGTGTGTGTATGTGACCTGAGCAGGGGTTCAGGGACAAGATAAAGCATTGATCCAGAAAACTGTGTGTGTGTGTGTGTGTGTGTGTGTGACCTGAGCAGGGGTTCAGGGACAAGATAAAGCACTGATCCAGAAAACTGTGTGTGTGTGTGTGTGTACAGAAGGACTTGAACTCAGGGCCTGGGCTTTTTCCATTTTACCACAGTTCCACTTCTGTTTTTTTGGTGGTTTACTAGAGAGGAGTCTCATGGACTTTCCTGCCTAGGCTGGCCTTGAACCTCAGTCCTCAGATCTCAGCCTACTGAGTAGCTAGGATTACAAGCGTGAGCCACTGGGGGCATTGATCCACAAAACTTTTTTGGGAAACTGTTGTAGTCTATTTAAGGGATGTCGGGGTCTTTAGGGACATGACAGGATTGGTTGGAGGGATCTTCCAGCACTGTCCCCCAACATTCATCTTTGAACTTGGGTCAATGTCTCTGAACTGGATTTTAGACTTGCGTAGTAGATAAAAGTTTGTGAGGGGAAGGCCAACTGATAAGGGGGTACAGGGTTCACTTTCCCTCAGAAGAGATAAGACTCTTTGCCTGATCATATCCACTAGCGTGTAATTGTTTTTCTTCTTGTGTCAGCACTGGAGCTTGAACTCAGGCCTCATGTTCTTAGCTACGTTGTGCTGGGCTGGTGCTCTACCACTAGGGCCACAGCTCTGCTTCTGGCTGGTTAATTGGAGATAAGAGTCTCAAGGACTTTTCTGCCTGGTTGGCATTGAAGTGTGATCCACCAATCTCAGCCTCCCGAGTAGCAAGGATTACAGGCATGAGCCAACTATGCCCAGCCACTGGGGTAAAATTCTTTGACCTTGAAGTTGCAATGCTCCCCTCCCCAATTCATTAAACTTGACCTGTTCTGCCCACAAACACATTGGCTGTGATATCCCACAAGCCCTCTGTGACCCTCCCATTAGCCTCTGGATGTGGGGTGATCTGAGTTAGCTGGGGTGATACCCAGGCTGGAAGCAGGCTTACTCTTTTTTTTTAAATTATGATTAAGTGATTACATAATTTTTCAAATTTCACAGTATTGTGGGATAGTGATGCTCAGATAAAGTCACAAACACATTCTAACTTTCCTGGAGCAAGTTGTGTATAACACTTATGAGTTCTATGAGCTTTGCGATACAGTTATTTCTTCCACATTGGGTGGTATGTACATTTCTTTTGTTTTGCATAGCATCAGCTGTTCCCTCTTTCCTATTTGTTCCCTCCCTCCCATCGCTGCCATTAAGTTGCTTAGTTCATTTTGGTCAATGTCCAGTGCAGCTGATGGGTTCTGCTGTTTTTTGGTTTTCCCTGATTCCCTCTAGTTCTGTGTCGTCTTCCTGGCTCACCTCTGGTGTGCACATATATACCATACATGTGATCAGCAAGCAGGTTTACTCTTCATACTCTTGGGACACTGGGTTTGCTAGCCTGATGTTGATAGTGTCTTCTTGTTACAGCACGAAGCTTTGACCTGCAGAAGTCAGAGGCCATGCTCCGGAAGGTGAGATCCACTTGGCTCTTAATGCTACTGTTACCTCTCGTCCACCAATCAGAATCTCACTTTCCTGATCTTCAGTTACCCATCCCCTCCCACCCCTATCCATCACAGCCACGAGCCTACCTCTGGCCTTTTGCTCTGCAAAGGCAAGATTTTCCTAGTTCTCCGCTAGCTGAGGTGGATCATCTGCTCCTGCTTGCTGAGACATTTAAAATGCACAAGGCCTCTTTTTTTTTTTTTCTTTCCCTCATTCCTGCCTAGCGCTTTGTAGTGACCATCTGTGGTCTGGTGGCGTGTGTGTGTGTGTGTGTGTGTGTGTGTGTGTGTGTGTGTGTACCTGTGTCTGTGTATGGCCACTGTCTCTGAGCTTTTTCAGTAAGGGTTAGCACTCTACCACTTGAATAAGAGCTCTACCTCCTCTTTTTTGCTGGTTCATTGGAGATAAGAATCTTATTAACTTTCCTGCCCTGGCTGGCTTAGAATCACAATCCTCAGATCTGTCTCCTGAGTAGCTAGGATTACCGGTTTGAGTCAATGCACCTGGCTTTTACCTCCTGCTTCCCCTCCACCCTCTCTCCCCCCCTCCCCAGCCTTGGGGCTTGAACTCAAGGCCTAGGGGCTGTCACTTGAGTGTCTTGCTCATGGCTAGCACTTTACCACTTGAGCCACAGTGCCCCTTCTGGCTTTTTCTGTTTATGTGTTACAGAGGAATCGAACCCCGGGCTTCGTGCATGCTAGGCAAGCACTTTACCACGAAGCCACCTTCCCAGCCCATCACCTCCTGCTTTTTTAAAGTTTCTGATTGTGTGTTTACAGCATGTGGAGTTCCGGAAGCAAAAGGATATAGATAACATCACGAGTTGGCAGCCTCCCGAGGTGAGGATGAATTTTCCTCCCCGACCCCCCTCCATCTCTGTTCTCAGCCTATTGGACTGGGGAGGGGGGGCTGGAGTTCTGATTAGGTACCTGTTGGTATCCAGGGAAAGGCATGTGAAGGGGGAGACTCGAGTCCACACTAAAGCACTATGATGTTGGGAAGCCGTGGGCACCCCCGGCCCACCCAGCAGGGGCGATGTTGGTGTCTTTGTACAGGTGATCAAGCAGTATCTGGCTGGGGGCACATGTGGCTACGACCTGGATGGCTGCCCGATCTGTTATGATATCATTGGGCCTCTGGATGCCAAAGGGCTGCTGTTCTCAGCCACCAAGCAAGACCTTCTCAGGACCAAGATAAGGGAGTGCGAACTGCTTCTGCAGGAGTGTGCCCGCCAGACCACCAAGGTGGGTAATGAATGGGGGCCTGCCACGGTCAAGAGCGAGCGCTGGGCTCACTCTAGTAATCCTAACTACCAGGAAGCCCAAGATGCGTCAACTGTGTAAGATGCATGCCTGGGCAGTTGAGACCCTATCTCAAAAGACACTTACAGGAAAGAGGGCTGGAGGCATGGCTCAATGGTTAGAGTGCCTGCCTAGCAAATGTGAGGATATGAGTTCAAGTCCCAGTACTGCCCCCCCCCAAAAAAAAGGTGGGTTGTAATATAGCCAGTCTTTTAGGCTTCATAGCTTACTGAAATCTCAAAGATTTAGAGATGATCATACTGTTGCCATAGTGTTTTTCTTTCATTTTGCAGTGCTGGGCATGGAACCATAGCTTTATGTATGTTAGGCAAGCACTCTATCACTTCATTTCCACCCTGGCCTGCCGGATTTTATTTTGCCAAGTAAAGAGTTAAAATGACCATCTGTTATTGTCATAATGAGTCCCCAGTCTATAGAAATGGCATGATCTGGGGCTGGGAAGGTGGCTCAGTGGTAGAGCGCTTGCCTTGCATGAATGAGGCCCTAGGTTCAATTCCTCAGCACCATGGAAGCAGAAAAAGCTGGAAGTGGTGCTGTGGCTCAAGTGGTAGAGCGCTAGCCTTGAGCTGAAGAGCTGAGGGAGAGCGCCCAGGCTCAGAGTTCAGGCCCCACAACTGACACAAAAAAAAAAAAAGAAAAGAAAGAAAGAAATGGCATGATCTGATCTCAGAATAAAAACAAGTCCTTTAAGTTGAGTAAACTTAGTTTTATTACAAAACAACACCAAACCAGCTGTAATCTAGCACTTGGGAGGTAGAGGCAGGAAGACTGCTAGTGTGTTAGGTCAGTCTGGGCTACTGAGCAAGACCTTGTCTCAAAAACAAAACAAACAAATTAGCCAGGCTCTGGTGGCTCACACTTGTAATCCTAGCTACTCAGGAGGCTGAGATCTGTAGTTAGAAGCCAGTTGAGGTAGAAAAATCCGTTTGTTTTTAGGACTAGGAAGGTGGCTCAGTGGTAGAGCACTTGCTTTGCATGTATGAGGCCCTGGGTTTGATTCCTCAGCACCACATAGAAAAAGTTGAAAGTGGTGCTGTAGATCAAGTGGTAGAGCACTAGCGTTGAGCTGAAGAGCCAAAGGACAGCACTCCGGCCCAGAGTTCAAGGCCCAGGACCAACAACAACAACAAAAAAAAGAGTTTGTTTTTAAAATAATCAGCACAAAGTAGGACTGGCTCAAATGGTAGAGCACTAGCCTAACAAGCATGAAGCCTCAAGTCCAAACCCTAATACACACATACAAACGCACACTCTCTCTCCTCTCTCTCTCTCTCTCTCTCTCCACCATACCCCATCACACCTCCTACCCGCCAGAACTGACTATAGCTGGAATGTAGCCGAGTGGATAAAGTACATGCTTAGCATTCAGGAAGCCAAGAGTTTGAACCCTAACACTACAATTTTTTTTTTGGTCAGTCTTGGGGCTTGAACTCTTTTTTTTTGTTTGTTTGGGGCTTGAACTCTTGCTTGGGTGCTGTCCCTCAGCTCTTCAGCTCAAGGTGAGCACTCTACCACTGAGCCACAGCGCCACTCCTGCTTATGTGGTACTGAGGAATGGATCTCAGGGCCTCATGCATGCAAGGCAAGTACTCTACCACTGAGCCACCTTCCCAGCCCACAAACAATATTTTTTAAATATTGCTACTTTTTTTTTTTTTTGGCCGGTCATGGGGCTTGAAGTCTGGGCCTGGATGCTGTCCTTCAGCTCTTCAGCTCAAGGCTAGTGCTCTACCACTTTGAGCCACAGTGCCACTTTGGGTTTTCTGGTGTTTAATTGGAGATAAGAGTTTCACAGACTTCCTAACTGGGCTACCGTGATCCTCAGATCTCAGTCTCCTGAATAGCTAGAATTACAGGCGTGAGCCACCAGTGCCTGGCTGCTCCTTTTTGTTGTTGTTGTTCTTAGTTGTGGGGCTTGAACTCAGGGCCTGGTTGCTGTCCTTTAGCCTGTTTGTACTCAAGGCTAGTCCTCTGCCATTTGAACCATGGCGCCATTTCTGATTTTTCAGTAGAAGAGTTTCTTGGGGACTCTTTTGCCCAGGCTGGCTTCGAACTGTGATCCTCATTTCTCAGTCTCCTGAGTAGCTAGGATTATAGGCATATGCCAGTGGGGCCTGGCTTGCAACCTTGTATTTTAATGGGAGGTGAAATTTCATCATGGACCGCCCATTCTTAGACAAGCAGTGTGTGTGTGTGTGTGTACATGTACTATTGGTATTGGGGGTTGAACTCAGTGTGTGTGTGTGTGTGTGTGTGT
>NW_012267239.1:2836465-2853241 GCF_000151885.1 Dipodomys ordii | reverse complement strand
GTGTGTGTGTGTGTGTGTGTGTGTACATGTACTATTGGTATTGGGGGTTGAACTCAGGGCCTCACACTTCCTAGGCAAGACCCTCCACCATTTGAGTCACACTTCAGGTCCTTTTGATTTTTGTACTTTGTGTTTTAGATTAGGGTCTTATACTTTTGCTCATGTTGGCCTTGAACCATGATCCTTCTACTTCTGCCTCCTAAATAGCTGTAATACATATCTGTACCACCATGCCCAGCTTATTATTATTACTGTTACTTTGGTCAGTCATGGGGCTCGAACTCAGGGCCTTTGTGCTGTCCCTGCAGTGCTCTGCCCCTTTGAGCCACAGCACCACCTCTGATTTTCTGGTGGTTCATTGGAGGTAAGCGTCTCACAGACTTTCCTGCCTGCACTTGCTTTGAACCTTGATCCTCAGATCTCAGCCTCCTGAGTAGCAAGGATTACAAGCGTGAGCCACTGGCACCTGGCCCCATCTTTTCTTTTTTTTTTTCTTTCAGTCCTGGGGCTTGAACCTGGCCTGGGCACTAGCTCTGAGCTCTTTTTCTCAAGCCATAGCTCCACTTCCAGTTTCTTTGGTGGAATTTCAGAGTCTCAAGGACTTGTCTGCCCAGTCTGGCTTTGAACTGCCATTCTTAGGTCTCAGCTTCCTAAGAGTTAGGATTACAGATATGAACCCCCAGCGCCCAGTTCCCTGGCTTAATTTTGAAATGAAGTCTCTCTTTTTGCCTAGGTTGCCCTCAAACTCCAATCCTCCTATCTCCACCTCTTGGGATTACAGGCCACCATGCTCAGCTAAATGTGGGGCTTTTCAAATCATTATTTGCATACATTCACAGAGAACCTACTGAGGACAGAGACCCCGGGGATAGGAGTGGAATGCTGGAGGGGTTTGATCTAGATGCACCTGTAGTGCGGCCTGGGTGTTGTGAGTGCTGTTCACAGAGCCCCATGACTCAGAGGAGAAGAGGAGGCGACCAGGCCAGCCTGCGGGACAGAAGGGACCTCAGATGTAATCTAGATTCACTCAGTCATTTAGCAGATGAGAACAGGGAAACCTAGACAGGAGACAGGCCCCAGTTCCAGCCTGGGTTTATTATCTCCATTGGAAAATCCTGGGCCCCACCCAGACCTGATTCCATTGCTCTGTGGATGCCTGGTTAGCATTGACCTCTAACTAAGGACTGGGCTTCTGGCAGCCTGACTTTGACCTATCTGTTTCCTGTAGCTGGGGAAGAAAATTGAGACCATCACCATGATTTACGACTGTGAGGGGCTTGGCCTCAAGCATCTCTGGAAACCTGCAGTAGAAGCCTACGGTGAGGTGAGCAGCAAAGGGGGGACCCCTTGGCTAGGCTACCCTATGAGATGAGGGTGGGGCTGGGGGCAGATTGCAGCCGGGAGGAAGCAGGGCCTCTTTTTCCTGGCTCCCAGGCCTGAGCCGGCTGGAACCACAGTGATTTTGCTTCCACAGTTTCTCAGCATGTTTGAGGAAAATTATCCTGAAACACTGAAGCGTCTGTTTGTTGTTAAAGGTAAGTCGGGAATTTCCAGTAATGAAGCCAAATGGGAAAAAGAGGCAAAAAAAAAAAAAAAAATCTTACGTGGAGCCAGGTGCTGGTGGCTCATGCCTGTAATCCCAGCTACTCAGGAGGCTGAGATCTAAGGATCACAGTTCAAAGCCAGCCCAAGCAGGAAAGTCTATGAAACCTGTATCTCCAGTGAACCACACATACAAAAGGTGGATGTGGAGGTGTGGTAGAGTGTTAGCCTTGATCGAATAAGCTAAAGGAGAGTCTGAGGCTCTGAGTTCAAGCTTCAGTACTGGCACGCACGCATACACACACACACACACCCCACACACACTGACGAGGGCTCAAGGACTGAACATGTCTTTATGTTCAGTGTTTATGATGTCCCTTGAGCCTCCAGGCCCAATGATGTAGGAAGAGGGGCCCAGCCTATTGTGTGACGGGGGAAGGACCTCAAGCTGGTGCTGGCTGGAGCCTCACTTCTGGGCTGCCTGTGGTCTCTCCACAGAGCCAGGGCACCCGTGGCCCAGTATAGGGTGGGGCCCTGTGGACAGATGGACTATGAATGACACTGTTAGTGACTGACTGACCCCAGCCTCCTATGGCTTGGTCTGTGTTCCAGCCCCCAAGCTGTTTCCTGTGGCCTATAACCTCATCAAACCTTTCCTTAGTGAGGACACCCGGAAGAAGATCATGGTCCTTGGAGGTGAGTGGCCCCAACTTGACTCTCTACCAATTACTCTGTAGCCCAGATTAGATCCAACTGTAGGATTGTGACCATGGCCTTACATTTTCATGCAGCTTTCTAGCTCATGACTGGTGTTCTACCACTTGAACCATACCTCCAGTCTGCCTTTTTTTGCTGATAAACTGGAGACAGTCTTGTGGACTTTTCTGCCTGAGCTGGCTTCGAACCACAGTCCTCCAGTTCTTAGCCTCTTGAGTAGCTAGGATTACAGGCATGAGCCTCTGGTGCCCAGCTGCCTATCTGCTTTCCTAAGAACTGTTTTGTGTGTTTTTTTCTCTCAGACATTCTAGATGCAAGAATGGGAGCTCACTGTTGTAGGTTTAAAGATGAAGGAAACTCCAGGCCTTGCCCTCAAGGAGCTGGGAGAGAGGGAGCCTGTGGAGGGAAAGCTAAGATACAAACCGACAGACACTGAAAAGGGATTGGAGAAGGTGCCATGGAGGGCAAGGTTGCTTATAGATGAGGGCAACTAGGAACGTCTCCATCCCGTATGCACTTTGTCCATGCCAGGTCCTGGGCCAGGTGACAGGCTGCCAAGATGATTAGGACATAGTTCTTTGAGCTCTCAGGGAAGGGAGATACAAACAGGTTTATCAGCTTGGTGTGATAAATGGAAGAAAGAGGGAAACTGAGGAGTGCCTAGCATGGGCACTCACCTGACCTGGGTTGGGGAGAGGACAGTGGCCTCTTCAGCTGGGTGTTGTGGGATGAACAGGAGTTGGCCACAGGGAATGGAGTGGAAGCCGCTTGGCAGAGAGAGGGAACACGAGTAAACCCCTCCCTGGAGATGAGGCTAAATGGGGACCCTGGAGCCAGGTGACGGAGAATCTGAGACCAGTGGGACAAGGACTGTCCAGGCCACTGGGATCCAGAGAATTCTGGGCAGGAGAAAACAAAACAACAAACCACCATGAGATTTTTTTTTTAAAAAAGCAAATCTGATCTGTTGTACTGGCAAGATTGTGGAGCGTCGGGCTGCAGGTGTGTCTTAAAGTGTTAGCACACTTGTCTAGCATGCTTGAGGCCCTAGATTTGATCCCTAGTCCTGAAAAAAATAAATCAAGATGATGAGGAGTAGATACCAGCTTGTGGACTATTGCTAGAGTCCAAGCAGGGTGTGACAGTCATGATTTGTTACAATCATGCTCTGGTGCAGACTCTTAGACGTCGGATTTATTTGGGGAGCAGCAGAATGAAATGGACTGGGTGGGGAAACTGAGGGAGAAAGAGAAATCTAGAATGGCATGTGTGACCCAGGAGGCAGAGGCATTGTAAACATTTACAGGTGTTGGAATAATAGCCAGAAACTGAGGTTGGAGACTGGAGAATTCCCCAAGGCTAAAACCTGGTGAGTAGTTGGGTGTGAGTTTCCAAGTTCAAGACCAGGCAGAGCTGGAGGAGCCCACTGGGAAGACTGAGAGGTGATGAACCAGGTTGGCAGAAAAGCGAGTGAACAGGGAGAATATCAGGTCACAAGGGCAGGTGTGCCCTGAAACCCACAAAGACACAGGAATCAGCCAGCCAGGGGAAGGCTGTTCTGTTTTGCTGGAGCAGGACATGGTGCAGTGGGAGAAAGGGCTAGAAAAACCATTTGCAGAGGACTTCGTGCTACCCATGCAGGTGGGCTGAGGAGAGGTGAGGGATCCTGAAGGTTTCACCTTTAGGATACATATTGCAAGTGTCCATTTTCCAGATGTGCTGTTGGTGAGGCCATAGTTTGGTAGAGGGACACTGTGAGGAACATACAGGTGTCTGGGTTCTGCTCTGGCAGCAAGATTCTGCTTGTGTGTGTGTGTGTGTGTGTGTGTGTGTGTATGCTAGTGCTGGGGCTTGAACTCAGGGCCTGGGTGCAGTCTCTCCCTTAGATTTTTTTGCTCAAGACTGGTGCACAACCACTTGCCACTTCGGGCTTTTTGCTGGTTGATTGGGAGTCTTTATATTTTTTTCCTGCCCAGGCTAGCTTTAAACCTCAATCCTCAGATCTCAGCTTCCTGAGTAGCTAGGATTACAGGTGTGAGCCACTGGCACCTGGCTAGATTCTGCCTCTAATTGCCTGTTCCTCTCTCTTCAGTCCCTAGCCCAGATCTGAGCTAGGTGAAGAAATTTTTTTTAAAAAATCAGAGGGGCTGGGAAGGTGGCTCAGTGGTAGAGTGCTTGCCTTGCATGCATGAGGCCCTGGGTTTGATTCCTCAGCACCACATAAGCAGAAAAAGCTGGAAGTGGCACTGTGGCTCAAGTGGTAGAGTGCTAGCCTTGAGCTGAAGAGCTGAGGGACAGTGCCCAGGCCCAGAGTTCAAGCCCCATGACTGACAAAAAAAAAAAAAAAATCAGAGCAGGTGGGCATGGTAATGGATACTTGTAATCCCAGCACTTGGGAGGCAGAGGCAGGAGGATCTCAAGTTCAAGGCCATGTTGTGAGACTCCCCGACTCCCTCTGCTTCCATCTCAAATAACCTAGATATAGCCCAGTGGTAGAGTGCTTGCCTGGCATATGTAAAGTCCCAGATGACATCTCCAGTGCATGCGCACGCATGCACACACACACACATACACACACAGAGCCTAACACTTTCGTGAGCTGCTCCCACCCACCATGTGTCTGAGGCAGTTTGGCTTCCTGGCAGCGTAGGCAGCTCAGTCTGTTCTCCCACCCACACCTCTGATTCTTTCAATCACAGCCACCTTGGGCTGGGATGGTTGACAGAGGAGCTGGCCACCGGAGCTTAGTGGTGACATCGTGTTCCAGGAGTTGCACTGTCTTAGGTCCAAACAGGTGAGCCCTGGCAGACCCTACACAGTGTCCGTGGCCTCCAGCCAGCAGTATGCAGAAAACACTGGGCTGTCCCCAGAAGCTGCTGCCTATATGGCCTATAGACTTGGCATGAAAGGATATCAAAATACTGTCCTTAGGTTTGGCACTGTAACCCTCGCTCCTCAGGAGGCTGAGATCTAGGAATCCCAATCTGAAGCCAGCCCCGGCTGAAAAGTCCATGACACAATTATTTCCAATTACTTTGCAAAAAGCTAGAAGTAGAGGCGGGGCTGAAGTGGTAGAGAGCCAGCTTTGAATGAAAAAGCCACATGAGAACTCCAGGCCCTGAGTTCAAGTCCCTGTACTGGCATATACAAAATAAATATAAATAAATAGTATTTGGCTGATGTTTATGAATTCCGATGGCTGGATGTACTAGAGCCAATTGGGACAGGGCTTGGTTATAAAAAGCAGCCAAACAAGATTGGCACCAGTGGCTCATGCCTGTCATCCTACCTACTCAGGAAGCTGAGATCTGAGGATCGAGCTTAGAAGTCCAGCCTGGACAAGAAGAAAGTCCAGGAGACTCTTTATCTCCAATGAACCACTAAAAACAACCCCAGAAGTGGAGCTGTGGCTCAAGTGGTAGAGCACCATCCTTGAGTAAAAAAGCTAAAGGACAGTGTCTAGGCTCTGAGTTCAAACCTCAGTACCAACACACATAGTCAAACAATAGGAGCTGAAGTGAAATTGGGGTTGGGGTAAAACTTAGGTACCTCCTGATGCAGTCACATGCAGGCGTGGGAAGCCTGTGAGCCTCAGAATCTTTTGGTATAGGACAGGACAGACACATGCTTCCCATTGCTGGCCATCTGCTTGTGTTGATAATTTTGCCTGGCCCACGAGCGGTGTTATAAATATCCACTGGCCCTTGGAAGGAAAAAAAAAAAACGGTTCCCCACCCTGCCAGGGATGGTTTCCTGATACCATGTACACAGCCATGTGGAGGGAAGATGTGGAGTTCTAACTGGACCAGACCCTGTGGCCTGACCCTTCCTGCCTGTGGTCCTCTGCCTTTCCCTGCTTTCTTTCCTCAGCTCCCTGCTTATATTTTTGTTTCTCTTTTGAGGCAACTTTTACTTTAGAACCAAGGCTGGCCTCAAACTCACAACCCTGCTTCTGCTGGGATTACAGGTGTGCTATATACACTTGGCTCCCTACTTGTCATGTTTGGATTGCCTTCCAACGGAGTGTGAAAGGCACTTTACAGTTTGCAAAGCGCTCTCAAATATACTTTAGTTTACCCCCTTCAAAACCCTGCAGGGCAAGAAAAACTAGATTAGAATGATTTCCTAAGACTACTGAGCTGGCCAGAGGCAATCAGAACAGAAATCGAGGGCTTCTCGTTTCTGCTGTAGGGTAGGGCCATCTTTTGGGGGATGGCTTTTGCTCTTACGATGTATTGCATGCTCATAACACCCCTTTATTTAAAGACAAGGATTGGATATGCACCTCAGGCTGCCCTTGAACTCTAGATCTTCCTGCCTCTGCCTCCCAGGTACTGTGATTACAGGCAGGCACCACCATGCTCCCTGGTAGGGGGGGAAGCAGAGACGGGTTTTTCTTCCCCTTTGACACAGACTGTCAAAGATACGGTTTAAAAAAAAAAATTCCCCTACCTTTTGGGGTAATGAAATCTTACCTAGTGTTGATGTGGCCCCTTGTTCTCTCTCCGTGCCAGCAAACTGGAAAGAGGTTTTACTGAAACACATCAGCCCTGATCAGCTGCCTGTGGAGTATGGAGGCACCATGACAGACCCTGATGGGGACCCCAAGTGCAAATCCAAGGTGTGGGGCTGGCGCGCAGGGCTGGGGCGGGAGGGGACAGGAAAGCCTGGCTCTCATCCACATGCCAGCTCACCCCCTGCTCTGCTTCTAGATCAACTATGGGGGTGACATCCCCAAGAAATACTATGTTCGAGACCAGGTCAAGCAGCAGTATGAGCACAGCGTGCAGGTAGCCCGGGGCTCCTCTCACCAGGTGGAATATGAAATCCTCTTCCCCGGCTGTGTGCTCAGGTAGGACAGGGTCCTGGCAGAGCCCCAAGCCTTTCATTCCTGGGTGCCCTGAGATGTGGGGTGGGGTGGGGAAAAATACCCCACTGCCATACACCCACCCAGAGGGAACTGTGGATCTAAATCTTTTTTTTTGGGGGGGGGTTGGTTGTAGGGCTTGAATTCAGGGCCTGGGCGCTGTCCCTGAGCTTTGAGCCATAGCACCACGTCTAGTTTTGGGGTGGTTAATGGGAGATAAGAGTCTCATGGGGGCTTTTCTGCCGGGGCTGGCTTTGAACCGCGATCCGCAGATCTCAGCCTCCTGAGTAGCTAGGATTACAGGTGTGCGCCACCTGTGCCTGGCGTGTATATTTTGTATCTAAATCGAAATGAATGCATGGCCTCTGCAGGTGGCAGTTCATGTCAGAGGGGGCAGATATTGGTTTTGGAATTTTCCTGAAGACCAAGATGGGCGAGCGGCAGAAGGCTGCGGAGATGACAGAGGTGCTGGCCAGCCAGAGGTACAATGCTCACATGGTGCCTGAGGACGGGACCCTCACCTGCAGTGATCCTGGCACCTGTAAGTTTCTTCATCTCAACAATGCTTAAGCCCGTCTGCTTTCTGTCTTGGGAGCCTCCCCTCCCCCCCCCCCGCCCGCTTCCTCTGTCATTTGGGACACTGGAAGGGTTTGAATAGGAAGGGGAGCTCCATCAGCTCATCACTCACCCCACTGCAGAGAGGAGGGCACCTGGGATTAGAGAGGGGCTGTGACTTGTCCTGGGTGGCCCTGCTGGTTCGCAGTGGGATGCAGAGACGATACCGGCAGCAGGTGAGTCAGTGCAGTCACCATGGGGTTTCAGAATGGCTGCTGGCAGGGCTCGGTCTAATCAAGCTGGGTCTGTGACTGTGGCTAGTTTTTTATTTGTTTGTTTTTGTTTTCTTTTGGTGCCTGTGGACTTAAAACTCAGGGCCTCTCATTCTCACTCTGCTTTTCCACTTGAGGCTCCATTTCTGGATTTTTAGCTGGTTAGCTGGAGCTAAGGAATCTCACAGATTTGTTTTGTTCAGGCTGGCTTTGAACTGCAAGCCTCAGATCTCAGCCTCCTGAGTAGGTGGGATTAAAGGTATGAACTAGGGGCTGGGAAGGTGGCTCAGTGGTAGAGCACTTGCCTTGCATGCATGAGGCCCTGGGTTCCATTCCTCAGCACCACATAAGCAAAAAGAAAAAAGTTGGAAGTGGTGCTATGGCTCAAGTGGTAGAGCGCTAGCCTTGAGCTGAAGAGCTGAGGGACAGAGCCCAGGCCCAGAGTTCAGGCCCCACGACCAGACCCCCCCCCCCCAAAAAAAAGGTATGAACTACTAGCATCTGGCTAGATATGTGTATGTGCGTGCGCACGCGCGTGTGCGTGCATGCGCCTGGGCACTACCCCTGAGCTTTTTTCCTCATGGCCAGCACACTACCAATTGGGCCTGGGCCATAGCTCTAATTCTGGTGTTTTTGTTTTTTGCTGGTTCTTTGGATATGAGTTTTATGGACTTTTTCTGCCTGGGCTGGCTTTGAACCCCAACACTCAGATCTCAGCCTCCTGGGTTTATAGGTGTGAATCACTGAAGCCTGGCTGCTAGATCTTTCCTAGTGATTCTTTCTCTCCTGAGGGCCGGTGAGGCAGGAATGGCTGGGCAGCTATGGAGATCTGTGTGCTACCATAGCTTGGCCTTGAACCCACCAAATGACACTCACCTCAGAGTGACGAGATTGGGAACAGAACTGAAAACAGATATTGAAAGGGATGTTCAGCCTTGCACCACTTTGCAATATTGATTAAAATCCCTTACCACCATTTTTATGCTGGTAATGGGACTTAAATTCAGGGCCTGGGCACTTCCCCTTAGCTTTTTGCTCAAGGCTGGCAGACTACCACTTGGGCCACAGCTCCACTTTCAGCTTTTTGCAGGTTAAATGAAGAGAATTTTAGCCAGGTGCTGGTGGCTCATGCCTGTAATCCTAGCTATTCAGGAGGCCGTGAGCTGAGGATCATGGTTCAAAGCCAGCCTGGGCAGGAAAGTCTCTAAGACTCTGATCTCCAATTAACCACCAGAAAACATGAAGTGACACTGTGGCTCAAGTGGTAGAGTGCTTGCCTTGAGCTGAAGAGCTCAGGGACAGTGGCCAGGCCCAGAATTCAAGACCCATGACAGAGAAAGAGAAAGAGAGAGAGAGAATTGCACAGACTTTTCTGCCCAAGCTGGCTTCAAACTGTGATCCTCAGATCTTAGCCATCTGAGTAGCTAGGATTACAGGTTTGAGCCACTGGTACCTGGCTAATATAGCAGACGTCTTAGAGGAATTACAAATTATACCATATCAGGTCTATGATATATTTATTATTAGTAGTAAGCATAATGCTTTGTTATTCTTTTATTTGAATTTATGGGGGGGCACACGTATGCCAGTCCTGGGGCTGAACTTGGAGCCTGGGTGCTGTCCCTGAGCTTCTTTTGCTCAAGACTAGCACTCTGCTACTTGAGCCACAGCTCCATTGCTCTGCTTCTAGATCAACTAGGCAGGGGGAAGAAAGGGGATGACTGTTTTTTTTTTGAGTAGTTAATTGGAGACAAGTCTCATTGACTTTCCTGCCCTGGCTGGCTTCTAACCATGATCCTCAGATCTTAGCTCCCTGAGTAGATAGGATTATAGGTGTGAGCCACTAGCTCTTGGCTGTGAATGGACTATAAAGGACAAGAAAGCTATGTGCTAGAAAAGGGATATTTCCCCACCCTCACAAACTTGTCTAGACACCAAAAAACAGAGGATTCCAGAGACTACTAGAGTTTGGATCCAGAGTCTCTTGGCCATGGACTGTCTTAGAAACCATCAAGATATCTGTCCTGGGTATAACAAGGGTCACCTCCACCTCCCTGGGATCTGCTTGCTGCCCATTCCCTGGAGCAGAAGCAGGCCACTGCATCCCTCACACCTTCCCAGGTAGAAGGGCAGTGAGTGGTGGCTGGGGCTCAGGCTAGGCGTGAGCCTGGAGAGCCAACTACTGGCTTACAGGCACATTTGTGAGAGACAGCATTCTCAAAGAGTAGCAACTCCTGGCCACATGGAACATGAACACCCAGAAGAGAAATGAAAGCTCTGGGCAGGCCAGCTGCCATGAGAGGGGGCATGAGATCTTCCTCAGGCTTCTCTGGTTGGTCCTTGTCCAGGGGTGTACTGAATGACCAAGGAGGGGACCAAAGTCTGTGTTGATTGTACTTTTTTCTTGCCATCTAGTATTTCCTGAGGGCTTACTGAAGATGGACTGCTCCATGAAGAATGGAAAGTGTAGGCTTTGTCACCAGACAAGCACAAGGCAGTCCTAAGGATCTGAACCACCCCCCTTCTTCCCTAACCCCCCCCCCCAGGGAAGTGACTCAGAACTCATGGTCAGTGCTGGGGTCCAAAGAGTTCAAGGCATGAGTCATGGGGTTGTCTGATTTCTGAAAGTCTCTCTTTGCCACCCACTCTCCAAATGTCTGAAACAAGATTTGGCTTTCCTTCCCCCCAAATAAGAGTGGAATACAGATCTCTATCTGGGGACCAAGGATTCCCAGAGAAGTTCTCCATCTTTTTTTTTTTTTTTAAGTCGGTCATGGTAGTTGAACTCTGGGCCTGGGCACTGTCCATCAGCTCTTCAGCTCAAGGCTAGTGCTCTCCCACTTAAGCCACAGCACCACTTCCAGTTTTCTTGGTGGTTAATTGGAGATGATCTCACAGACTTTCCTTCCCCGGGCTGGCTTTGTATCGTGATCCTCAGATCTCAGTCTCCTGGGTAGCTATGATTACAGCCGTGAGCCACCGGGTGCCCTGCTGAGGGCAGAATAGCTTGCTGGCTCTTGATCCTGGTACTTGGTCTAAGGAGATGGAAGGAAGAACTGCTGGCTTCGTCAGCTTGATAAACTCTGGCCAAGGTTCTGTCATCCAGAGCAGAGTAGGGGGAAGGAATATTGGTTGGTGTGGGATTTCTGAAACATACACCAAAGAAAAGGCTATTGTGAAGAAATACATGGCTACTGCTCACTTCATGCCAAGAAGAAAGAGTAGATTAGATGGTATATCATTTTATCTGAGGTCAAAAAGGGTGAAAGGTTAAGTGTTAGAATGAACACTCTGTGTGTGTGTGTGTGTGTGTTTCCTTACTGGGAAAAGTGAAAGAAAACCAACACAGGGAAGGAACAGAGTTAACGTTATTTTTGGTTTTCCTTCTTAGCTCTCTTAAAGGAGGGTTTGAATGGAAATGAATGGAACAACTCCTCAAAGAAACAGGGTCAGATGAAAAACAAGTCTGTTCTGTTGCCAGGGCTCGGAAGCTTTCTCCGCCAACTGTAGGCCCATGTTCTCTTCCTAGAGGAAAGCACTGCACACAGCTCTGGTCTATTATCCCACCAAATCTGTCCATGCCCGTGGAAGCAGCTGAGGTTCCTGTAACAAACAGGTCCTGTGGCTTAGTGGAATGCCTGAAGCCCTGGGTTCCATTTCTCAGTACCACGTAAATGAAGAAATAAGAAAAAAAAAGTCATACACACACACACACACACACACACGCAGACATCTTCACAGGAATTGTCTGGTTTTTGTGTGAAAGGAATTTTGAAACTGTCAAAACTCCCAGCAGGATTTGAGAAAAGGTTTCCTTTTAGTATAATTGTACAATATATCATCAAAGAAAACCTGTAAGTGTGGGTAGACAAAAAGCAAAGTTAAAAAAACAAACTTTTTGTTTGTGCAGCAATGTCTTGTTTTAGCTTCAGCTATGAGCTGGGGGCTCACACCTGTAATCCTAGCTACTTAGGAGGCTGAAAGCTGAAAGATTGAGGTTCACAGCCTGGCACTGGTTGC
The DNA here is from genome assembly GCF_000151885.1 of Dipodomys ordii. Classification (NCBI taxonomy): domain Eukaryota; kingdom Metazoa; phylum Chordata; class Mammalia; order Rodentia; family Heteromyidae; genus Dipodomys; species Dipodomys ordii. The sequence continues at coordinate 2,841,268 of NW_012267239.1, read as the reverse complement.
TCACGCCTCTAAGCCTAGCTACTCAGGAGGCTGAGAGCTGGAGGTTCTTGGTTTGAAGATGGCCTAGGCAGAAAAGTCTGTAAGATTCCATCTCCAATTTTGCCAGCAAAAAGCAGGCCTGGAGGCATGGCTCAAATAATAGAGCACCAGCTGGGAGCTAGCAATCACAGCAGGTGTGAAGCCCTGAGGTCAAGTCCCAGTCTTGGATAAGCTTTTTCTTTTTCTATCAGAACAGTAGTCTATTATGTGGACCACAACACCAATTGTTTAAGCAATTTTCTTTCGCACATTTGAGTTTCCCCTATCTATTATTATTATGCTCAGTTAAGCAATGACTCCTTGTTCACTTTTCTTTCTACAGGAAGAATTCCTAGCTCATTAAGTTGGCACAGTTTACTTTTTGTCAAAAACTGAACAGGGCTAGGTTTCTGAGGGCCCAAGTTGGCCAGAACAAAAGCAGGAATGTGGATGAGGGAAATTCTAGCTCCGTTGCTGTGTGACATGTGACCCCTCCCCCTTTTATCTATTAAACAGTACTAATGCTGAACTCAGGGTTGGGGGTAAGGAAAACTGAGATCACATATAATAATTACCAGTCCAATAATGTGACACATTTATAAAAGTAATACAATGACAACAGCATTATTATTTCCTTTTTTTTTTTGTCAGTCATGGGGCTTGAACTCTGGGCCTAGGCACTATCCCTCAGCTCTTCAGCTCAAGGCTAGTGCTCTACCACTTGAGCCACTGCACCACTTCCGGTTATCTGGTGGCTTTATGGAGATAAGAGTATCACGGAGTTTAATCCCTGGGCTGGCTTTGAACCATAATCCTCAGATCTCAGCCTCCTGAGTAGCTAGGATTACAGGCGTGAACCACCAGCTGGTGCGTCTGTGCTCAAGGCTAGCATTCTTCCACTTGAGCTACAATGCCACTTCCCATTTTGAGTAGTTTATTGGAGATTAGAGTCTCACAGGGCCAGGTGCTGGTAGCTCACACCTGTAATCCTGGCTACTCAGGAGGCTGAGATCTGAGGAGCATGGTTCAAAGCCAGCCCAAGCAGGAAAGTCTCTGAGACTCTTATCTCCAATAAACCACTCAGAAAACCCAAAGTGGCACTGTGGCTCAAGGGGTAGAAGGCTTGCCTTGAGCTGAAGAGCTGACAGACAACGTTCAGGCCAAGTTCAAGCCTCGTGACCAATTAAAAAGAAAAAAACAGGCTCACATGGATTTTTCTGCCTGAGCTGGTTTCAAACTGCAATCCTCAGATCTCAGCTTTCTGAGTAACTAGAATTACAGGTGGGAGCCACTGGCGCCCAGCCAATATTACTTATTTCTATTCCTTTCTCTTTTCTTGTGCCATACTGAGGCTTGAATTTAGGGCCTCAAACTCTTTCTTTTGGGTCCGGTCGTGGGGTCTGAACTCTGTGCCTGGGCGCTGTCCCTCGGCTCTTCAGCTCAAGGCTAGCGCTCTACCACTTGAGCCACAGCGCCACTTCCGGCTTTTTCCTTTTTGCTTATGTGGTGCTGAGGAATTGAACCCAGGGCCTCAGGCATGCAGGCAAGTGCTTTACCACTGAGCCACCTTCCCAGCCCCTTGTTTGGCATTTTTTTTTTACCCAAGGCTAACAGTCTACCATTTATGGCACAGCTCTACTCCCAGCGTTTTGCTAGTTAATTGGATAGAGGAGGCTCACAGACTTAACTGCCCAGTCTGACTCTGAACTATGATCTCAGGTATCAGTCTTCTGAGGAGCTAGGATTATAGGCATAAGCTTCAGTGCCCAGTTTCTAGTCTCCCTTTGGAGGTGTAGGTCATGAGCAGCCTGGTTTACAAAGCCATGATTCTCACCCTTTTCCAAGTGGTTGTAATCGTCTCTTGTCACTCATGTGGCGTTTGACATGTTGCATGCATTTTGCTCTTGAATGATCATCTCAGCTAGACTAATTTTCTAAGTGACCTAAAAGGTCAAGGACAGTTGCCTAGGACACCTGAATCCCTATCACCTACCACACCCTTAGCTCATTAACCATAATGGCCATCCCAGAGCTCTTTGTTGGCATTGCCTGAATGTCTGGTTTTCTGCCTCCCCTCAGATGTCCTACGGTTTGACAACACCTACAGCTTCATCCACACCAAGAAGGTCAGTTTCACAGTGGAGGTCCTGCTACCAGACAAAGCTTCAGAAGAGAAGATGAATCAGCTGGGAGCTGTCACCCCCAAATAACACCCTCCTTCTACAGCAGGCGTGGGCCCCCTCAGCATCTCCCTGATGGTTTCTTATTAGTCACTTTCTTACAATCCTGCAGCCCCCACCAAAAAAAAAAAAGTGGGCTGAAGGGAAGACTTCAGGCTGGACTGGGAAGCTTTTGTTCCAGAATTAGGAAGAAGGCAAATAGCTGGAGTGGGTCTCCTAGCCTCTCAAATTTACTTAGGAGTTCTCAGAAACTGGCTATCATGATAGGCTCTCTCTGTCCTGTAAGCATGGCCAATTTCACCTGTCCAGTGATATTGAAGACAGAGGAGAGGTGCTGCAGGGGGAAAGTTAGACAAAGTGGGGAAAAGATGGGGACCTGACTCTTCAGGGGAAGGAGCAGGGAATTTGCCAGCTTTCAAATGAACAGGGAAGTTGGTAATAGTGGTAGCAATGTGATTGGCTAGGAGGGCAAAAGAAGCTTTTCCGAACTTTTGTTTTTTAAAGTTGTACATCTCAGAGCCTGAGTTTATTATCTCTTGGCTTTTCCCAAGTAGTTGGTTGGAGTGGCTCAAGTCAGTGCAGACCTTACCCACTGGAAGGCAGACAGGCCTGTCTCCATAAGCATTTCAGCAACTTCTGGGCTCACTGGCTGCCTCTAATGACTAATTAATCATCGTTAGTGACTCTGAGCTTCCAGTTCAATGAAAAGAAAACACCAACAAAAAGCACAATCATACTCACCTCCAGAGGTCACAGAAGGGCAAGGAGGCTGGGGGTGAGTCCTAGAAGAGGGGTGGGAGGGGTCCCCCTCCTTGCCACCAGCCTCTTCCTAACCCTGCCTCTGAGCACCCCAAAACAGCCATGATAAGTAGGCCCCGGGGCATTGCCCACTCTGGGTGTCCGCTTGCCGACCGGCCTGCGGCGGCCTCCGCAGCACCTTCTCCGTGGGTGGCGATAGCGGGCGCGGCTAATGCCCTCGGGCTGGGGACCAAGCCGGCCGGGCCGGGAAGGTGTCGGGCAGGTGGCCACAGGCGGAGCCGAGGGCTGGGGCGGCCGCAGCCCGGAAACCTCGGCCGGGGCCCGGGGCCGCCCAGGACGCCCGGAAACCACAGGCCAGGCCTGGATGGGGGAGCCCCCACCTCCCTTTCTCTCGGAGCCCGGGCTGATCGCGCTCAGGGCCCGGGAAGCGCCGCTCACCCGCGGCAGGGGCCGTTCCGGACACCCCGGCCTTGGTTTACAACGATCTGTTAGGAAAATTAACCAATGAATAAAGCGACGTTCGGTGCACTGGGAGTGGAGCTCAATGTCAGCCGCCGGGTTCTTCGCCACCCCTCGCTCACAGCCAGACCGCCGTTCGCATTTCCCGCCCCGGTCTCGACAAAGCCAGGCAGGCGCAGAAACTCCGCCGGACAGAGTCCCGCCCCGTCCCCGGGGACCCTTCCACCAACTCGCGCTTTGATTGGTCCGGCCCGAGGGTGTGTTCTCCGCCATTTTTGTGCAGGGCACCAAGAGAGCTCCTGAACGCTTTCATAGTGAGGGCGGAAGCCACGCCCCCTTCGGCTGGTCTCTACGTGCTGGTCTTGACAAGCACGTGGGGGGCTTAAAGAGGGCGGGAGCGTGAGGAGCCGCGGATCACGTGGTGTTAGGGACCGTCTCCTATTTCCGTGGCGGCACTGCGGGTGTTAGAGGGGTTGAGGACTCCAGTTCCGCCCACCTCCCCCCAGTCTTGTCCCTGACCGGCGGCCGCGCCGGACCCTAAATAACCACCTTCGGGCTGGATGTGATGGAGAGGACGTCGATATTCGTGTTCCTTGCCTTTTACAGCGAGAAGAGCTCGTTTTTATTGAACATCTACTGGAGACTAAGACAAAAATCCCTGTTGTTCCCTCCTGGGTTTGTAGTGGGGACCTAAGGGACTGAGAAAGACAGCCGGGAAGGGCGGTCCTCATTCATTTCTCCTTACAGACTGGGGGACTGGGACGAGGGGAGGGCGATGTCCCCCTCCCCAGCCTCTCGTTTATATATACCTATATATGTCCTTAAGTAGTTATACAAAAGGGTTTCAAGTCAACCTGTCAGTTGATGAGTATAATGCGTCTGACATGAACATCTTATCTGGTACAGCAGAGATTTGAACCCAAGACCTCCTTGCCTTCAGTGTCCACTGCCCCTTTCTCTCACTTTGACGCCCCCACCATGGTCCACTAATTGCTTACTTGGGGTCCAGCAGAAGGGTCTCCCCTGTTAATCACCGTAACCACCCAAGGCCTCTCCTACTGCTTACTTTCCGGGAGTCTTGTCTGTCCTTGCCCCATCCATCCATCCGTCCATCCATCCATCCGTCCGTCCATCCATCCATCCATCCGTCCGTCCATCCATCCATCCGTCTGTCCGTCCGTCCGTCCATCCATCCATCCGTCTGTCCGTCCATCCATCCGTCCATCCATCTGTCCATCCATCCGTCCTTCCGTCCATCCATCCATCCGTCCGTCAGTCCATCCATCCGTCCGTCCATCCATCCGTCTGTCCGTCCGTCCGTCCATCCATCCATCCATCCATCGCTCCGTCTATCCATCCATCCATCCATCCGTCCGTCCGTCCGTCC
>NW_012267239.1:2825998-2834875 GCF_000151885.1 Dipodomys ordii | reverse complement strand
GATATATATATATATTATACCTACATTTTATATATTTTATATTACATATATGTGTATATTATATATACTATGCATGCACGTTTACATATGTTATATATAATAGAATATATTTATATTGGCTGCCTATTACCTCTTTCGTCTGAAGCCAAGGGTAGGAAATCCAAGCAGTTGGTTAGATTGGCCCTCACCAAGGAGCCATGGTAATGGTGACTCGGGCTTCCCACAGTGGCCCTAGAGTCAAAGCGGGCCTCTCCACCTGCGCCCTCTGCAGCCCCGGAGACTGAGAGGTAAAGTCATTTATTTACCTAAGGTCACCTGCTCTAGTTCTGGCTAGGGTTTGAACGCACCCGCTTCCAGCGCCCCCTTGTGGAAAGCCCTGTGATACATTCTCCCCACCCCCCCCCAGGCTATGCCAATGAGGTGGGAGAGGCCTTCCGATCCATGGTGCCCAGGGCTGTGGTGTGGCTGAGCTATGGCGTGTCCAGCTCCTATGTGTTGGCAGATGCCATCGACAAAGGCAAGAAGGCAGGAGAGGTGAGTGTGTGTTTACCCCTTCCAACCCCTGTCCCGTTCACTGCCTGGGTAAAAATCCCCCTTCCTGTCTCCTCCGTCCGCTTCCCCATCCCTGGCCAGCCTCTCTGTCTACAGGATTGCCTGAACCGAGCATCTCTGTGCCCACCAGGTTCAGAACCCTGAGGCAGGCCGCAGCGCCAGGGTGACGGTGGCTGTGGTAGACACCTTTGTGTGGCAGGCCTTGGCCTCTGTGGTCATCCCAGGATTCACTATCAACCGCGTGTGTGCTGCCTCTCTCTACGTCCTGGGCACTGCCACCCGCTGGCCCCTGTCGGTTCGCAAATGGACCACCACCACACTGGGACTGTTGACTATCCCTGTTATCATCCATCCCATTGACAGGTGGGTGCCCTCCGGACCTCATAGGTTATTATCTGTTCTACGGGTAGAGTTAGGCCCTGAGAGCTATAGCTGACAGAATAGCCCCAGAGGCAGACTTGGCAACCAGGGCAGGGCTCCTGAGGGAGAAAGGGCGATCTATGTTCTTCAGCATATGATATGGCAGGTACTTCAGTGGTAAAGGAAGAGAAGTGTCTTGAAGGTATGAGACGGAGAAGGAAGTCTCCTGTTACAAAATCACCAGGGTCAGGGAAGAGCAGGTGAGCCCTAGAGTAGTGGAGTTGAAGGTGATGTGGGTGAGGGGACCCAAACTCACAGGGAGTGTAACTGAGTGGTAGAGTGCAGACCTCGCACGCACCAGGCCCTGGATTCAAACCCCACCATCACAACGCAAAAACAATAAACCCTAAGGATTTTTTTTTTGTCGGTCATGGGGCTTGAACTCTGGGCCTGGGCGCTGTCCCTTAGCTCTTCAGCTCAAGGCGAGCGCTCTACCACTTGAGCTACAGCGCCACTTCCGGTTTTCTGGTGGTTTATTGGAGATAGGAGTCTCACGGCCCCTCCTGCCCGGACTGGCTTTGAACCGTGATCCTCAGATCTCAGCCTCCTGAGTAGCTAGGATTACAGGCGTGAGCCACCAGCGCCCGGCTAACCCTAAGGATGTTAAGGAAAAGAAAGATCAAAGTCCAAGACTGTGTTGCCTTCAGACATGGCTGGATACAGGCCCCCAAATGCCATCTTTCAGCCTCTAGCTCTCCCCATTCTTTGGCCCTTCTTTCTACCCCACCCCACGCTCTGCTGGCTATACTCACTATCCCCTTGTGAGAAAACAGGGACGGCCCTCCTCAGCTCCCAGTGTCCAACTGGAATCTCAAGGAAGGTTCTCATTGGTCCACCCAGACTGAATACCTGCCTCTGAGCCATTTTCCCTTTGCTGATTGGTTAGCCTTGGTCAGGCTTGCTTTTAAAACCAGAGATGGGGTATCCACTCAAACAGATCATTTGTGGAGTGGGACAAACTTTCCCCAGGGGGAAATATAGCTGACCTTGAATTGAGGATAGGAGGGAGTCCTTTATCTGCTTTGTGCCTCAGTTTCCCCAGATGGATAAAGAAAAGCAAGAGGCTATTATTTTGGTTGGAGTGTGTCTTTCCCAAGTAACCCAAGATCGGCAGAGCCCGATAGGAGGATCTCTCCCCTGGAGACCATTTGGGCCATATATATATATATATATCCAGGAGTCAGTCCTGGCTTCTTGCCTCCTGTTTGTCCCCTCTTGGCCATCTACTTACCACCTGCACTTTCCCACAGGTCAGTGGACTTCCTCCTGGACTCCAGCCTGCGCAAGTTCTACCCATCAGTGGGGAAGCCCAGCTCTTCCTGACTCTACGCTAGTGCCGGGCCTGTGGTTGGCTGCCTCCCACTAGGGAATGCAGACACCTGGCTCCCTGGGGTCCACAGCCCTGGCACCTACCTGGGTGTGAGCTGGACAGAAGTCTGCAGGCAAAGGCCTCCAGGAGCAGCAGCTGCAGAAAACCACAGAGGTGGGGCCTGGACCCTCTGCTGGCTTCATGGGGAGCAGACCCTGGCTTTGACTCTGGGTGGGGAGTCCTGGAGGATTAGGAGACCGAGGCCCAGATAGGGCGAGATCCATGCCCCAGATCACTTAGCAAGCTGGTACCAGGAGGCCTTCTCGGCCCAGCTAACTTGCCCTATGGCATCATGACCACAGCAGGTACTCAGGGAGAAATGAAGGAGTGGGGCATTTAGAGGTCCCAGACCAGCCCCTTCTGCTGTGGGGGCTATGAGGCCTGGCAGGAGGGCACACAGCCCTGAGCTAGGAGCTGGCCCAATAAATCTTTAAGAAGCTGTGTATTCTTTTTTCTTTTTTTCCTGTTGGGGAAGAGCAGGGGTGAGGGGTGGGGGACCCAGCGAGGCAGTGCCCACAAGAGGAACCAGTATGGGAGAAAGCTGGGAGCCGGGCCTAGTGGCTCCTAGCTGCTCAGGAGGCTCAGATCTGAGGATCGAGGTTTGAAGCTAGCTGGAACAGCACAGTCTATGAAAAGCTTATCTCCATTAAACTACCAAAAAAAAAAGAAAGAAAGAAAAAACACGGGAAGTGGCCAGGCCCCAGTGGTTCATGCTATTCAGGAGCCTAGATCTGAGGATGTGGTTTAAAGCTAGGCTGAGGTAGAAAAGTCTGTGAGACTTTATTTTCTCTTTTTTATTTTTTCTGCTGATCCTGGAGCTTTGAACTCAGGGCCTAGGCACTGTCCCTGAGCCTCTTTGTGTTCAAGGCTAGTGCTCTAGCACTTGAACCACAGTATCACTTCCAGCTTTTCTGAGTCGTTTATTGGAGCTAAGAGTCTCATGGACTTTCTTGCCCAGGCTGGCTTTGAACAACAATGCTCAGATCTGAGCTTCCTGAGTAGCTAGGATTACAGTAGTGAGCTGCTGGTGCTCAACATCTGAGAGCCTCTTATCTCCAATTAAATCACAGAAAAACTTGCAAGCAGCACTGTGGCTCAGGTGGTAGATTTCTACCCTTGAGCAAAAGGAGCACAGAGACAGCACCCAGTTCAAGCCTTAGGACAAGCAAAAAAAAAAAAAAAAGCTGGAAGTGGAGTTGTAGCTTAAGTGGTAGAGTACCAGTGTTGAGCAAAAAAGATCAGGGACAATGCTGAGGCCCTGAGTTCAAGCACCAGAACTAGCGAGTGTGTGTGTGTAAACACACACAAACACACACATACACGAGAGAGAGAGAGAGAGAATGAGAGAGAGGGCAAGCCAGGCTGGGCACCTGTGGTGTATGCTTGTAATCCGAGCTAGTCATAAGTCTGAAGATTGAGGTTTAAAGCTAACCTGGGCAGACAAGACTGAGAAACTACCTGCAGTTGGAGGTGTGGGTCCAGTGGTACAAGGCTAGCCCTGATCAAAAAGCCAAGTGAGAGTGCCAGGCCCTGAATTCAAGCCCCAGAGTCAGAGAGGGAAGGAGGGAGGGAGGGAGAGAAGAAAGGAGGGAGAGACAGAGGGGGACTATAAAGGTAGAAAGGGGGAGGGCTGCCAGGCACCGGTGGCTCACACCTATAATCCTAGCTACTCAGGAGGCTGAGATCTGAGGATCATGGTTCAAAGCCAGCCCAGGCTGGAAAAGTCCGTGAGACTCTTATCTCCAATAAAGCACCAGAAAACCGGAAGTGGTGTTGTGGCTCAAGTTGTAGAGCACTAGCCTTGAGAAAAAAAAATGAAGGAACAGTGCCCAGGCCCTGAGTTCATAAGCCAGTATCCCATAACCATTTCAAAACAAAACAACCAAGCAAACAGAAAAGATCTGAAAAATAATTTGCTTGGCAGTAAACGTGTATGAAGTCTGGTAAGTCCTCTAGAGTTGAGGTAGAGGGGCATGGGAGGGTAGGTGTCATTCTGTGCAAATCTTGCACCATTGGACATCTCCAGATTTTGGTGTGAACAGAGAGGAGCTGACTTCCTCTGTGTACCCAGGGCTGACTGCCCTAGCCTCCGTGTCCTTCTCTGGAGAGTGGGACTGCTGCAAAGGATTCTGGGGGAAAGAACATTGACTGAGAAGATTAAACAGAAAAGAAAAATAGCTGGGTGCCAGTGGCTCACACTTGTAGTCCTAAACTACTAGAGAGACTGAAATAGTTGTGATTGAGGTTCAATGCCAACCTGGATAGACAAAGCCTGGAAACTCTTATCTCCAATTAACCAGCAAAAAGCCAGAATTGGAGCTGGGGCTCAAGTGCTAGCCTAGAGGAAAAAAAGGCAAGCCAGATCAAGAGGCCTTGAGTTCTAGCTCCAGCACACGCACACGCACACACATGTGTGCGTGTGTGTACGTGATGTCATGAACCCCCTTGCTGCCAAGTGGGCAGAAGGGGGGGAATGAAGTTTGGGGGAGATAGCAACCATTTGCCCACCTTAGTAGTACTGGATGCTGTCCCTGAGCTCTTTTGCTCAAGGCTTTCACTCTACCACTTTGAGCCACCGTTCCACTTCTGGTTTTCTGGAGGTTAACTGGACATAGGCTCACCTGGACTTTCTTGCCCTGGCTGACTTTGAACCCAGATCCTCAGATCTCAGCCTGCTCAGTAGCTAGGATTACAGGCATGAGGCGCTGGTGCCAGGCTTCAGCTACTTTTATGTGTGTCTCTAATTTGGCATCACCAGCCTTTGGTCAGGCCTGGTAATGGGTGGCAAAGCAGGGTGGAAGTCGAAGTGGCAGATGCTGGAATGGGAACTTACCATCCCGTGTTGTGAAGGAATGGGGGCTGGGGCCGATGCCAGCTGGGATGGAGACAGGATGGAGAAGAAATGACTTTTTCCACCCCCAGGCCTTGGCGCCTTCTGTCCTTGAAGCACACATGCTGGAGTTGCGCCCCCTCAAGCACTAACTAGCTTGGTGTAATACCCAAACTGACCATGAGAGTGCAGCACCACACATGGTTGCATCCGGACCTGTTCTAAGTGTTTCATGTGCATGTGATGTGGCTCATTCTTATTATTATCATTACATAGTTTTATTGTTTTTCAGGCCACAAAATCAAGCCCCAGGTGCAACACACACAAAAAGGAAAGACCACACAGAGCTACTTCTAGTTGGGTCAGTGTGTGTCACCATACCTTTGCTGGTGGCCCTGAAGGACTGTCCCCAACCCATCCCAGGGCCTGTCTACAGAGGATCTTCCCCTGCTGTCTTGGAGCCATGCTTTGCTCAGGCCTGGGTGATGGGCTCTGACCTATATTTGAGATTTTCCTGCTGAAAAATAAAAATCACAGGATGGGGCTGGGAATATGGCTGTGGTAGAGTGCTTGCCTAGCATGCATGAAGCCCTGGGTTTGATTCCTCAGTACCACGTACACAGCAAAAGCCAGAAGTGGAGCTGTAGCTCAAGTGGTAGAGTGCTAGCCTTGAGCAAAAGCAGCTCAGGGCCTGGCACTATCCCTGTCCTGCTCTACCATTTGAGTCACAGCCCCACTTCTGGCTTTTTGGTGGTTAATTGGAGATGAGTCTCACAGACTTCCCTGCCCAGGCTAGCTTCAAACCATGATCCTCAAATCTCAGCCTCCCTGGTAGGTAGGATGACAGGTGTGAGCCTTTGACACTTGGCTTAAAATTTTATTATTATTATTATTGGTACTACTTGGAGTTTGAACTTGGGGCCTTGCACTTGTACTTCAGTGCCCAGGCCCAGAAGCTCCAGGACTGGCAAAAAAAAAAAAGTAATAATAAATCACGGGGGGAGGGGGGAAGAGCTGGGAAGATGGCTCAGTGGTAGAGCGCTTGCCTTGCATGCATGAGGCCCTGGGTTCAATTCCTCAGCACCACATAAGCAGAAAAACCAGAAGTGGCACTGTGGTTCAAGTGGTAGAGCACTAGCCTTGAGCTGAAGAGCTGAGGGACAGTGCCCAGGCCCAGAGTTCAGGCACCATGACAGACAAAAAATAAATAAAAAATAATCACAGGCTGTGTGACCTTGGCTAAGCTGCTCAACCTGTCTGAGCCTCAGACTTTTGTTGGCTCACCCTCCCATCTCATCTGGCTTGGAGGTTCCTGGAGGCTAAAGATCAAGACCTTCCCCACAGTCCCTCTCCCTCCACAGCCTCCTGGGAAGTTTAGGAGGCTGGTTCCTTATTGTCTCCTTTCTGAGGGAGAAAAGGAATGGCCCACACTTGACCTTGAACCTGGCTCCCCCAGCCTTGGAGGGACATCCCCTTCCCTGGGGCTGGTCAATCCTCAGATGATGTGACGGACCTCTGACCCCCATCTTATCCCTCCCTGTCCTCTGTCCCCCCCACTCCTGCTCTCTGCTATCAGTTCCAGAAAAGCACTCAGGACCCCAGAGGCTGAGGACAGAGACAGCTGGAATGTGGGTCAGGAACAAAGAAGGTGAGTGTACAAGATAGCAAAACATATGCTCATAAGCCAGGAGCAGTGTGTGTGTTTGTAATCTCAGCTCTGTGGGAGGCTGAGATTAAGAGCCTTAGATCACCGTGGATCTAGTATAGATTGGGCCAGACATTAGTGAGACCTTGTCTCAACCAAGAAAGCTGAGTGCTGTGGCCACTTTGTACATCCGTGTTACCTTCCCACCAGCCATGAACAAATGTCCCAGTTCCTCCACATCAGTGTGAAGACTTATTTCCCATTTCTGAAAAAATGATAGTCATTCTAGTGCGTGAGAGGTGGGACTTCCTGTGGCTTCAGTGAGCATTGTGAGGGCATCATGTGCGCATGGGGTGTTTGCACGTATTCTTGGAGAAAGGTTGGTTCATATTCTTTGCCCATTTTAGATGAGGGTCATCCGTCTCATTTATGGGAGCCCTTCCATATTGTGGAGGTTAATCTCATATGAGAGAAACTTTCCTATTCTGCAGGTCCTTCTGGTTTTTTCCGTAAGTGTACTTTGGTGTCCACATGTTTTCAATGAATGCAGTTAAATCCATCTATATTCTTATTTTCCTTAATTTTTTTGACTGTTGTGCAATTTTTTTTATTTTTATTTTTTTATGATCAGTTGTGGGGCCTGAACTCTGGGCCTGGGCACTGTCCCTCAGCTCTTCAGACTAGCGCTCTACCACTTGAGCCACAGCGCCACTTCTGGCTTTTTCTGCTTATGTGGTGCTGAGGAATCAAACCCAGGGCCTCATGCATGCAAGGCAAGTGCTCTACTACTGAGCCACCTTCCCAGTCCCGCCGTGAGATTCTTTTTTTTGTCAGTCGTGGGGCTTGAACTCTGGGCCTGGGCGCTGTCCCTCAGCTCTTCAGCTCAAGGCGAGCGCTCTACCACTTGAGCTACAGCGCCACTTCCAGTTTTCTGGTGGTTTATTGGAGATAGGAGTCTCATGGTCTTTCCTGCTCGGGCTGGCTTTGAACCGAGATCCTCAGATCTCAGCCTCCTGAGTAGCTAGGATTACAGGCGTGAGCCACCAGCGCCCGGCTTGCCGTGAGATTCTTATATCTAATTAACCAGAAGTGGCACCGTGGCTCATGTGGTAGAGCACTCACCTTGAGCTGAAGAGCTCAGGGACAGCAACCAGGCCCACAGTTCAAGCCCCATGACCAATTAAAAACAAAAAAAGGGGGGGGAAGTGGGCTGGAGAATTTTCTTGTTTCCATTTGTTGGAGTTCATTTCAGTGTGTATATTATTTTATATGAATGTGAAAAGGCATTTAGGCATTGCACCTTTGTGTTTCTCTCTTAAGACTATCCTCTTTTGGTCTTACTTTGTGTGAGCATCTAGAATCCTGAATTATTTCTCATATCCTAATGCATGTTAGATCTTATTTCTATATATCAGAGCAAATATGCGCTGTTTGTCTCTCTGAGCTTGGCTTATCTCATTAACACGATCTGGTCTAGTCCATTCATTTCCCTGCAAATGGCATTATTTTATTCTACTGGCTGCAGACAATTCCATTGTGTTTTGGTGCCTCATATTTTTGGATCCACTCATCTATAGTGGGGCACCTGGGCTGTTTCTATATCTTAGCTATTGTGAATAATGCCAGCCTGGCTTTTTGCTGGGTATTTTGGAGATAGGGGTTGTGTGGTTTTTTCTGCCTGGGCTGGCTTTGAACTTTGACTTTCCAGATTGTAGCTAGGATCACAGACATGAACTATCAGTACCTAGTTTGGTCTCAGGAACTTTTTGTCAGGGCTGACCTCCAGTTATGATTATTCTAAACTCCATTCCGCCCCCCCCCAAGTCACTGACTAGAGGTGTGAACCACTGCATGCATCTGGACATAAATACATTGTTATTCTAAATAGTCTCCATAAAGCTATAGGCTGTTTGACAGATGGATCTCAAGGCTGCTGCTGCTGGTTTTAACTTAGATCTATTTGTTGTTGTTGTTGTTTTTTGGGTCCGGTCGTGGGGCCTGAACTCTGGGCCTGGGCGCTGTCCCTCAGCTCTTCAGCTCAAGGCTAGTGCTCTACCACTT
>NW_012267239.1:2821881-2825841 GCF_000151885.1 Dipodomys ordii | reverse complement strand
CTACCACTTGAGCCACAGCGCCACTTCTGGCTTTTTCTGCTTATGTGGTGCTGAGGAATCAAACCCAGGGCCTCATGCATGCAAGGCAAGCGCTCTACCGCTGAGCCACCTACCCAGCCCCTGTTGCGCAATTTTTGAAAGTATATTTGCAAGTGGAAAATAAAAATTGTTCACTGCATTCCAGACCCAAATTCATATTCCAAGTGCTTGGTCGGGCTGGGTGCCAGTGGCTCACATCTGTCATGCTATCTACTTCAGAGGCTGAAAGCTGAGGATCATGGTTCAAAGCCAGCCTGGATAGGAAAGTCCATGAGCCTAGGCGGACTTCAAACCACAATCCTGAGATCCCAGCCTCTGAAATAGCTAGGGTTGCAGGTGTACCTGGTTGGGCTCCTTTTAAAATTCACAATGTCATCATTAAACGAAGACTCAGGACTGAGGAGTTTCTGAACCGAAAGCATTTATTGAATGGCTATAGATGCTGATCCGAAGCAGGAGCACGCTCTACCTACCAGAGCCAGGCTAGATGGCAGCTAGAGAAATGGCCACTGGGCTCAAGCTGAGACTGAACAAAGGTATTGCCTCTCTCAGCTCCTCGGAGATTCCCTCCTACACCACCCCATCACCCTGCTGCTTTCCCCACTCTGGGCATCCGTGATCTCCAGGTCATTCTCCACACTGGGCTCAAGGTTCTCTCCCTGGCTCGGGAGGAATCCTCCTGGTGTCTTCCGCTAAAGCTTCAATGACTTCCTGCTGCTGAGAGGGGATGCTCCTTACTGAACTGAAATCAGACTTTGTGACATCGTGTGTGTGTGTGTGTGTGTGTGTGTGTGTGTGTGTATGAACGTGCTGGTCTTGGGCTTGAGCTCAAGAACTGTCCCCAAGCTTTTTTGCTTAAGGCTAGTGCTCTACCATTTGAGTCACAGCTTTACTTGTGGCTTTTTGGTGGTTAATTGGAGATAAGCGTCTCACGGACTTCCCTGCCCAGGCTGGCTTTGAACCGTGATCCTCAGATCTCAGCCTCCGGAGTAGCTAGGAGGACAGGTGTGAGCCACTGACTCCCAGCTTAAACTTTTTATTATTATTATTATTTTGGGCACTCCTTGGGAGTTTGGAGGCAGGGTCTCGCGCTGGGAGGCTCGCACCATTCCCCTGAAGCCCCATCTCCGGCTCTGTTTTTCACTGGCTATTTTTTAAGACAGAGTGTTCCTTCCCACATAGGTGTCCACTGAGCCACGATCCACCCAGTGGAGACTCCTCATGGACTCACCGAGATCACAGGCCCACTCTACTGCCTGCAACCTCTCTATGTGGAGAAGGAGAGTTTGAATCTTACAGACTTTTATGCCCAGGCTGGTCTGGCACAGTGGCCCTCCCCAATCTCAGCCTGCCAGGTTGTGTGGGATGAGGGTTGCATGCCACTGCCCCCAGCTATGGGATAAGAAGGGCTCCCATGAACTTTTCTGCTAGAGACAGCCTCCAATTATGATCCTCCCATCCTCAGCCTCCCAAGTTGCTGGGACTACAGGTGTGAGCCACAGGGAACCTTATTAGCTCTTGAAACTCCGCACATGTGAGATGAGGACATGGTTTTAAGGCCCACAAGAGGTAAAGCCAAGGCCTTTGGGAGTCTGACAGAACTTCTGTGTCAGGTAGATACTTCTTTCCAGCCCTCTGCCTGGGGACACCTGACCCAAGACTTATATATTTGGAGGATTGCAACCACAGATCTAGTTGTATGTATGGCCAAGACATCTGCAGGGCTCATGTTTTCAGGAGGTGGAGATGAGGCTCTGGGCTTCCTCCAAACGCTCAGGTCATTTTCCACAGTAAAGATGTGTGCATCTTGTGCCATTTTGCCACATTGGCAGGCCGCAGCCTTTATCTGAACCTGCCAGTTGGGCACCTGGGACCCAAGAGAGCTGCCAGGAATTGTATTCACACCTGGAAGGAGAGCGTAGGCTTTTATCATGACGTCAGACAGCTCCATTGCAGCCCGGGTTCTCGGTGACAAGAAGAGAAAGTCATGATACAGGGAAAAGGGTTATGTGGCCACTCAGGGGCACCCAGATGGTTAGAATAAAAGTCTTCCAAACCACCTGGGCACTGGTGGCTTATGCCTGTAATCCTAGCGACTTAGGAGGCTGGAGGTCTGAGAATTGACATTTAAAGCCAGTTAACCAGCAAAAAGCCGGAAGTGGAGCTGTTGTTCAAGTGGTAGCGCAGTAAGCTTTGAATGAAAAGGCTCTGGGATGTTGCCCAGGCCCTGAATTCAAGCTCCAGTTCTGACATAAGTAAATAAATAAATAAATGCCCCTCTAAAAAATGTTATTCAAATAAAATATAATTTAAGGCACAAATGTGAACCACACATCTTAAGTTTTCTGGTAGCTACATTTACATATATAATATCTAATCTCTATCTATCTATCTATCTATCTATCTAACTATTGGCTAGTTCTGGGGCTTGAACTCAGGGCCTGGGCACTGCCCTGAGCTGCTTTTACTCAAGGTTAGCACTCTACCACCTGAGCCACAGCACCACTTCCGTTTTTTTCTGTTGATGTGATATTGAGGAATCGAACCCAGGGCTTCATGTACGCTGGGTAAGTACTCTACCACTAAGCCACATTCCCATTCCCAGCTCCTGTTTCCCTCCCCTCCCTTCCCCTCCCCTCTCCTCTTATTTTCCCTTGACTTACTGAGGATTGAATTTGTAATTGCTAGGCAGATACTCAAAGGTCTGAGCCATGCCCCTGCCACTGGGCTGCTCCCCACCGCTAGACCACACCCTGCTGCTGGGCCATGCCCCACTGATAGAACCCGCCCCAGCCATTGGGCCCCGCCCCTACAAGTAGACCACGCCCCTCCTTGGAGCCACGCCCCCTGGCAGCTACATTTTTTTGCAAAACAAGATCAGAGCACAGGGTTATTGGTAGAATAGGAGAGTCAAACTATGACACTGCCCCAGGGGACAGGTGGTCACACAGTTGTCACACCCCAGAAAGCCCAACAACAAGAGGGAGCCCTGACACAAAGCATGGATTTGGGTTGCAAATAGCATCATGCTGCACTTTACATTCACCGTATGATCCATTGTTCAGCCCTCAGAAGCTCCTGTGGCTGGGGCCCCCCAAAGTGGCCCTAGTTATGTCTCTCACACCTTGAACTTGGCCTGACCCCACGGGAGACTGAAGACAAAGGTCTCAGGGCCCTCCTTTACCACCTCCTTCCTGTCCCTCTTATCTATCCCTTCCTGGGGGGCTCCTGCCAGGTCAACCTACACCAGCACCTCCCACACGACCTTCCAGCAGTGGGTCCCATCCAGGAACCCCCCCCCAAGTTGGACCACACCAGGATCTCCACCCCTGTAGCTCCTGACCCTGGGGACAGCCTCAGTAATTACGAAACCATCTACATGGCAGCCTAAAGTGGCACCATCTTATCTAACATTGCCCAACACCTCCAGGGCTCGAGCCAGATCCATTTGGCACTTTATAGCTGCCAGTGAGCCTGGGCAGAGCCCAGCCTGTGTTCAAGGTCAGGGGAAGGAGATGGGAGGGGGTGTCCATCCTTAAACAAAACTGGGGGATGTTGACAACCTCATGCTGATAAATTTTCTCCCCGTTGGATACAGTGCCTCATGCCTGTAATCCCAGCCACTCTAAGGGTGGAGACCATAAACATCATCCTTGCAAACCTGCCCAGGCCAAAAACAAGAAAAAGTTAGTAAGGTCTCATCTCCACTAGTTAGCCTCACCCCAGTGATGAACAATACCTAGGATCCCAGCTAATTGAGAGATGTAAATAGGAGGATCAAGGTCCAAGCCTACTGGGGGAAAATGGAGAGACTCTAGAGCCCTAAAAATAACAAAAACAAAAAGGCTTAAGTGTTACAGAACTTTCCTAGCCAGTGGACAGCTCTGTGTTCAAACTCACACTGGGGATGGGGGGGGGGGG
>NW_012267239.1:2809800-2816411 GCF_000151885.1 Dipodomys ordii | reverse complement strand
GTGCTCTACCACTTGAGCCACAGCGCCACTTCCAGCTCTTTTCTTTTTGCTTATATGGTGCTGAGGAATCGAACCCAGGGCCTTAAACATGGAAGGCAAGCGCTCTACCACTGAGCCACCTTCCCAGCCAGATCTATTTAAAAGCCATGAATTCTATTTTCAGGCCCTGTGGCCGTGAGGTTTTGAGCTTCTACCTCAGCCCTAAACTCTCAGGAACTTCTCTAAAATCTGCTCCAAAGTCTCCCCCAGCATGCTAGCTGCCTCCCACAGCCTCTCTGTCAGTCCCTTGCCTTTGACTTTGTCCCCACAGGTTCCAGTCTGGTGGCCCCATGAATCTAGCACCTGTTGGGCGCTGGACCAGTTGCTAAGGGCTTTACTTGCCCAGATTCCTTTGACTGGCACAAGTTTATCATTACCCCCCCCCATTCCTCAGAAGAGGAAACTGAGTCTGGAGAGGGGTACTAGCTTGCCTCCACGCCCAGCAATCACCCGGGGTGCTCCACCTCAGGGTGGCAGATGAGTCTTGGGGCTGGAACCCATCGCTTCCTCCAGGGGTGGGCTGGGCGTCCATTTCCAGAGGTGACAGTAGCTCAGGATGGGTGCTGCCTGACTGCACTGAGGGTGGGGAGGGTGGGAGGGGGGGTGAGGGGGGGCTGTCTCATCTGCTCCTCTTGTGCCTTCCTCAGTTTCGGGAAGACCTCCAGGACATCCTGCCTGCCCTCCCCAAGGCCGATGACTACTTCCTCCTGTGTTGGCTCAGAGGTGAGACCACAGGGCTCGGGGAGGCTGAGAGGGAGGTGAACAGCAACGGGGCTCGGGAGAAAGGAAGAGGAAACTTTAGGGGACAGAGTTCCTGAGGGGTAAGAAAGTCAGACGCTGGTTTCACCTGCTCTGGGTTCCAATCTAGCCACTAGCACAGCACAAAGTGCTGAAGTCTCAGTGTCTTGTTTATCTCTCACCATCAGACTCACTCTAGAGGCAAGGTGTGGGATCCTTAAGAGGTGCCTAGATGGACTTTGAGCCTGACCTTGAACTTGACCTTCACTGGACAGTCTCTTCTGAGCTTGCCTTTGTTAGTCTCAGTTCCTCATGGACAGAGCTATTTCATGCCCAGACACAAATCAAGTACACCCTCCCCAAGAGGGTTCTGAGGAGACCTAGCAACCATTGCTATGACAACAAATCTCCATGGCAACCATATAAAGAAGATGATGCCCAGCAAACGCTTGGGTGGATCTAAATAAAAGTAGAGAAGGAATTTCATTAAAAAATTACAGTAGCCGTTTAACCAAAGTTTAATAATAACAGAAACAATACTAGGGCTTAGGGGTTAAAAACAAAACAAAATACTTAAACGTGTTTCAGTTAAGATGAGAAATGTCAGGGAGCAGTTCAGGAAAGAGTCACACAGCATGAGGCTTAAAATGAGCCAAGCACCTGTGGCTTATGACTGTAAACCTAGGGTCTGAGATCTGAGAATCACAATTCAAAGCCAGCCCAGACAGGAAAGTCTGTGGGACTCTTAACTCACAAACTGGAAGTAGAACTGTGGCTCAAGTGTACTATTTTCTTGAGCACACAAGCTCAGGGATAGTTCCCAGGCCCTAAGTTCAATCCCCATGACCAGTATACACACACTCACACACACACACACACACACACACACACACACACACACACACGTGGATGTTCAATAGGGATCCCAGCTCTGTGGCATGCAGCAGTGTGCTGGTAAACAAGTTGTTAGTGTCCTTTTTTGTGTGTGTGTGTCAGTTGTAGGGCTTGGACTCAGGGCCTGAGCATGCTTGCTCAAAGCTTGAGCACTGCCTCTTTGAACTACAGTGCCATTTCTGGTTTTCTGGTGGTTAATTGGAGATAAGAGTCTAGCGGGGGCTGGGAATATGGCTTCATGGAGAGTGCTTGCCTAGCATGCATGAAGCCCTGGGTTCGATTCCTCAGTACCACATTAATAGAAAAAGCCAGAAGTGGTGCTGTGGCTTAAGTGGTAGAGTGCTAGCCTTGAGCAAAAGAATCTCAGGGATAGTGCCCAGGTTCTGAGTTCAAGCACCAGGACTGGCAAAAAAATGTCTTATGGACTTCTCTGCCTGGGCTAGCTTCAAACCAAGATCCTCAGACCTTAGGCTCCTAAGTAGCTAGGATTACAGGCATGAGCCACCAGTACTGGCTCCTACCTTTAGGTGCTATGACTCAATTTGAGGTCAGAGGTATGTACCAGGCCTGCGGGAACGAGGCCCAGGGCTGGCCTTTCTCTCCCCCCACCTTTTTTTTTTAATAGACATTTTGTTCCATCTGATACTTGGAAAAAGTTATCATCTTCATCAATTTTATTTTTAGAATAGTTTTAAATCTTCAGAAAATTACAACCACAGTATAGAAAGTTCCCAGATGTCTATTATTCACATCTTACTTTATTCTTTTAGGAACAAGGAAAAAAATGACATCAGCCGATATTGTTAGTTAAATCTGGAACTAGAGACTCTTGCCAATGGTATAAGAAAGGAAAAGATAATCAGCAGCATAAGGATGAGAAGGAATTAAAACTTATTGCTGGCCAGGCGCCGGTGGCTCACGCCTGTAATCCTAGCTACTCAGGAGGCTGAGATCTGAGGATCTCGGTTCAAAGCCAGCCGGCCAGGGAAGTCTGTGAAACTCTTATGTCCAATAAAGCCACCAGAAAACCGGAAGTGGTGCTGTAGCTCAAGTGGTAGAGCGCTAGCCTTGAGCTGAAGAGCTGAGGGACAGTGCTCAGGCCCAGAGTTCAAGGCCCATGACCGACAAAAAAACAAACAAACAAACAAAAAAAACTTGTTGCTGACAAATTTGTTATTGCGCCTAAAAAATCAGCAGGATCAACAGAAAAAACATATAAGACTAATGAGAACATTCATCAATATGACCAGACACAAAAATCAGTACTATTAAACCAGGCACAGGTGGCTGACGCCTGTAATCCTAGCTACTCAGGAGGCTGAGATCTGAGGATCACAGTTCAAAGCCAGGCAGGAAAGTCCATGAGACTTTTTTTTTTTTGGTTGGTTGGGGCCTGAATTCTGGGCTTGGGCGCTGTCCCTCAGCTCTTCAGCTCAAGGCTTAGCACTCTACCACCTGAGCCACAACGCCACTTCCAGCTTTTTCTGCTTATGTGGTGCTGAGGAGTTGAACCCAGGGCCTCAAGCATGCAAGGCAAGCGCTGTACCACTGAGCCACCTTCCCAGCCCCTACAAGACTCTTATCTCCAGTTAACTACCAAGAAAGCCAGAAGTGGATCTATAGCTCAAGTGGTAGAGTGCTAGCCTTGAGCAACAAAGCTCAGGGACAGTTCCTAGTTCCTGAGTTCAAACCCCCAGGCACCCCCCCTCAAAAGAACATCCAAACTCTCCCATGTATTGCTGGGGTGTGATGAAAAGGCAGGGGGCACCCCGACCATGTCCCCAGAAACTCTCAGAGGAGCATCGCCCTCCAGGCCTGGCCTCTTCTTTCCTCATTTGCTTGCAGCTCGGAACTTTGACCTGCAAAAGTCTGAGGACATGCTCCGCAAGGTGAGCCCCTACAGCCACGCCCTGCCTCCCTGGGTCATACTCCAGACATCAGGCTTCTTCTTCCTTCCTCTTCCTCTCTGCATCACACCAGGCTCCTTCTCCTTTGTTATTTATTTATTTATTTTTGTCCCCATCCTGGAGCTTGAACTCACGGCCTGGGTGCTGTCCCTGAGCTCCTTTTGGTCAAGGTTAGTGCTCTACCACTTGAGCTACAGTGCCACATCCGGCTTTTCCTGAGTAGTTGATTGGAGATAGGAACCAGCTTGGGCTGGCTTCAAATCGTGATCCTCCGATCTCAGCCTCCTGAGTAGCTAGCACTATAAGCATGAGCCACCAGTGCCTGGCTTCCTTCTCCTTTAAACTCTCCCCCCTCCCCCCTTGCCCAGGGCTGAGGGGATGCTCAGAGGGGGTTTTGGTGGCCCTGGGACAGAGGGACTGACCTGCTGTCCCCAGATGTCCTTGGGGACCTTTGGGGGCAGGCAGACTCTTTATCTCCTGTCACCTCTGCAGCATGTGAAATTCCGGAAGCAGCAGGACCTGGACCATATTCTCACGTGGCAGCCCTCAGAGGTGAGCCCCCTGCCATCAAACACCCCTTTCTGGGTTCCTCTGCTCTTCATGTCCAGACACTTGTTGGGGGGGGGCGTCGAGGGGATGCGGTGTGGTGGGCCTGCTTGAATCCAACCCTGACCTGTGTGTCCAGGTGGTCCAGCTGTATGACTCAGGTGGACTGTGTGGCTATGACCATGAAGGCTGCCCTGTGTGGTTTGATATCATTGGGAGCATGGACCCCAAGGGTCTCCTCCTGTCAGCCTCCAAGCAGGAGCTGATCCGGAAACGCATCAAGGTCTGTGAGCTGCTCCTGCACCAGTGCGACCTGCAGAGCCAGAGGGTGAGCCGCTGGGGGAGGGGGCACCCACCAGGTGCCGGGTCTATCCAGAGGAGACTGTCCCCAGGACCAGGGAGGAGTCGCATCCTGCTTCCCAGCCTCCTCCCAGCTCTGGGCACTCAGGACTCATGGTAGAACATGGGTTTCTCCCACTATCTCTGTTTCTCTGAGCTGCAGGTGGATCCTTAGTGAGTCAACCTAACACCGGGGGTGCTGGCCTTGGTTTTATGATGCTAGACGCACGCCCTCTGGTGGACATCTTGTGCCATGACAGCATGAAATGGCTACTGGCTGACTCCACGGAACTCCTGTCATAAATGCTGGCTATAAAATAGGCCCTTACCAGCTACTTAGGAGGCTGAGGTCTGAGGATCGTGGTGGTTTGAAGCCAGCCTGAACAGAAAAATCCAAGAGACTTTTCTAAAATAATCAGCAAACAGCTGAGCTAGGGGCTGGGTTCAAGTGGTAGCACACCAGTAGAGCCAGCAAGCCAAGGAAGAGATCTTGAGTTTAAACTCCAGTATGAGGAAAGAATGTGTGTGTGTGTGTGTGTGTGTGTGTGTGTGTGTGTGTGTGTGTGTGTATTTGAGAAGAAAAATGGATTTCTACTAAATATGTACAGATTTTTTTTCTTGTTATTATTTCATGGGGAATATAGCATATCAGATAGCATGCACATTGTGTGAGCTATTATAACTCTTCTAGCAATTATCTAAGGTATACAGAAGGATCTTTGTAAGTTATATGCCAACACTGCAGTATCTTTATTTGAAGGAACTGAGTAGCTGTAGATTTTGGTGTCTGTGAAGGGTCTTGGAACTGACTTTGTACTATTGTACGCAAAGTCTCTGGAGAGTCTTGTATTAATTATGCTGTTAACTGATTCCAGAGAACAGTGTCAGCTAACCATGATGACATCCCAGGAACCTGCAGACACATCTAGGGCTCAGGACCTTGGGGTGCAGTGTCCCCTTACACCCTAAATGGTCTCCTTTGTATTGGGCTGCCAGGATTGCTGGTGACAAAGGGGGTGGAGAGAGGAACTCCAGCCTCTCCAGCCACACTCTGACAAATGCTCCTGCTCTCTTCCATGTAGCTGGGCAGGAAGATCGAGACATTTGTGATGGTGTTTGACATGGAGGGACTGAGCCTAAGACATCTGTGGAAGCCAGCTGTGGAGGTCTACCAGCAGGTGAGGTGGGGAGTAGGCGGGGAGTAGGCTATAGGCAGAAATGTCAATGGCCCCTAGGCCAATAGGGAGCCATGGCCCATGCAGCTTCCCGTACATGGAGAAACAATAGGGCCTCCAGGGGCCCCAGGGACCAGCCAGTGATGCTGGCCCAAGGAGAAAGAGGCTCAAAAATGATAAGATAAGAGCTGGGAATGTGAATTAGTGGTAGAGTATGGCTCAAGTGGTAGAGTGCTAGCCTTAAGCAAAAGAAGCTCAGGGCTAGTGCCTACGCTCTGAGTTCAAGGCCCAGGACTGGCAAAAAAAAAAAAAAAAGATATGACACTGAGGAGCAGGCAAATGCTCTTGGGAAAGGCCTCCTGTCAGCAGCCTTGGGGTGGGGTGCCCCAGAAATCTGGGGATCACAGGCATGACCAGACCCATTCTCCATTCACAGTTTTTTGCCATCTTAGAAGCAAATTATCCTGAGACAGTGAAGAAATTAATTGTGATTCGAGGTGAGCCCACGATTGACTTGATCTGAGGAGGGAAAGTGGGGGACAGGGTGAGGGGAGACACTACCTTAAGAGCTGATAGTTTTACCAAGCACCAGTGACGGCTCGTGGCTATAATCCTTGTTACTCGGAAGGCTGAGATCTGAGGATCATGGTTCAAAGCCAACCTGGGCAGCAGAGTCTGTGAGACTCTTATCTCCAATTAATCATTAAAAAGCTGGAGAGCTATGGCTCAAGTGGTAGAAAACTAGTCATGAGCAAAACAAGTTCAGGGACAGCACCCAGGCACTGAGGTCAAGGCCTAGTACTGGCATAAACACACACATGCACACACACACACACACACACACACACACACACACACACAGTTTCATGGTTTCTGAAATCATCCTTTTGTGGAAAACTGGTGACTTGTTTGATTTTTGTGTTTATTATTATTATTATTATTTTGGGTCCAGTCGTGGGCCTGAACTCTGGGC
>NW_012267239.1:2807316-2809750 GCF_000151885.1 Dipodomys ordii | reverse complement strand
GAGGATGGGGAGGAGGGGGGGGGGGAGGAGAAAGGAGAGAAAAAGAAAACAAACATTTTCGGTCCTGTCCACCCATCCGCCTTGGCCTGCCACCTGGGACTGTGTCAGAGCCCTCAGGGCCCGGGGGGCGGAGGTCACCTGCTGCCCCAGATTGCGCTGCTCTGGGACACTTTTGGGACGCACTTGATCCCTGGGAGGCAAAACAAAACAGAAAACGACCAAGGGAAGCCAAGGCCAGGGCAGAGCCGGCGGGAGGGGACGCGGCGCCGTCCCTGGGGCGGGACCCACTTCTGACCTCTCCAGGCAAAACCAGGCGTTGGCCTCCGGGTCGGGTCCACAGAGGCGGCTGGCACCTCGCGAGGCACCATGAGCGGCCGCGTCGGGGACCTGAGCCCGCAGCAGCAGCAGGCGCTGGCCAGGGTGAGGGCCCTGGGGGACGGGGGTGGCCGGGCGGGGAGGGGCGCGCGGCCCCACGCTGCTGGATCGGCTGGGACAGGGTCGGGGCGCGCAGGAGGCCCTGGGAGATCCCTCTCTGGGCCGCTCCCTGGGGGTGTGGGGACAGAGTTGGCTTGCCACCCCTGCCCTGGCCCTGGGTCCCCCCTAGTGGGGGAGAGGGTGGCGCTCTTGTTTGGCTCCTGGGGACCTGGCCGCCAGCAGATTCCAGAGAGCCCTGCCAGATTGCGCCATTCTTTTGTTTGATTTCTTTTTTTCTCTCTCTCTCTCTGTGTTCCAGGCCTCAAACCTATTCCCTTCGGCTTAACTCTTTGAATAGAAGGGAAATGGAGGGGTTTGGGGTTGGTTTGAGGACTGTCCTGCAAACTGTCCCTGAGAGCGACAATGATCACAGACAAGGAAAGGCGAGACTGCCCCCAGAATCTGGCTCAGACTTGGGTCTGTGAAAGAGTAGTGGAGAATCCTCAGGCCCAGAGACCCAGGTCTGTAATCTTAGTAATCAGAGAGGCTGGAATTGGGAGGATCGTGGTTTGAGGCCAGCCCAGGGCGTGTCCCCCACCCCCCCAAAAAAAGTTCTCAAGACTCCATCTCAATGAATCAACTGGGCACCATGGCACACTGTCAACTCCTCTATGCATGAAGCTGAGATCTGGAGGATGGGCATTCCAGGCGCCCACCCAACCAGGAAAGCAAGATCTAGTCTCCAAAGTACTCAGATCAAGCCTGATGCTGGTGGCTCACGCCTGTAATCCTAGCTACTCAGGAAGCTGAGATCTGAGGATCATGGTTCAAAGCCAGCCTGGACTGGAAAGTCTGTGAGACTCTTACCTCCAATAAACCACTAGAAAACCTGGAAGTGGTGCTGTGGCTCAAGCAGTAGAGCGCTCACCTTGAGCTGAAGAGCACAGGGGCAGCGCCCAAGCCCAGACTGGTTCAAGGCCCACAACTAACAAAAAACACCACCACAAGTACCCAGATCAGAAAAAGGCTGGAAGTGCTGCTCAATGGTAGAGTGCTTGCCTAGCAAGCACAAAGCCCTGAGTTCAAACTGTGGAATGTATGGTCATCAAAAGAAACCATCAGATTTGTGGTGAATTTATTTTGAGGTGTCTCCCTTAGGGGAAGGCTTCTCCAAGGAGAAACGAGGCCCCCCATAAAGGCAATAAAAGAGGGGCCCTGGCTGGGTGGCTGGTGGCTCACATCTGTTAGCTACTTAGGAGGCTGAGATCTGAGGATGATGCTTTGAGGCCAGCCTGAGCAAGAAAGTTTGTGAGACCTTTTTTTTTTTTTTCTTGCCAGTCCTGGGGCTTGAACTCAGGACCTGGGCACTATCCTGAGATTCTTTTGCTCAAGACTAGCATTCTACCACTTGAGCCACAGCACCACTTCTGGCTTTTTCTGTGTATGTGGTGCTGAGGAATCAAACCCAGGGCTTCATGCATGCAAGGCAAGCACTCTACCACTAAGCCACATTCCCAGCGCCCTCCATGGAACTCTTATCTCCAATGAACCACCAGAAAATTGGAAGTGGCACTGTGGCTCAAAGTGGTAGAGCACTCACCTTGAGCCCCCGGCCCTGAGTTCAAGTCCCACAACCAACAACAGAATAAAAAGTGGGGCCTTCTTGTGACAGAAAGGGGTTTTCAGGAGGAGGCTAGGACCCCGGGTGAAGAAGAGTTCCCCAGTGAGTTCTATCCTCTGCACTGAGGGACACAGCAGGATTCTAGGCATTGTGCTCATGGGGCGGGGGTTGGGTGGCTGGATAGCTGGTCTTTGGGGGTGAATTATGGTGAAGATACCTTATATGCTAGAGCTTCAAGCAATGTAAAAAAGTTTATTTTTACATTTTATTACTATGATTTAAAAGTAATGAAAGCTTAGTTTTTTGTTTTTTTTTTTGGTCGGTTGTGGGGCTTGAACTCTGGGCCTGGGCGCTGTCCCTCAGCTCTTCAGCTCAAGGCTAGTGCTCTACCACTTGAGC
>NW_012267239.1:2796025-2807125 GCF_000151885.1 Dipodomys ordii | reverse complement strand
GTAGCTCAAGTGGTAGAGCGCTAGCCTTGAGCTGAAGAGCTGAGGGACAGCGCCCAGGCCCAGAGTTCAGGCCCCATGACCAGACCCCCAAAAAAATATAATATTCAAAATCCTAACCAGGTTCCAGTGGCTCATGCCTCCAATCTTAGCTACTCAGGAGGCTGAGATCTGAAGATCATTGTTGGAAGCTAGGCAAGGCAGGAAATTCCTTGAGACTCTTATCTCCAATTAATCACAGAAAAGGCTAGAAGGACACTGTGCCTCAAAGTGGTAGAGCACTAGCCTTGAGCAAAAAGGAGCTCAGAGATAGCACCCAAGCCCAGAGTTCAAGCCCCAGGACTGCCAATATTTGCTGTTATTTTCTTGGTAACAGAAGATCCATGTGCCGGGGAAGGTGGCTCAGTGGTAGAGCGCTTGCCTTGCATGCCTGAGGCTCAGGGTTCGATTCCTCAGCACCACATAAGCAAAAAGAAAAAAGCCGGAAGTGGCACTGTGGCTCAAGTGGTAGAGCGCTCGCCTTGAGCTGAAGAGCTGAGGGACAGTGCCCAGGCCCAGAGTTCAGGCCCACGACCGGATCCAAAAAAAAAGAAGATCCATGTGCCATATTGACTAGCAAATACACCTGTCTCCTATGGCCCTGAATCATATGATCTGGGTTTAACTCTCACAAGCTCTGTGACTCTGAGCAAACCCATTGCATCCACTGAGCCTCAGTTTCTTCACTGTGTGAAATGGGGCCACGAGGACCTTTTGCCCTATGAGACACATGTTAAATCAGCCACTCTGTGGAGAGGGCCAAAATTCAGCAGGGGACAGGGGTTCTAAAGGGAACTCCCCATTTGCTTATACCCCAAGAGATTTCAGGGCTACCCGGGAAAATCTTGAGTGTGGAAAGGAAGAGGTTTTATTTTGGAGTTGCCATCATTGCCCTTAGATCCACCTTGTACCCGACACCTTGCAAAGGGTTTCTTGAGAGCTGGGTGCTGTGCCACCAGCATGATTTCACCCCTCATTTGACACTTCACCCCCCTAACATCACGAAGACTCAGAGAGGGTGAGTCACTAGCTAAAAGTCACACAGCAGGGAATGACAGACTCCAGACCCTCATCCAACATCCCTCAAGCACAGACCCTGGGCTGCAGCTTTATGGACCTGGGTGGTCTCTAGTCCAGCCTCCCAAGGGACTTTCATGGGTCTCAGCCCCCAGGCTTTTCCCCGTGGCTTTCAACTTGGTCAAGTCGTTCATGGGCGAGGTGACCCAGAAGAAGATTGTGATTCTGGGAGGTGAGTGTTGTGCCCTCGTGGGCCAGGCTCATCTTGGCATCTGCGTGGGAGGAAGTAGGCTGCGTGCCCCATTTTTGCCCCAGTCTCCCTCTTCATTCCCTGATCCTGCCTTGGCCCAGACCCTGGGCTGACAGCCAGGCCAGCAAGCTGTAGATCATTGGGGCCATCAAATTCCCCCCCTGGAACCTGTTCCCTCTTTGCCCAGTCTCCCCCAAACCCTAGAGATCCACCTCCTCTCTGTCAGCCTCCCTGAGCGCCCTGCCTCCCTGGCCCAGAGCCTCCTCCCTTCCCAGGAGTCCCCCCGAGTCCTTCAGAGCCCCCCCTTTCTCCTCCCTGAGTCCCCCTCTTGCTCCCATTGCAGACAACTGGAAATGGGAGTTGCACAACTTTATCAGCCCCGACCAGCTTCCTGTGGAGTTTGGGGGGACCATGACTGATCCTGATGGCAACCCCAAATGTCTGAGCAAGGTACAAGGTGTCGGGGGGGTGTCTGGGAAGGGAGGGACAGCGGTGGCCCTGTGCTCGCTCACTTGTCTCTCGTGCAGATCAATTATGGGGGTGATGTTCCCCAGAAGTACTACGTGTGCAAGCAAGTGAAGATGCAGTATGAGCACGTGGCGTGTGTGGGCCGAGCGTCCTCACAGCACGTGGAGCACGAGATCCTGTTCCCAGGCTGTGTGCTCAGGTAGGGATGGCCGCTGCCTGCGATCCTAGCAACTCAGCAGGCTGAGATCTGAGGATCCTGGTTCAAAGCCAGCCTGGGCAGGAAAGTCCATGAGACTCTTATCTCCAATGAGCCACCAGAAAACCAGAAGTGGCGCTGTGGCTCAAAGTGGTGTAAAGCTAGCCTTGAGCAACAGAGCTCAGGGACAGCGCCCAGGCCCTGAGTTCAAGCCCCAGGATTCACACACACACACATACACACACACACACACACACACACACACACACACACACACACGGTGTCGGGGGGCAGCCGAACCCGGGCAGGTGGTCAGTGGAGCTCTGTTCACTGCAGGTGGCAGTTTTCATCAGATGGCGGCGACATTGGCTTCGGGGTTTTCCTGAAGACCAAGATGGGGGGCCGGCAGAAGGCTGCAGAGATGACCGAGGTGCTGGCCAGCCAGCGCTACAATGCCCACATGGTGCCCGAGGACGGGAGCCTTACCTGCCTCAAAGCCGGCGTCTGTAAGAGCTGTGATTTTTCTGGAGTGATGTTGGGTTTTCTGTTTGCTTTGGTGACCGGAGAGAAACAGCTGATCATGTCTTGCAGCCCAGGCTCTCTGGGTGACCTTCAATCCTAGCTCTCGGGGAGGTTGTGGCGGGGGGGGGGGCAGTCCCTGTTCTCCAAGGGTGTTGGCTTTAGGATCTTAGGGCTATGAATGACTTCTGCATGTGGATACAAAGACAGAGACACATTGTGGAAGGCAAAGCAGGGTTCAGAGCCCAGGCTATGGGAATCAGCGCCTAGGAAACCTCCACACCAGGTTCTTCATGCTAAATGACAGGTGAGTGAGCAGCTGTGGAGTTAGTATGAAGCCACCACCCCAAGACCAGGCTTCCTGCAGCTGTGTGGCCTTGGCCTCCCAGGGCCTCCCCAGCCAGAGACAGTCCAGGTAGTATTACCAGAAGCAGCAATGCCCACTGTCATGGTCAGCCGCCCAGTACTATAGCAAAATACCTGAGAGGATTAACTGAGAAAGAAGGAAGGTTCATTTGGGGGCTCACAAGTTCTGGAAGCTCCAATCTATGATGGATTGACCTGGTGGTTTGGGAGCCTCTAGCAAAGCGAGAAGAAAGAGAATGGGGGGGTCAGAGTTCCACAGTCCCCTTCATGGGCGTGACTCTTTCCCACCCCATGGCCTAAAGATGTTCTTCAAGGGCCCACCTTCTAAAGGTTCCAGCACCTTCTAATAGCACTATCCCGGAGACCAAGCCTTTCCTACTGGATCTTTGGAGCAGGGAAGATACCTGTCCAAAGTCCAGTACCTTCCATTATGGGGAAGGGCTCTGAGGATCGGGGAGCTGTGACACGCTGAGGTATAGAGTCACACCACACGCTGGCTTTAGGTTGTCCACAGAGCCTCCAAGAGGGCAGCAGAGCCGACAGTGGACTTGGGGTTCTCAGCTGCTGCTGGTGCTCAGGTCAGCCCTGGACAGGCGATTCTCTAGGGCCCCAGGTGTGAACCTGTGCAGAACTGGCTCCACCTGATCCCTGGTTCATCCCTAACAGACGTCCTGCGCTTCGACAACACCTACAGCCTGATGCACTCCAAGAAGGTCAGCTACACCGTGGAGGTGCTGCTCCCCGACAAGGCCTGTGAGGAGAAGCTGCGGGGTCTCCAGGCCACGGGACCATCCCCAGTCCAGTGAATACCCTAACGGCCTCCATGTCTGCACCCTCCAGCCCCTCCCCTCCCCTCCTTGCCCCTCCCCTCCCCCCTCAGGCCAGGAGCATGCTTAAAGGTGACCACAGACAGCCAATTACCCTGCCCTGCATCTTCATCTCAGCCTGCTCCAGGGTATATCTGGCACAGTGGCCAAGCAGGAAAGGGGGATGAATGATATCTAGGCCACCCTGAAGATTGGCACAAGCACCTCACCCCTGGTTCCTACAGAAGGAGATTGAGGACAAGTTCGGGTCCACTGAGGAAGGGTCCTGCCTGCAGAAAGGCCTTGGTGTCTTCCTGACAATGTCCACCATCCCAAGGTTCATTCGTGCCTGGTGTCCCAGGTTGATGGGGTGGCAGTGCACAAACCTCAGGCTCTCCTGGAGTCTGAGAAGAGCAGGGGACCCTTGTTCACTCCATCTAGGAAGTCACCAGGGATGGACACGCCCCCCTCCCCCCTCCCCCCCAGGCAGCAGGGAGGACAAAGGGGTGGGAAACATCCAGGTTCCAGCTGAATATGAAGGCCCAGCCAATCATGTTCTAGCATCAAGGCCCAGCCAATCGTGTTCTCCCACCTTTGATAACCTTTAGATACCAGGAGGGAAGCCACGCCCACCCTCAGAGATGATTGGGTAAAGGCTGAGTCTTCCATCCAATGATCTTGCCGTTGGGGAATTGGAGAATCACCCATATTTCCTTTCTCTTTGTGCCTCACTAATGGGACAGTGGAAAGCCAGCTGCCAACATCTTTTCTCCAGGTCACCCCAGAGCTGGTTGGCCAGGGCTTCTGCACGTGGCCTCTTGAAGGCTGGTTGTCCCACAGCTCTGGGTGCAGAACCATGCCAGCGGCAGGTTGGACTGCACTTAACTGAGCAGATGGTGCCTGGGTGTGAGTTGACGCTGATGTGGACGCAATGAAGCCATCACCTGGGGCCTTCATCTCCAGCTCAGAGGTCATGTGTCTCACCTGGCCCCTCCCAGAAGCCAGTTCAGCATGGGCTTCCGGCCAGGGGCTTCATGAGCAGGAAATCTGACTCCTCCCCTTCACTGCCCTGGTTCCCCCCAACCGCACAATAATAGGAACTTCCAAATACATACATACATACATACATATATATATATGTATATGTATATATATATATATATACACACACACACAAACACACACCCATATATATATATATGGTTGGTCTCTGGGCCTGGGTGCTGTCCCTCAGCTCTTCAGCTCAAGGCTAGCGCTCTACCACTTGAGCCACAAGGCTACTTTTTTCTTTTTGCTTATGTGGTGCTGAGGAATCGAACCCAGGGCCTCAGGCATGCAAGGCAAGCGCTCTACCACTGAGCCACCTTCCCAGTCCCCCGCATATATATTTTAAGGGAAGAACATGATGATGCTTGAAAGCAGACGTCTTTTGGGAGAACTGCGTGGAAACTTTGGGATCTCCAAGTCCCTTCATGGTTAGTCTGCACAGGAATTCCACTGTCTTAACAAAACTAGACTCAGGTGACCCTCAGAGCTGGCTGTGGTAGGGGTGTGGAAGGCGATTGGCAAGAAAAAAAAAACAAATCTGGCTGTGCTGGCTCTGATGGCTTGGGGCTGTCTGTCAGGCAGGAGTCGGGGGACATCCCTCAGTCCAGGGACTGCCCCTGAATCTGAGATGGGATAGGCATTTCCATCAGCTAAGGAACCCAGGTTTCCCAGGGCTGCTTTTGGACAATCCTCAGCAGCCTTGGGGGTGTGGCTAGTGGCACTTGGGAGGATCCTGTGGCAGATTTACTAAGCTCATCTCTTGTCATGACCCGGAATCAAAATATTTCAGTGGCCGGGCATCTGTAATCTAGCTACTCAGGAGGCTGAATTCTAAGGATTGCAGTTCAAAGCCAGCTCAGCCAGGAAAGCCTGTGAGACTCTTATATCCAATTAACTACCAGAAAACCAGAAGTGGCTCTGTGGTTCAAAGTGGTAGAGCACTAGCCTTGAGCAAAAAGAGCTCAGGAATAGCACCCAGACCCTGAGTTCAAGCCCCACAACCAAAATAAAAAGTTTCAGAGTAGGCTTTACATGTTATTGCCTAAAAACTACAGGTTACTAGACTTGAAATTGACCTTGACCTTCTGACCACCCACAGCCAATTTCCTCCATCAACATAGCCTGATAGCAAACCACTCTACCCCATGCACAAGGCCTTCCTGAGGCCCCAGCACAGGACTTCTCTGCCACCAAGTAGCCATGTGCCAACCAGGGTAGCAGCTCTGAATTCTAGAGCTGCCATAGCATACTGCATATTTAAGCAATGGTCACCAAGGTGGCTATTTTGTGGAAGTGACCACAGAATCTTTTTTTTTTTCATGTAATATTTATCTTTAATTATCTTGTCTCATGGCCACATAATTTACAAATTATCTCCTCTACCTGAAACTTTTTCTCTAAGAAGTTGGCAAAAGCACCACTATCAGTCACACATACACAGCAGTTCCATAATTAATTTTGTGTTTCTGAACAGCTGCATTAAGAAAATTCAGAATTATAACTTGGTCTGTCTTAGTAAAGAATTCAAAAATAAAGTCCGTATTGTATCTTATCAGTCACTTTTAAAAGCATCTGTGCTTATAGACCAACTATAAAATGTGACAAGTGCTAAATATTCTTTATTTGACATTTATACACAAGCCATACTAAAATGCCTTTCAATAAGTAAAAGGCAGATTTCAGAGAAAGGTAATTCTAATTAAATTGGTGTAGTCAGGACCAAAAATATAGACATTGTTCTTCATCTTCAGCCATTACCTTTAACAGGTTAGCTTTACTTGATTCTGAGACAGTAAAGGGGTTTCCTCAGTATTTAATGATGTTCTCATAATTAGCCATATAAATCTGAATATAAAACCAATCTTTAACAGATTTGGAGATGGTATTATTCCCTACCTTGCTGAAAAACTGAACATTAGTAAGTCCAATCATATGACAGAAGGGGGAAAAAAGTGACTATTTTTTTAAAGATCATATTCACTTAGCCACAAGCCAGTTTTACTTAAATTAGGACTGTCTAAAAATATTCTGCCAGCCATTCATGATCTGAAATCTGATATTAGAAATCAATTGAATTATGGTACACATTAAAAAGCCATGAGACATTGGGGTTTTGCAATAAATAACTAAGGCAGTGGCTATTACTCATTTGTAGCTTTTTTGAGGTAAGCTATCAAATCTGCCCATTCTCCCTTCTTCTTAATGCCAGCGAAGATCATTTTTGTCCCAGGGATGTACTTTTTGGGATTCTCCAAATACTCCATCAGTGTATCCTCTCCCCAGGTGATGCCTTTGTTCTTGTTGGCATCTGTGTAAGAGAATCCAGCTGCTTGACCCGTCTTCCGACCAAACAGACCATGGAGATTAGGCCCAGTCTTGTGCTTGCCTCCCTTTTCAACAGTGTAGTACTGGGCACACTTCTGAACAAAAATCTTCTTGCCTTTCTCAACATCACCCATTTTCAATTCGCTCTTTCCTCGTTATAACAGCAAGGACAACAGCTCCGCAGGCAGACGTCCCGCGATCTAACCACAGAATCTTCTCTCTCGCAAGGGGAGCAGGGACACATTGAGAACCCAGCAGGGCATGCCATGGATCCTCAACCATCCTGTCCAAATGTACACTGTCAATGTCTTACAAAAATGAACCCCGCCCCCCCAAAAAAAAGCTTAGGTGACTCAGGAGGCTGAGATCTAGAAGACAGTGATTCAAAGTTGGCCCAAGCAGAAAAGTTTGAGAGAGTCTAACTGCAAAATAACCAGCCAAAAGCTAGGTTGGAGGCATGGCTCAGATGGTAGAGTGCCAGCCAAGCAAGCAAACAAGCCATCCAAGCAAGCATGAGACCCTGAGTTCAAACCCCAGTGCCAGCAAAACAAACAAAACAGAAGATACCCAGAAAGAGGGTCCTGCTGACTTACCCAAAGTTTGTTTCTTTATCTACCCATCTAAGTCTTCATTGTTCATTTGAGTTTCTAACTAGTACCAGCACTGCAGGCCTGGAATACCAGAGCTATTGAGCTGACCCAAGACTGCTCCTGGGGAGAGAGGCAGAAATGATTCTGATGACCCATTAATTAGCCAGTGGTGATGTTACATGTGTTGCTTGTGTGGCCAGGAACTGAATTCTGGGGGAAACATCCAGTGAGGAAACCTGATTTGGACAGGGAGAGTAAAGTGAGTTTTGCCTAAGAAAACTCCACTGAAGGATATGGGGGGGGGGTCCAGGTTGGGGGGAAGCCATCCAGGCTGAGGAATAGGGAGTGGGTAACCGCAGGGTATTTGGTCCTGAGGAAAGGCCAGGTTATCAATTGAAGACTCCTTACTGTTTGCTATACATGACTGTACATGTATTAAAAGATTATTAATGAAATTGTGCTGTGGTGTAATGATAAAATGGATTCTACTGATTTGTCAAGGGGGAAATCAACAAAACTTTGTCAGGAGGCCATCCAAACCATTCGTCAGAAAGGTTGGAAATCCTGGCTACTGAGAAGGTTGAGAGCTGAGGATCCTGTTTTAAAGCCAGCCTGGTCAGGAAAGTCTGTGAAACATTTATCTCCAATTAACCATCAAAAATAAGTCATAAGTAGCCGGGCATCAGTGGCTCACACCTGTAATCCTAGCTACTCAGGAGGCTGAAATCTGAGAATCACAGTTCAAAGCCAGCCCAGTCAGGAAAGTCCATGAGACTCCTACCTGCAATAAATTACTCAGAAAAAACTGGAAGTGGTGCTGGGGCTCAAGTGGTAGAGCACTAGCCTTGAGCAAAAGAAGCTCAGAGACAGCGCCCAGGCCCCAGAGTTCAAGTACCCGAACTGGCAAAAAAAAAAAAAAAGCCAAAAGTGGAGTTGTGATTCACGTGGTAGAGCAACAAACCTTGAACAAAAAGAGCTAAAGTACAGCGCTCAGGCTCTGGTTCAAGCCTCAGTACCAGCAATCAAAGAAAGAAAGAGAGAGATTGGAAATGGAAATCTGGGTGAACAGGAATGTGCCGGACGTTGGGGCCCCGGGGTGACCCTTTAACATGGCTTCGTAATGTCCTAGAAGGAGGGCGGACCCAGCAAGCAGCTCTGTCTACTACGATGGTTTGTTTTTGTGGCGATTGTCACCATGGTCCCCTGGGAGCTTGTCAAAAGAGTTGGTAAACACCACTTGAGGACCTTACTTGGAGAGGGTGTAGCTATGGGGCTTGTGCCAGGGCAGGCTCCTTCCCTAGGATCTTTGTTTCCAGGGAGGGAAAATTAATCTTGTGGGGCCCCAAGACACCCCATAGTTCATGGGTTGGGCACTGCAGGCCTGAAATATTAACCACTCAGAAGGCTGAGATCTGAGGATTGTGTTCCAACTCAGCCTGGGAAGGAAAGTCTGTGAGACTCTTATCGCCAATGAACCACCAAAACACCACAAGTGGAGCTGTAGTTCAAGTGGTAGAGTGTCCAAGCCCTGAGTTCAAGCCTCAGGTTTCTGGTTACTGCCCACCCCCTTCATGGAAATGTAAGGCTAATGGAGGGCGTGGGATTATTTTGAAGTATTCTAAAATATCTGAGAAGTGGTTAGTATTGCATGTCTAATATATATCTGTTTAGTAATAAAAAATAAAACACACACATTAAAAGCTGGGCTTTTTCAGTCTCCAGCACTCTGGAGACTGAAGTAGGAGGATCTCAAGTTCAAGGTCAGCCTGGGCTATATAGGAAGACTGTCTCAGGGAAGGAAGGAAAGAAGGAAGGAAGGAAGGAAGGAAGGAAGGAAGGAAGGAAGGAAGGAAGAAAGGCAGGCAGGCAGGCAGGCAGGCAGGCAGGCAGGCAGGCAGGCAGAGAGGCAGGCCAGATCACATCAGTTTCTCTCTAACGCTAACCATATTTCATTCCTGACTGTGTTCAGCAGGATGGGCCAGGTCGGGAACGTGGCCATGGGAACAGGAAGTCTGGTGCCTGGCCCTGTCGAGAGCCATGACACATGCCCACAGGTCGGTGCTCAGCCTATTTGTGGCCCTGCTCAGGAAAAGTGCTTAGGAAGAGTCCCTGACAGGGCCCTCCTCCCTCCTCCCTGCCCTCTAACACCCCCAGAGGCAGTGGATACCTCACATTAGCAGGATTAGGAAGAGAAAGAGCCTGGTGGGAATCGGGCCGGATTAGGAGGTAATGATGGGGTAGAACCCAACCCCTGCGGGCTGGCAGCAGGGCAGGAAGTGGGTGTGGAAGCAGCCAGGGCCTGGCAGGACCCAGGGGCTGGAATGTGAAGTGGGGTGCGGCAAGGGGTGTGGAGCGTTACCTAACTGTTCCCTAGCGATAGTGCAGGTGACCCAGGCAGAGGGGAATGGCCAGAGGTGGCTCCTCTGTCTCTTTCTAGAACCAATTCTCCCCTCCCAAATCAAGGAAAGTACCAGGGCAGCATCGGGTACCATCCTCTATCAGTTTGCCTAAAGAGGTCTTGAGATAGCCCAGCATAGAGTCTTGAGATAGCTCTGAGATGGATTATGTAGGGGGCTTTCTTGGGGTAGTGACCCGGGAGAGTCTTGGATAGAATGGTTTGGGCTAGCCTGTCAGGGCTGAGGCTAACCCAGGAGTGATTTCAGCCATGAGGATTTAGGGCACCCATGGTGTCAAAGGGGAGGTAATAGTTAAGAGAATATTACCTTCGATGCGCTCAGCCTGCGACAGGTATGGAGGGCAGATCAGGAGCTGACAGAATCCTGGACAAATAAGTTTGACCTTGGGTAGTTTC
Organism: Dipodomys ordii; assembly: GCF_000151885.1. Taxonomy (NCBI): domain Eukaryota; kingdom Metazoa; phylum Chordata; class Mammalia; order Rodentia; family Heteromyidae; genus Dipodomys; species Dipodomys ordii. The sequence continues at coordinate 2,796,693 of NW_012267239.1, read as the reverse complement.
AGGAGGAAGTGGGGGGGGGGCAGGGCTGGCTCTCTCAATGTAGAAAGACAGAATTCAGGACAAAAGTCAAAGGACATAGGAACCTCCTAGATTTCCTTTACCACCTTTCTAGATGACTTACCAGCTTCTTCTTCCCTCCCATAGATGCCCCTGACCATTCCTATAAGCATGCCAAATAGTCCTAAACTAGAGGCTAACAAATGGATTCGGATGAGAACCTTCATTCCCTTGGCTTCTGTGATAAGAAGAAAAGACTATGAGTGAGCAGCTGTTTCCCATGATGAGGTCTACCAGGCCAGCTGCTTGGGATGAAATTTGAAAGGTATCAGAAAAAGTAGTGTCAGCCTCATGGGCTACACAAATATAGTTGTATATAGTGACGCCCACCTGTAATTCCAGCTATTTGAGAAACAAAGAGGAAGATTTCAGCTTGAGAACAAACCAGAGGAAAAAAGTTAGTGAGAGCCTATCTTAAAGAAAAGTATGGGGCTGGGAAGGTGGCTCAGTGGTAGAGCATTTGCCTTGCATGCTTGAGGCCCTAGGTTCGATTCCACAGCACCACATAAGCAGGAAAAAAAGCCGGAAGTGGCGCTGTGGCTCAAGTGGTAGAGCGCTAGCCTTGAGCTGAAGAGCTGAGGGACAGCGCCCAGGCCCAGAGTTCAGGCCCC
>NW_012267239.1:2788524-2795345 GCF_000151885.1 Dipodomys ordii | reverse complement strand
TCTTCCTGTTTCTTCTTCAGATTAAACTCAGGCCTTGCACACAAGTGTTCTACCACTGAGCACCCTCAGTCCCCAGTCTGTCCTCTGAGAAAGTCTTGACTCTTCCCAGCTCCTAACACTGTGAAGGAATTGATTCTGATTTCTGCATTGTTGGAGCTAGTGGAAGAAGAATCTTTGGAGAGCCTTAGGTGTGTGGAGACTTTTCAGTAAGATGGGGAAACTGAGGCTGGGGGAGAAAGGCTCCCCACTAGGTGTGGGACTCGTCCCCTTAAAGCTCCCCCTTGCCTTGGGCCGTGGTCTTTGGAGGTCTGGAGCAGGTAGGGGGCTGGGCAGGCACCCACCCTGGGCTCCCAGAACACAGAGGCAGCCTCTTTTCTTCTCAGACACCTCGGCCTGGTGGGGACTGTGGACACACCCTCCTCTTCCCCTACTCTCTCGCCTGCCAGACTTGTCCCCAAGCCAAGCACGGGACCTCACTTAATTTCCATTATGTAATGTGCAATCCAAACAGTTGGGCCAGAAGGCGGTGCCTGGAGCCACTCCCAGGAGTGGGGGCAAAAGGCCCCAGCTGGGTCCAGGCTGAGAAACGAGGCTGGGCTTCCGTCCACAGCGGCCATCGCTCCTCCAGCTCAAACCAGAACCATGAGCGGCCGAGTTGGAGATCTGAGTCCCAAGCAGGCAGAGGCCCTGGCCAAGGTGAGAGTCCCCCAGAGAAAAAAAGGCTCAGGGCGGGGTGGGACTGGGTGGCCAGAACCTTGCCTTACTCTGTTGCTTTGGACATCCTTAACATTATCTCTCTGTTGTCGGGTGCAGTGGCTCCCAGCTTTAATCCTTGCTACTCAGAAGACTGAGGTTGCAGGATGGTGGTTAGAAGCTTGTCTGGGCAGGAAAGTCTGCGGGGAAAAAATGCTACAAGTGGAATTGTGGCTCAAGTAGTAGAGTGCTGGCAAGAAGAAGAAGAAGGAGGAGGAGAAGAAGAAGAAGAAAGAAGAAGAAGAAGAAGAATTAAGAAGAAGAAGAAGAAGAAGGGAGGAGGAGGAGGAGGAAGGGGGGAGGAAGAGGAGGAGGAGGAGCTCAGAGATAGCACCAAGACCCCAAGTTGAAGTCCCAACCCTCCCTCCAAAACAAAAAAATCTCTTTGCTGTCACCTCCCCAAATGTCAAGTCCTACAGTGAAATCAGCTCTGTCCAGAACAGGAGTAGCAGGGAGAAAAGTTCCACTTCCAGCAGTAGTGTGGGTGAGGCCTGCCCACGACCAGGCCTGCCTTGTCACTGGGAGCACCAGGCAGACAGCTCTACTGGCCGCAGTGCTCCTCCCTTCTCCCTCCCAGCCCCGTCAGTGGAATCCCAAGGATGCTGCCAGCTTGCTCTCTCTGCCCCTTGCTCCCTAGAACCCTGAAAAAGTTAGCGATCTGTGAAAGCCTGCAAGCGCTGTTTTTGTATAAGATGGAGGGAAGAAAGGCAGAGGTCTTGGTTGGTGAAGGCATGGAGGAAACTTAGAATATCTCCACATTGCAATCCACTTACCCACCAAACATTTATCCTTTCATCCATCCTCCATCCATCTTTCCAGCCACCCATCCACCCATCCATCCACCCACCCACCCACCCATCCATCCATCCATCCATCCATCCTCTCCACTCTGTCCTATGCACCTTCCCATCTCGCCTTCCATCCATTCACTTATATTTATATCCATCCATCCATCCATCCACTCATCCATCCATCTGCCATCATCCATCCATCTGTCCATTTATCCACCCATCTATCCATCCATCTATATATTCATCCATCTGTCATCCCTCCATCTGCCCATCCATCTGTCCTGTCCATCCATCCATTTGTCTCTCCATTCAGCCACCTATTATTTGTCTGTCATCCATCCATCTATCTGCCATCTGTCCATTTATCCACCCATCTATCCATCCATCTATATATTCATCCATCTGTCATCCCTCCATCTGCCCATCCATCTGTCCTGTCCATCCATCCATTTGTCTCTCCATTCAGCCACCTATTATTCGTCTGTCATCCATCCATCTATCTGCTGTCTATCCATTCATCCATCTTTCCATCCTTCTATCTATGCATCCATCCATGGACTTCTTTTCTTTCTGGCCACCCATCTACTCATTCATCCTTCCATTCTGCTTTCTGTCCATGTACTCCATCCACCCTCCTTTTTCTCCCTCCATCTCTCCCTCCCTTCCTCCCTCCCTCTCCAAAGACCCATCAACATGGAAGGGAAGGAGGAGAGAAGCAGCCCCTGAGTTTGGAAGCCAGGACTATGGGTGGTGAGAGGACCCTCTTAACCAACATCTTTCTTCTCAGTTCCGAGAAAATGTCCAGGATGTGTTGCCTGCCCTGCCCAACCCTGACGATTACTTCCTTCTCCGCTGGCTCCGAGGTGAGGGCAGAGGTGGTGGCAGTCAGAATGAGCGGGGAGGGCAGTGGGCAGGAGTAGGCCCCTGCAGCTCCAACAGGACCTGTGGCTCTCAGGATCTGTCCACGCTCTTGCTTCCTCTGCTTGGGTCTAGGAGCCGGGGAAGGGGCAGGGGCCCCTGCCCAGGCCCCGGGTGTCTGCATAGTTTCCACGGTTTAGAAGTAGGTGAGCAAGATGGTCCTCCCCCATCTCATACACATCTCCTCCACTGTCCCATAGCTCGGAGTTTTGACCTGCAGAAGTCGGAAGCCATGCTCCGCAAGGTGAGACCACCCACCCCAATGCGGTAGGAGAGGCTGGCTGGGTCTGGCCCCTGCTTTTCCCCTCTTACACTTCTGGGCGCCCAGTAGGACTTGTGACTTTTTTTTTTTTAACTTGAGGCCTGGGTGCTGTCCCTGAGCTTCTTCATTCAAGGCGAGTGCTCTACCACTTTGAGCCACAGCGCCACTTCCGGTTTTCTGGTGGTTCATTGGAGATAAGAGTCTCACAGACTTTCCTGCTCAGGCTGGCTTTGAACCACCATCCTCAAATCTCAGGCTTCTGAGTAGTTAGGATTACAGGCGTCAGCCACCGGCTCTCTGGCTTCTTTTTCTTTTTAGTACATGGAGTTCCGTAAAGCCATGGACATTGACCACATCCTTGATTGGCAGCCCCCAGAGGTGAGACCCCCCCAAAAAAAAACCACATACTCTGGGATTGACATTGTGTTTTGTCCACATTATCTTAGGGACTTTCCCCCCCAAGTCCTGAGAAAGAGGGATTCTGTAAATCATTTCATAAAAGAAAAGGTGGACTACCACGCGGCGGGGTGGGGGGTGGAGGAATGCAGTGCTTGGTGCTCTGGGACACACAGCAGAGAAACAGCAATGTCTGTATTGGAACCAGATCTGTTGACATTCAGACTCCACGTTCTCCAGCACTGCATTCGGAGGGCTTGGGCCTTCTCCAGATTAAGCCAGGTGTGGGGGTCTCGGGAGAAGGGTGACCTATGTATTTTTCCTCACCCAGGTGATCCAGAAGTATATGCCTGGGGGCCTGTGTGGCTACGACCGTGATGGCTGCCCTGTGTGGTATGACATCATTGGGCCACTAGACCCCAAGGGCTTGCTCTTCTCAGTCACCAAGCAGGACCTGCTCAAGACCAAGATGAGAGATTGTGAGCGTATCCTGCATGAGTGCGACCTGCAGACAGAGCGGGTGAGGCTCCAAAGAGGTGGCCAGGAAGCTGGGCACAAAGTGGGCCCGAGGACACACCCGTGTGCCCTGTACCACAGCCAGAGGGTTCTCGGACCAAATGCCAGCTCTTCTATTTAGTGGCCTTGGCAAGTTGTTTCTCCCCATCTGAGCCTCCTCACTTCAAAGCAAAAATACTTTGCAAAGAGTTGATGAGAGGTGCAGATAGATGCCTCAACTTTTAAGTCGGGATTGCATTTAATTCTCCTGATTTAGTGAAGGTCATAGCTTGGCCTGGCCTACCTTTAACATGCTCAGAACATGGTAGAATATTGTATGCACCTAGCTGGTGGCTCATGTCTGTAATCCTAGCTACTCAGGAGGCTGAGATCTGAGGATTGAGGTTCAAGGCCAGCCCTGAAAGGGAAGTCAGTAAGACTTATCTCCAATTAGCTATCAAAACAGTTGGAAATGGAGCTGTGGCTCAAGTGATAAAGCGCTAGCTTAGGGACAGTGCCCAGGTCCTGAGTTCAAGCCCCAGTGTTGTTGCGTGCCTGCATGCACACGCGCACGCACACACACACTCACACACACACACAGAGTGTCATTTCTATTTATTGATAGGTATTGCTTCTGATCCATCACAGTGTTAAAATATCATTAATTTGAATCATTTTAAGCAAGGGACCATCTGTATATGGCTTAGTGCAAAGATTGAATACACAACAATATTATGTGTTCCCCAATGAATTCTCAGCATAGTAATCCTGCCATTGCTTTGAGTCTTTGCTCTTGCTGTCCCTCCTGCCTGGATAACCTGAGCAGCACCCTCAACCACTACACACCACATACCTCCCAGAGCTCCCCTCAGCCCTCCCTTCTTTATGGTGAATATCCCAAACCTATCCTCACCCACCTCCAAGGTGCCCATGGGATTGAAGGCTCCTCTGTGCCAGAGCAGCTTTGGTCATCTCTCATCTCCTCAACCAGACTGGAAACTCTGAGGAGCAACACTATGGGTTATTCGCTATGGGTTATTAAGCACATTATTCATTATCCTCTCAGTGTCTGGCATAAAATATATGCTTACTGAACAGCCATTTGACAGATGGAGGGATGAATAAATGGCAATACGAACAGAATGGATTAATGATGGAATTGACAAATGGGTGGGTGAGTGAGGAGTGGGAAGATGGATGGGTGGATGGACAGATGAGTGATGGATAGGATTAATGTACAGGTGGGTGAATGGAAGGCTGGATAAGTGGGTGAATGAATGAATGAATGGTGTGTGGATGGTAGATGGGTAGGTGGATGATAGGTAGGTAGATGGATGGGTAGATGATAGATAGAGAGAAAATTAATATATGGTTGGGTGAATGGAAGGATGGATGAGTGGGTACTGGATGGATAGATGGATGGATAAGTAAATGATAGCTGGATTGAAAAAAGTAATGTACAAATAGGTGAATGGTAGGTAGATGGTGGACGAATGGGTGAATGATAGGTGGATGGATGGAGAAAAGAATTAGTGTATGTGTGGGTGAATGGAAGAATGGGTGGGTGGGTGATGGATGGATAAATAGATGATTTATGACAAAAATCAATGTGCAAGTAGGTGGATAGCGGATGAATGGATTGATAATAGGTAGGTAGGTAGGTAGATAGATAGATAGATAATTAGTGTAATGGGGGGGTGAATGGCAGGATGGCAGGGTGGATGATAGATGAATGAACAAGTCAGGAAATGCATTCACCCTTTCCCTCTTGATGTCCTGAGGACAGAGTAGGGGGCTGGAAGAAGCCATGATGAGTCATATACTTGAGTCCTCATTTCCTAGGACCGTAACTTGCTGAACCTGTAACTTGCTCCTTGCTCATTCTCATAGCTAGGAAGGAAGATCGAAACCATCGTGATGATATTTGACTGCGAGGGCTTGGGACTGAAGCACTTCTGGAAACCTCTGGTGGAAGTGTACCAGGAGGTGAGGAGAAGGCTCATGGGTAAACACACACACACACACACACACACACACACACACACACGCTTGAACAACTACTGTGTCCTAGATGTTCACCTCAGACCCAAAATGAATGAAAGATAGATGCCTTGCTACACCCACCACAGGCCTCTAACATGTCCCCCAGAAGATACCAAAGAACAACACTACACAGAGATGCTAGGGACCAGTTTCCACCAGGCATGTCCCAGCCCTGTCACTCCAAACTCTGAGACTCCATCAAGTCAGCTCCCCTCCCCATGGTTCAGTAATGAGGAGAGAATGGGAAAAGTAATACCCGGATGTTGCCATGAGTTTTTATGCCAAATATATACACAGTGCTTGGCAAACAGTGAACTTCTAAAAAAATGGTAGTCATGCCTGTAATCCTAAAATGCTCAAGGAAGCTGAGATCGCAGAATCGTGGTTTGAAGCCAGCCCAGGCAGGGAAATCTGGGAGACTCTTATCTCTTATTAACCATCAGAAAGCCAGAAGTAAATAACTGTGGCTCAAGTGGTAGAGCACCAGCCTTAAGTGAAAAAAGCTAAGAGATAGCACCCAGGACCGAGTTCAAGCCCCAGTATAGACATGCACACATTTTTTTAAACTGGTAGCCATCACCATTATTATACTAATGTTCCTGTAACATTTACTCTAAAATGATGAGGTGATAGATCTTTTAGAGGCCAGCAGAGGTAATGGCAAAATGGAAAGACCTTCCACTTAGGAGATAAGGGGCTGGAGAAAAGGAGATAGAAACTCTGATGTCTCTTTCTTCCTTCCACAGTTCTTTGCCCTCCTTGAAGAGAATTACCCAGAGACCCTGAAGTTCATGCTCATCGTGAAAGGTGTGTGAGGAGTAACTTCCCTTCCCCATTGGCCCCATTTCCTCATCTGCACTGTCGGAGCAGTAATAGTGCCTCCATCCCTGGGCTGATTGCTTGCTTATCTGCCACTCACTTGGTATCTAGCATAGAGGAAGTGCTCAGAAAAATGACAATATCTAGGGTTGGTCTTGATGTAAGAAGAGGCAACTCTAACCCTAGCTTTGCGTGATTCTCTCAGGATGCCTCTCACACCAGAAGCCCAACCTTCATCATCATCTCTGTGTGTGTGTGTTCCTTTTCTTTTTTCCTTCCTTCCTTCCTTCCTTCCTTCCTTCCTTCCTTCCTTCCTTCCTTCCTTCCTTCCTTCCTTCCTTCCT
>NW_012267239.1:2762963-2788474 GCF_000151885.1 Dipodomys ordii | reverse complement strand
CCTTCCTCCCTCCCTCCCTCCCTCCCTCCCTCTCTTCCTTCCTTCCTTCCTTCCTTCTTTCTTTCCTTTCTTCTTTCCTTCTTTCTTTCTTTCTTTATCTTTCTTGGGCAGTCTTAAGGCCTGGGCACTACCCCTGAACCTCTTTGTACTCAAGGGTAGCACTCTATCACTTGAGCCACAGCACCACTTCTGGCTTTTTCTGAGTAGTTTATTGGAGATAAGAGTCTCATGGACTTTCCTGTCTAGGTTGGCTTTGAACTTGGATCCTCAGATCCCAGCCTCCTGAGTAGTTAAGATTTCAGATGTGAGCTACTAGTACCTGGCTCTCTTACTTTTCTAACCACAGGCAGACTCTATTTTACAGGCCTGGCCTAAGAGTTGACTATTCGCTAGATAGCTGGGTGGTTGTTATTTGAGAAGGTGGGCTGATGGAGGACCGCTGTACATTGGATGGTTGACTGGCTAGTGGTGATTGGTCAGAAAGCTGGATGGCCAGTTGGGTGTGTGACCAGTTTTTATCATGGTTGATTGATGGAGTGGCTGGTTGAAACTTCAGTTGATTGGTTGTTTGGGTGGTTCACTTGGTACATGGATTTTTTGGCTAGCTAGTTGTGAGAAGATTTGGTTAGTCAGAGACAGCAGATGGCTGGGTAGCTGGCTGTGTGGTTTGTATTTGATTGATTTGTTCAATGGTGGTTTAGCAGGATTGGAATAATAATGGAGGATTAGGTGTATTGGCACACTGTTGGTAGGTTGGGCAGTTTATTTGTTAACTAAATGACTTGCTTATTGGGAGGTGGGGTATTTTGGGCTCATTTGCTGTGGGAATGGGTAGCTCATGGATTGGAAGATTGGGTTGGCAGTTTGTTGGCCAGGTGGTTTCCCAGGAGCAAGACCCTGGAACTGGCTACGATTCAACATGACTCTTCTGTATCATTGATGGTGACCATTATGGAAAGAGTGGCTTAATAGACTCCTTTTTGCCTCATTATCCTTCTTTATGTCTCTCCAGCCACCAAACTGTTTCCTGTGGGTTACAACCTCATGAAGCCCTTCCTGAGTGAGGATACGCGCAGGAAAATCGTAGTGCTGGGAAGTGAGTAGCTCCCGTGCTGTTCTCTGTATCAGTTTTGAGTGAGGTTGAGTCAACATTCCACTCAGAATGGAGCACATGCTGGGTTTACACCTGTAATCCTAGCTACCCCAGAAGCTGAGATCTTGAGGATGGCAGTTCAAAGCCAGCCCAAGCAGAGAGTCTATGGGATTCTTATCTCCAATTAACCACCAAAAACCCCCCACAGAAAACCTGGAAGTGGAGCTGTGGCTCAAGCAGTAGAGCACCAGCCTTGAGTAGAAAAAGCTAAGGGATAGCATTCACCCTGAGTTCGAACCCCAGTACCAGCACACAACAAGAAAGAAAGAGAAAAAGAATATTGAAATCCATCCACCAAGGGGAAATGTTTCCATAGCAACACCAAGATTAGAATGACACTTCACACAGAGAAGGCCTGTGAGGCTGGGAACTTGGCCCTGGTGGCCTAGCTCCCACAGAGCTGGGAAAGCAAGTTTAGGGCGTCCCCGTGGGTGCACGGGTGGGGGGGCTAGTTGGTACCTTCCATGTTAGAGACCACCCTCCCGATCTCTCTGCTCCAGAATGCTGGAAAGAAGGCTTGCTGAAGCTCATCAGTCCTGAGGAGTTGCCTGCCCATTTTGGGGGAACTCTGACTGACCCGGATGGGAACCCCAAGTGTTTAACCAAGGTACAAAGAGCCCTACAATGGGGGAGGATTGGAGAGTGCAAATGGTGTCTTTCCTACACACTCCTTCCTTCCACTCTTATAGATAGATCCCCATGTGCGGAGGTGAGGCATTAAGCTGGCTGGTGCAGGCCCTGCCCTGATGGTGGTGGTAGGCAGCTCTGAGCCACTGTGCAGAGAGATAAGAAATGGGGGACTTGGCTGGGTGTGGCTGGCTCATGCCTGTAATCCTAGCTACTCAGGAGGCTGAGATCTGAGGATCGTGGTTTGAAGCCAGCCTGGGTGGGAAAGTCATGAGACTTTTATCTTCATTTAACTACCTGAAAAGCTGGAAGCAAGCTGGGTACTGGCTCATGCCTGTAATCCTAGCTACTCAGGAGGCTGAGATCTGAGGATCATGATTTAAAGCCAGCCCCAGCAGGAAAGTCCGTGAGACTCTTATCTCAATTGACCGCCAGGAAACCGGAAGTGACGCTGTGGCTTAAGTGGTAGAGCGCTTGCCTTGAGCTGAAGAGCTCAGGGACAGTGTTCAAGCCTCAGGACCAACACAAAAGAAAGGAAAGGAGGGATGGAGGGAGGGAGGGAAGAAGAAAGAGAGAAAGGGTAGAAGGAAGGGAGGGAGGGAAGTAAATAAATACACAAATAAATAAACAAATAGGGGATTTTGTCCCAAAGGGATGGGCTGGGAATCTAAGTCCTGACCCAGCCTGGAGGGTCAGGGAAGGCTTTGGGGCAAGAGTGTGGGGCTGCAATCTTCCTGGAGATGGGAGGCAGCCCCCACCCCTATCTCACACCCACAGATCAACTATGGTGGAGAGATCCCCAAGTCCATGTACGTGCGGGACCAGGTGAAGACGCAATATGAGCACTCGGTGCAGATCAGCCGGGGCTCCTCGCACCAGGTGGAATATGAGATCCTGTTTCCAGGCTGTGTCCTTAGGTGGGCAGGGCTGCCTCCCACCCCCTGCCTGGCGCTTGCCCAACACACTGGGCTGGGCAGCAGCCTGATGGTTCCTTCATAGGTGGCAGTTCGCCTCCGATGGGGCAGACATCGGCTTCGGGGTTTTCCTGAAGACCAAGATGGGCGAGCGGCAGAAGGCTGCAGAGATGACGGAGGTGCTGGCCAGCCAGCGCTACAATGCCCACATGGTGCCTGAGGATGGGAGCCTCACCTGTGCTGAGGCTGGTGTCTGTAAGTCTGTCTGGGCTGGGTGTACTCCAGGAGTCATGGTTTAGAGAAAGAAATAAGCATCACCCGTGTGCGCATGTGCGCGCGCACACGCAACTCAAGTTGGTGCCAGACATTTATTCACACTCAGGTCACTTTCACTAACAACTACTCTGCACAATGAACCAGAGATACGTGGACCTTGAAAGGGGATGAGAAGCTGGGGCCACAGGTCACAAGCAAGGAGCAACAGAGCAGGAAACTGGAACCCCGAGAAATGAGTCTATTTAAGCAGAACCCCAAAACTAAGTGTGAGGCTGGGGTCTTATCACCCTCTCCATATAGCTGTATAATGCTGGGGAAAATTCTGACCCATCTCAGGAGGGATACTTGTGTGTGTGTGTGTGTGTGTGTGTGTGTGTGTAGCTCACACTTGTAATCCCAGATACTTGGGAGGTGAAGCTTGGGAAGGTTTTGGATCAATATCACACCATGCAAAAACTCAGCTAGATCTCATCTCAACAGATAAATCAGGTGGGGGAGAATAATGCCTGTCATCCCAGCTCTCTCTCTAGGAGAGTTGTGGTCCAAGGTCAGCAATGAGCAAAATTGCAAGCCCTATCCCCCCTCCAAAACAAACAAAACCAACTAAAGTAAAAAAGAGATCGGAGTGTGGCTCAAGTGGCAGAACACCTCACAAACAAGCATGAAGCCTTGTGTTCCAAATGAACCTTGGTTTATACTCCATCTGTGGCTCTTGTTCTTTGGGATGGCGCTGAGAAGCCAGAGGTGGTTAGCAGCCCCAGCGCTCATTTGGTCCAAAGGATCTGAGACACCCCTAGGTCCCCATCTGTCCTCCTTGAACTGAGAGAGCCCAGGTGTGGAGACAATGGGATTAAGTCCTATTGTTCTATGGTCAGTTGATGCCATGGAAGTTCCTGCTTGGGCAGGGCAGGAGGACCTCAGGGTTTGTTTACGAGCTCAGCTGGGGGTAACCATTCCCTTGGGGAAGGACAGGGGTGTGGTGGGAACCTGAACCAGTTTGGCAAACAAAGGCTGTGGGAACCCAAGCCCAAGAACTGCCCCCAGCCTGGGGCGGGGGCGGGGGGGGGTGAGCAGTGCAGAGTGTGAAGCCAGCCAGCCACCCCATCTCTCCATCTGCCTCCCAGATGTCCTGCGCTTTGACAACACCTACAGCTTCGTCCATGCCAAGAAGGTCAGCTTCACAGTTGAGGTGCTGCTTCCAGATGAGGGCATGCAGAAGTACGATGAGGAACTCACCCCTATCTAGGTGGCACCCCTACATCTCAGAGACACCCCCCCCCCACGTACCTGTTCTCTGGTATACCCTACCTTGTTCATCATTAGTTTTGCCTACGGTCATGCTGCTCCTGGGGAGATTCATGTGGGGTGGTCAGATCGGAAGGGTATTGGAGTTGGGGAAGAGGAAGCAGAAAGAACAAAGACCAGTGGTGGTGGTCACTAAAGGCACAGAAATGGAAAATGGGCTCCTTGCTTTAGTTTTAGCCTATATCCTAAAGCATGCGTGTTTGCTTCATTAATTCCTTCTCAACAAGCCGCGAGCAACCTGTGTTGGAGAGTTCCTTATAGTCACAAAATAAAAGTGAACCAACTGCAGAGAGAAAGAAAGAAAGAAAAATCCCACAGAAAACACAAAACAACTTTCTTTTACTTTTATTGTCTACCTGATGTCTACTACGATGTCTAGAGTTGGAAGGAAAATGAGAGAGGAGCCCGCAATTGGGGCCTATTTCAGCACCTTGGACAGAGCAGAAGCGGGCAGGTGGGGTGAGATTGTCCCGGAGACCAGATCGAAGGCAGGATTTGGAAAGACATTAGGAGATGCCTTATCTAACCTGGGGCGGCCTGTTTCTCCCCTCCATCTCTCCCATGCTCACCTCCTCTCTTTAGCTCAAGTCTCCTGTCTTAAGCAATTAAAGGGATATTCCTTCCTGGCAGCTGATGTCACATCTGACTCCAGCTTATAGCTTGACATAATAAAAAAAAAAAAACACAAAAGATTATCACCATTACACGTATGATTTTGTGAGTGTTCTCCGTGTGGCAGTCCTGGTGCTGAGGGTACCCAGTGGAGTGATTTGTCATGTGTCCCACCTGCTCTATGAATAGGGAAACTGAGGCATGGGTAGATGAAACTACTCATTCAATATAGCTCTTAAGTAGCTGACCCCAGACCCAAATTGCTTATGTGTCTCATGCCTTCTAGAGATATTGCTCTGAAATGTTCCAGAATACCACCTGTCAAGGCCCTACTGTGACAAAGAAGAGGGCAGGAATAATGTATGTATCCTCCAGTAGAACCATCTACCCTGCATCCCAGTCTCTGTTTGTAGGTAGAGGAGTGTACTAAGCCCAGTGGGAAGAGAGAGCCACCAGGGTTACACAGTTGGGCTAAAGAGACTCACTGCAGGGCTGGGTGGGGCTTGTGCATCTCCACAAGGCACCATATCCCTGGCTCAGGTGGTCTCTGGGTGGCAAAACACGTGACCTCCATAATCCTGGATGACAAAAGGAGAGCTCAGGACTCCAGGGTTTCCTTCTCAACATTCTGCTCCAGTTGGGGATACAGAGACGTTGGCTCAAGTTCAGGTCCTATCCCGACTCTTGCCAAGAAGAGCCAAATGACACCAGAGAATGGAGATGAGCGGGAACCAGAGGACTTGGCAGGTACCTGGAGGGGGATGGGCTGAGGCCTGAGCCCCCTGCATCCGAGCTGATCTGTGGGGGACCATGACTCCTGACTTGAACGCAGCTGGGAGCATGCACTCATGGGCACAGGGATGGATTTCCACATCCCTTGATGGGAACCTGAGTGCTCTCCAGCATACCAGCTATGAGGGAGGATCAGGGGCTGAGGCCAGTCCTGTGGAAAAGCACAAGACCCTATCTGAGAAACAAAGTAAAGCGAAAATACAAAATGGGGTAAGTGGTCATGCCTTTATAGAAAAAAAAAACGATTCATCAACTGAAATTCAACTCAGCCTTTCTGTCTTCTTCTTTGCCCAAAGTAGAGACTCTCGGGGGATGCAATGTACCTCTCCCTCATTCCCCCTCAAAAAAAAAAAAGGAGGGGTTGGGAAGGTGGCTCAGTGGTAGAGTGCTTGCCTTGCATGCCTGAGGCCCTGGGTTCGATTCCTCAGGACCACATAAGAAAAAAGAAAAAAGCTGGAAGTGGCGTTGTGGCTCAAGTGGTAGAGTGCTAGCCTTGAGCTGAAGAGCTAAGGGACAGCACCCAGGCCCAGAGTTCAGACCCCACGACCGCCCCCCCCCCAAAAAAAAGGAGTGCTTAGGAGGGGAAGGCAGCCTGACTGGAAGGAAGTCCCCAGACCTCCAGCAGGGCTCCACTCTGCTTCTCTGCACACAGTGTGGCATAACGGGTGTATAATCGACAAAACACACACACACTCTCTCTCTCTCTCTCTCTCTCTCTCCTTCCCCCCCCCTCCCTTTGGCCACACATCAGTCTACACCCAGGATGGGGAAAGTGGCTGGTTCTCTGCCAAGCACTTTTTCTGGCTCAGGTGGGGAGGTCAGGCAAGAGAGGAGATCCAAAGACATCAAACCCATTTCCTATCACTGTAGTTATCTTTTCTACCTCTATCCTTTTCTTTTTCTTTTTCTTTTCTTTTGTCGGTCGTGGGGCCTGAACTCTGGGCCTGAGCACTGTGCCTCAGCTCTTCAGTTCAAGGCTAGAACTCTACCACTTGAGCCACAGCGCTTTTTCTGCTTATGTGGTGCTGAGGAACCAAACCCAGGGCCTTGTGCATGCAAGGCAAGCATTCTACCACTGAGCCACCTTCCCAGCCCCCTACCTTTGTATTTCTGGAACCAATTATATTTGTATTGTGGAAGCAATCTGTAGACCTGACTGCCTCAGTTATGCTCAAGTTCAAGGCAGACAACTCCACTAATAGCCAGGCTGGGGAGAAGACAGGCCTGGGCTCACTGTCAGCAGACCCGGCAGCCTGTTCATCCCAGATCAGACAAACACCATCCCCTCATGAATGTAGACTGCACACTCATGAACACAGCCACAATTCCACTTACTCATCTGAGCGGTTTGTGACATCCATTTCACAGATGGGTTAGTGAAGTCTTAGACAGGTGGTCCAGCTTCCGTTCACTGGCACCAGCTGTAATCCTAGCTACTGTGAGAGGGTGGGGTGAAATCAGGAGGATCTTAGTCTTAACCATCAAATGGATGCATTCCCAGAGGGGTTGGAAACCAAGGCTAGAAGCAAGATGGTGCCCCTTACCTGAAGATAAGGGTTGGCATGTAGCCTGCACCCTGCTCTCTTCTCTTGGTAATGCTTAGGTGTCCACAATGCTCTGTCTCCCTTCACACACACACACCAGCCCACAACTTACCAGCCAGTACCTAGAGAGCCACCCACCAGCCAAGGGGGAGCTTCAGATATGTTCCCCCTGGGGAGGGCATGGGGGTGGGAGAGTGCAATGGGTTCCCTTCAAATAGCCTTGAACAGCTCCCAGTATCAGTATCACCATAGCCACCTTTGCAGTTCAAAGCCAACCCAGGCAGGAAAGCACTGGAGGCTCTCATCTCCAATGAACCACCAGAAAACCGGAAGTGGTGTTGTGGCTCAAAGTGGGAGATTAGCCTTGAGTGAAAGAGCTCAGATTGATGCCTTTTGCAAACCTCGTGACAGCGCCCCATTAACAGATGTGCTGTCACCTTGCCTGTCCCACACAGTGACCTGCAGAACTCACACTCCCAGCTCCCACACAAGGGCTTCCCCCCCCCGCCCCCCAGAGATCTTTAGAAGTTGATAATATCTGAGCAAGACTCAGAGGGCATCAAAAGGTATTCAACTGAAAGTTAAGGGATGGAAGTATTGGATCCATACCTTTTAATCTTAGCAACTTGGGAGGAAGAGAGAGGAGGATTCAGGTTGGAGGCTAGCCCAGGCAAAAAGGATGATTCTATCTCAAGAAGGAGAAGAAAGACAAGGAGAAGGAAAAGACGGACAAAGAGGAGGAGGAGTGCAGTAGCTCATACCTATAATCCAAGCTACTCAGGAGATGAAGCTAAGAAGGATCACAGTTTGAGGCCACCCTGGGAAAAAGATCTCAAGACCCTCTTCTTAACTTTTTTTTTTTTTATTGTCCGGTCGTGGGGCATGAACTCTGGGCCTGGGCGCTGTCCCTCAGCTCTTTTAGCTCAAGGCTAGCGCTCTACCACTTGAGCCACAGCGCCACTTCCGGCTTTTTTCTTTTTGCTTATGTGGTGCTGGGGACTCGAACCCAGGGCCTCATGCATGCAAGGCAAACACTCTACCACTGAGCCACCTCCCCGGCCCCCCTCTTCTTAACTATTAAAGAAAATAAAAGCTGGGCATGGTGGTACAAGTATGAGCTATAAAGTATAAAAAGAAGAATCAGCTAGGTGCTGGTGTCTCATGCCTGCAACTAGATTCAGGAAGCTGAGATCTCAGGATTGCAGTTCAAAGCCAACCCAGGCAGGAAAGCACCAGAGACTCTCATCTCCAATGAACCACCAGAAAACCAGAAGTGGTGTTGTGGCTCAAAGTGGGAGAGTATTAGCCTTCAGTGAAAGAGCTTGGAATCAGGACAGCAATTGTAAGGAGCTAGCCACCACGGGAGGCACAAATGGCCCCATCCCTCTCCTCCTTCCCTGTCATTTGTCTCTGACTGGATTCTGATCACCTACATGGCTGCGCATCAGGCCTCTGTTCAGGACCCATCACTTAATTGCCCTGCTGTGCAAGCCTGGCCTGGTGAATTGCTCTCTCCCAGCTTCTTTCACACCTCAGTCCCCAGTGGCTGAGCTTGGGTAAAGGTGAGCTGAGTTATTGCCCATAGACCATTTAGCCTGGTGCCAGGCAGGGAAGCGTGAGCTGTGGAATGAACATCATGTGCACATGGGCACGCGCTCTCCCCCACCACCAGTGATTTTCCAGATCTCAGAAGGTCACCCTGAACTAACACCAGTTGCCCCAACAACTCCCGGAAAGGGGGAACCCACAGGTGTTTTCTGGGGGTGGACAGGTGACCCCCCCCCATGCCAGGGCCCCTGCAGTCACCATACTGACACTAAAGAGGAAAAAAAAAAAAAACACAGCATGAAATTCCTTTATTTGAGCCTCCCCTTTGGAGGGAAAGCCAGAAACAGAAGGCCAGGGTTTTTTTTTGTTTTTGTTTTTGTTTTTTTAAACAATGGTGTCATTAGTCAAGTAGTGATATCAGCCCTGTCTGTACACCCCAGGCCCCACCAACACCCTGGGGTCCATCCAGGGTGGCACCAAGAGGGCCGGGGTGGGGGGGAGGGAGGGTGAGGGGAGGGGAGGAACTGGAGGAGGGGATTGGGAGGCGGGGTGGGGGAGGGAAATGGCATCACCAATGTAGAAAGTCCCGGAGCAGTTTCCACAAGTTGGTGATCCAGAGATCGGCCCCCAGCTCCTGCAGGTACTGGAGCTCGGGGGTGAGCATGCGCCGGCAGAGCTGCCGGTGCTGCCGGCCGATGGTCTTCTTGAGGTTGTAGCCCAGGATGGACTTGACGCCCAGGGGCTGCCAGGGTTGCATGGCGGCGTCCTGGATGGCGGTGGCGTCGACGGGGCGGCCTCCGTCGATGCAGATGCGGCGCAGGCGCTCGTTGGCGCGGCGCAGGGCGGCCACCTCGCGGGCCATGCGCTGGCGCCCGAAGCCATCCACGCGGCGCCAGAAGCTGTGGTTGAAATGGCGGTAGAGGAGCGCGTCGAGGCCGTTCCAGGCCGTGGCGCGCTGGTAGAGGGAGCCCGAGAGCCGGGGCACGGCCGATCGGCGGCGGGCGTTGAGCTTGAAGTAGAGCACATCCTCCAGGCGCCAGCACAGCAGGTCCTTGAGCAGCACCAGCGACTCGTCGAAGTATTCCTGCAGCAGCACCAGGTGGAAGCGGCGCTCCAGCTGCGCCAGCAGCTCGGGCACGCGCGCGCTGCCCGCCTCCAGCCCGCTGTCCAGGCCCAGGTCGAAGGCCAGCAGGTTGCGCAGGTAATGCGCGTTGATGGCGGCGGGGTCGTAGTAGCGATCGGGATCCCGCAGGAAGGAAGTCAGCTTATCCGGGCCCGGCAGCGTCCAGGTGAGCGGCACCACCGCCCCGAAGTAATGGAAGGAGGACTCGAAGAGGCGCGCGGGGTCGCGCAGCACCGTGATGAAGGTGGCGTCGGGCGGCACCAGCGCGCGCACCTCGTCGTACTGGAAGCGCATGTGGTTGGCGATGATGTTAAAGCAAGCCCCCGGCTTGTAACCCCGCACCAGGTCCCGCGCGAACCAGCCCGGGTAACCGAAATCGTTGCGCCCCTTGGGGAAGGCGAAGCGCAGCCCGTGCTTCTCCCCGAAGCGGAACAGGATGTTGAGCAGGGTGCTGCTGCCGGTCTTGTGCGTCTTCAGGAACACGATGTTGTGCTGGGGCGCGCACCCCGCTGCCGACGCGTTGCCGGCCGCTGCCTTCGCCGGGGGGTCGGCAGGAGCTGGGGAACAGGAGATCGCGGTGGTGTCCGGGGTCCTGTGGGGAGGACAGAGGGAGGGAGGGAAGGTGAGCCCGGACCAGGCTGTGCTGGGGACCTGGAGTACCCAGCCCTCCCCTCTGTGTTGGTGTGTGAGAGAGAGACAGACAGACAGACTGGGGCTTGAACTCAGGGCCTGTCCCTAAGCTCCTCCCCTTCCTCCCCGCCTCAAGTCTAGCTGCTCTACCCTTGGAGCCACAGCTCCACTTCCAGCTTTTGTTTTTGGTGCATAATTGGAGTTTAGAATCTCACAGATTTTCCTGCCCGGTTAGCTTCCAATGGTGATCCTCAGATCTCAGCCTCCTGAGTACCTAAGATTACAGGTGCCCAGCCAGATGGGATTTTGTGTCAACCTGGCCCAGGCTGTTCTGGGGACCCGGAAGACCCCGCCCTCTGGTTCTGAATCTCCAGGCCGTATTTGTTAGCTGGCAGGGAAGCTAGTATAGTGGCTTCTCTGGCTGTATTTCAGGCCTGAGCCTGAGATTTGGCCTCTTGGGCCTCAGTGTCCTGATCTGTGGGATGGGGAGGTGCAGGTATTGGGTTGAGTTTGAGCTGAGCTGTGGCAGCTGAGCTTTCAATTAATTCTCCCCGTCCACAGGCATATTTACATTCAGGTAGTATTCATTTGAGGCGTGTGAGGTGTTTGGCATGGTGTGGCAGCTCTGTAATGCCAGCTCCCAGAGGGTGAAAGATAGAGGATCTGCATAAGGCCACTTGGGCAAAAATGTGAGAGCCTTTGTAAAAACAAACAAAAAAGAGCAATGTGCTAACTCAAGTGATCTGTTGGAAAAAGCTTACTACCTTGAGTTTTAAACTATGGTATTGCCAAAAAATTTTTAATTAAAAAAAAAGAAATTTATGCATTACCTGAATTGGGAAATGGGAACCCCTCTGCAAAACACCTTAATAACAACAATAAAATTATATTTAAAAAATAAATGAAGTTAGTATATAAAGTGGAAGTGGTTAGAAGTGCAATTTTCTAGGCCCCAAATGGTTGGTTGATTTCCTCTACTAGAAAACTAAATTCCTCTACTATCTAAGGGCACAGGGCTGCACTGAGGGCCCCTGTTCTGACTGGGCTGGCTTTGAACTGCAATCCTCAAGTGGTGAGAATTGATCTAGGTTCACACACACGTCCCAACTTGAATTTAGGCTTAGGTGCCAGCTGAGTGCTTGGCCTGCGCGTGCGCAGCAGTCTCTGATGATCATATTCTGAGCCTGGGTCACAGACAGCATGGTGTGCATCTATACCCACTTCACAAATGAGCAGACTGAGGCCCAGATTACAGAGTCCTGCCCCAAGAAGGGAACTGTCTATTGGCCAAACATGGTATAGAGTGGCTGTCTAGGAGGTAGTTTCCATCATCTGAAAAGTAGTTGTGAACCCTATCATGGCAACCCCCTCCTCCCACCCTACCCCCCCCCCCGCACCACTCACATGGAAGCCTGGCTAGCATGCAGTGGGGGGACCATGTAGGAGTAGAGCAGCAGGAGGAAGCTGGTGAACAAGGCTCCTAGCACCAGCCCCTTGGCCATGGATTCCCAGCGTTTCTTCTTTGGCTGAGGCATCTCAGACGCCTAGAGGGTACAGCACAGAGCACAGAATGAGTTAGGCGTGGACCTAGAGACTCCCCAAGGTTGCACCTGCCTAGCCTCAGTGCCCAGAAAGGGCTGTCTGGAAGACAGATGGACAAACACACAGACAGATACAGGGACAGAGATGCAGAGGAGACAGTGGACACAACTCAGAGGAGGGGAAATGAGGTGGGGGAAGGTTGAGGGATAGTTCTCAGAAAGTTTAGTTGGTTAGAGTGGACACACGCATTCACTGTCTTGTTTTTATTTTATTCTCACAGTACTGGAGTTTAATCTCAAGACCATATACTAAATACCTTTTGAACAACATCTCCAGTCTCTAACGCCATTGCCTTTTTTTTTTTAAAAAAAAGGCAAATGTGAGCAAAAAGATGGATGTGAGCTGGGCACCAGTGGGTCATACCTTTAATCCTACCTACTAAGAAGGCTGAGATAGGAGGGATGTGGTTCAAAGACAGTCTGGACAGACAAATCTTCATGGCTCCTATCTCAATTAAGCAGTAAAAAGCTGAAAGTGGAAGTGTGGTTCATGTGGAAGAGCTCCAGCCATGAGTAAAAATGATGAGTAAGAAAAGAAGATCATGAATTCTAGTCCAGTACTGGAACAACAACTACCACAAAGCTAGGTGCAGTGGCCCGAGTTGGTTTTACTAGCTGTATGAGATTTGGAAATAATCTTGCAACACATTTTTTTGCCAGGCTGGCTGTGGCATAAAGTCAAAATTCTATTTGAAAAATAAGTAAAAGATCAGGGTGTGTGGCTCAAGTGGTAAATCCAGAGCTCAAACCTTGTTATCACTGAAAGAAAAAAGCAAACTGGTAACACACTATGATGTACTGGCTTGCCTAACATGTGCAAAGACCTGGGTTCAATTCCTTTCTCTGAAAAGAGAGAGAGAGACAGAGACAGACACAGAGAGACAGACAGAGACAGAGATAGGGCAGACAGAGACAGAAAAGTTCTAGAACAATATGCATCACTCCCCCCCAGCTCATATATATATGTAGGTAAAGACATAGAAAGGCTGAGAAAAAAAGAAGTTTCAGATTTTGGAACATTTTGGATTTTAGATTTTTTTTTATTAGGAAAACAGCTTTTCACTAGTACTATCCTCTGCCTAGCTAGCCGTTTTCTATTTTTTTAATTTTATTTGTGAACATACTGTACAGAGGGGTTACAATTACATGGGCAGGATAATGCGTACATTTCTTACCATGCATTGCAGCCTCCCCGTTTTCTATTTTTTTAAATTTATTTTTATTATTTATTACTTGTTTATTTTTGCAGTGGTAGGACTAGAACCCAGGGTTTCGGGGATGCTAGGAAAGCACTCTATCACTGAGCCCTACACCAGCCCCAGTTTTCTAAATCATACATTTTTTTGATAATGGTTGCTTTATTTACTTTTATGCCAGCCCTGGGACTTGAACTCAGCACCTGGGTGCTGTTCCTGAGTCAGGGGTAATGCTCTACTATTTGAGCCATAGCTCCATTTCTGGCTTCTTTTGGTGGTTAATTGAAAATAAGAGTCTCTTGGTCCTAGCTACTCAGGAGGCTGAAATATGAAGATGACAGTTTGAAGCCAGCTCAGGCAGGAAAGTCCATGAGACTCTTATCTCCCATAACTACTCAAAAAGAGGCTCAGGGACAGTGCCCAGGCCCAGAGTTCAAGCCCTACGATCGGCAAAAAAAAAAGAAAGAAAAAAAGAAATACAAACAACAATCTCCTGGCCCAGCAACACACAGTATTTAGGAGGTGTGTGTGTTGTGTGTGTGTGTGTGTGTGTGTGTGTGTGTGTGTGTGTCCTGCATGCTAGGTAAACCCCTCAGGAGCCTCTGGACATATAGGTCAGAGGAGGTAACTAACTGGTAGCTGAGGCTCTGCTGCTGACTATGGACAGGGAGCAACTGCCACACACAAACCCGGCCCCAGGCCCTGCCCCTGTCAGCCAGCCCCGGTGTCCCAGAGACCCAGCAAGAAGTAGAGCTGCAGCCCAGAAGACTGAGTAGAGTCCTGGGCCTCAGTTTCTCTGAGTGTAAAATGGGGGAGGGATTAGGATTCCTGTGGCTGACCTTCCTCCAAGGGCCCATCCTGCCCTCCGCAGCTCCCCTCACTCACCAAGGATTTCCAGTGGAAATCACGGGTGGAGGAGCTACAGCAGGGGGCAGACAAGTACGTCATCTGCCAATCAGATGTCACCTGGCCCCGCCCAGGGCAGGCCCCGCCCCCACAGCCCCCTTCCACTCACCCGCCCAACCACTCACCCTCTCCAGCCTCCAAGCCTCAGCCAGTGTGAGAACCTCCGAGTGCACCTTTCTTTCTTTCTTTTCTTCCTTTCTTTTTCTATCTTTTCCTTCTTTTCTTCCTTTTTTTTTGGTGCCAGTGCTAAGGTTTGAACTCAAGACGCCTTGGACTTTTGCTCAGCTCACTTGCTCACAGTTGGTGCTCTGCCACTTGCGTTAAGATTTTCAATCCAGCATCTTGCTAGTGGTTAACTGGAAATGAAGTCCACTCACAGATTTTTCTTCCCTGGGCTCATTTTGGACCTCAGTCTTCTGGATCTCAGCCTCCTGAGTAGCTAGGATTACAGCTGTGAGCCACCAGCACTCAGCCAGAGACAGAACTTTGAGGCTACAGTCCTATGTTTAAACCCTATTTCTGAAGGCAGGCATTGATCGTACCTATCCATAATCCCAGTGCTTATGGGATACATGGTAAGATTTGGCCTCAAAAACAAATAAAGCCAGGCACTGATGTGTCAAAAACTGCCATTAATCCTAGCTACACAGGAGGCTGAGATCTGAGGATAGCAGTTCAAAGCCAGCCCGGGCAGAAAAATACCAGCCAAAGTGGAAAGTGGGGTTGAGTGACACTCATACGGTAGAGTGAGTGGCAGCCTTGAGTGGAAAAAGTCCAACAACAGTTCTAGGCCCTGAATTCAAGCCCCAGTACAGGCACAATACATGCATGCATATGTCCATATTGAGCAAGTTAATTCCAGCTTGCTTCCTTCCTTCCTTCCTTTTTTTAAACCTTACTGTGTGTCCTAGGCATATAGTGTACCCCTCTCTGTACCTCAATCATTCCTCCAAAATAATAACACCGACTTTCCCCTTCTCACAGGAACATGCCTGGCACACAGCAGATACCTGCCCAACATGGCCTGCCATCCTCTATCGCCATTATCACTACTTGCTGCCATTATTACTCAGGGTCCCAGCTTTGGTCCTATCTCAAGCCAAAAGTCCAGGAATCATCTCAGCACAGTCCGAATCTCAAGGTCTCCAGACGGAGAGACAGAGAGGCAGGGAGACAGGAAGGCTGAGCTTCAGAGAGGACAAGGGCATGTTCAAAGTCACAGCACAGCAGCTGCAGAGACAGGACTAGAACTTGGGTCTCCTGCCTCCTCCGTCCATAGTGGAGACAAAGGAATGCCCTCAGGACAGACCATTCCTTTGTCAGCACCCCACTTCCCTCCATCCACTCTAGGCACACAGGACTCCTTCAGTGAAGGTAAAGTAGCAGTAAGTCTTTATCCTCAGATAGCGAAGATCCTCAGGGGCTGAGGGAGAAGTGGGTCCACCGTCACTGCCATTCCCAATATCCAGCACTCAAGGACACCCAGCCCAGGATGTTAATAGTAGCCCTTTGGGCCCACAGCGTCCCCATCACACACCTGCCCCCCAAAGCAAGGACACAGGGGACTCACTCACCTTGGGCAATGACTGCCACCCCTTGCCTTTCCCAGACTGAACCATGTCGCTTCCACAGCCAGGCTTCTGTGCAGTCACCTAGAGACAGGACTGCTCCAATGACACTGGCGGCAGGCCGGCCGGGTCCCTCCCACAGCAGCCGTGAAGGTG
Organism: Dipodomys ordii; assembly: GCF_000151885.1. NCBI lineage: Eukaryota > Metazoa > Chordata > Mammalia > Rodentia > Heteromyidae > Dipodomys > Dipodomys ordii. The sequence continues at coordinate 2,772,523 of NW_012267239.1, read as the reverse complement.
CATGCGAGCTCCCCCGGGGAGCACCCCAGAACCCCACCAGGGGGTGGTTTGGCCTCTGACCTTCTCTTGTACGCCAACAGCCTTGGACAGAGCCCACCCCACCCCTTCCATATCTCTCTAGCGTGCGCTTGCTCTCTCTCTCTCCTTCTCTCTCTCTCCTTCTCTTTCTTTCTCTCTCTCAAACTGATCTGTTTTCATACCCATCACTCTCACAATCTGAGAGCTCCTTGGAATAGCACCCCTTATAATCTGGCTTGTGCCAGCTTCAAGAAGTGTTTAGTAAATAAATAATTATTTAGAGGGAGGGAGGATGTTCCTTTATCAGTCATTTTTAAAATTATATATATTTTTAACTTTAAGTAGTTGTACAAAGGTGTTACCCCTCAACAAACCCATTTAAAAGTATAAAGTGTCTTGATTGATGTCACCTTTCCTCTAATACTCTATAAGACAGTGATTCCAAACTAAGTACTCTTTCTCTTCTCTTCTCTCTCTCTCTCTGCCTCCCTCCCTCCTCCAATAGCCAGGCAGCTCTTTTATGCAAAAGATTCAGCAAAGTTCTAGGCGTCCTTGCGTCAAGGACACAACAACTGCAGAGCCCTGCAGAGTGCCCAGGACAGGATCCCCAGTCTCCTGTCAGTGCCTGGCCAGCCCCCACTCTCCCTTCATGCACCAAGTCCCCCACTCCCCTGCCACCCCACCCCCCAGCACAACTCCTCAGGGGAGGAAACAGAGCACAGAAAAAATAAAAGTCATTCCATGAGCAAAAAACACACCAAGCCAGTCCCAGTGCAGATCTGCCAGACTTTGGGATTTAAGAGGCGATCAAGGCGCCAGGTGCAGCCCACATCTGCAGGGAGAACCGAGACAAGCCGGGCACACCGGGGCCTGGGAGGCTTTCCTAGAGCATAGTAATTCTCTCTCATCTTTACATAAGCAAAGGAGGGGTGCAGGATCCACACCAGGCCGCTCCTGGGGGAGTGATGGGGATACACAGACCACCAGGGCCACATTGACAAGTCTGGGGTCTCTGTCCTGAACTGCAGATCCTGCCACTGCCATCTTAGATCTAGGTTTGTTTTCTCTTGGCTTTGTCTGTGGATGAGGGACCCTTTGTGTCCAGAAACATCTCCTCCAGCCAGAGCACCTGTGACTCCTGCCTGTAATCCTAGCTACTCTGGGTACAGAGCTGAAGATCACAGTTTGAAGCCGTTCGGGCTGGAAAGTCCATGAGATGCTCATCGCCAATTAATCAGTAGAGGTGTGGCTCAAGTGGTTAGAGTGTCAGCTTTGAGAAGAAAAAGCCAAGGGACAGTACCCAAGCCCTGAGTTCAAGCCTCAGTATCAGCATAAACAAACAAACAAACACCCCCCCAAAAAAATCTCCTCATTCTCCCTTCAGCATCAATGCACAGGGTTTCCTAATAGCTTGGGTGGAAGGCTCTAGAGACACACGGGGTCCCCATTAATTAGGAATACTCTGTGTTTGGGTACTGATTTATTCCTACTGCCAGTTCTTCCTAGGGAACAGAAAGAACCCCACATTAGCCTGGAGTCCCTGTATCCTTCACAGCACTCTCTGGACACGTATTGAATACTACAGCTAAAAGTGGCACAGGGCAGGCAGAGCTCCTAGTGTTATAATAGTCACAATCGGGATATGCCATGGAATTTTATTTTATTTTTTCCAACACTCACTGGGCCTTTCTGCCTCCTGAGCTGAGCTAGTTTATAGACAGCTTTACAGGGGTGAGTCAGGGCAGTACAGACACCAAACAGCAGGACTGTGCTTTGGAGCCACGTGTGTGTCCTCGCAGTCTCAGATCTCTTTCTTTGGTCCCATTTACCGCGGAGGGGTGGGGATGGCACTCAGGCTCTACAGGGTCATGGGCAGGGTGGACCAGCGAATGAGGTCTACTGTGTTTGGCTGTCCCTCTCCCCCATTCCCTTCGTGTGTGTGTGTGTGTGTGTGTGTGTGTGTGTGTGTTATAAAAAGCAGTACAGGCTCACTGAAAAAACCCCACAAAACTCAGAAAACAGAAAAGCATAGAAGTATAACCTGTAACCCCAGCTACTTGGAAAGAGCTTCATGAGTTCAAGACTAGCCAGGTCAAACGTATGGAATTGCTGCTTAAAAAAGGGTTGGAGGATGATGGGCAGGGACAGAGGGGAAAATTGGAGAAAAGCAAACAAAGGGATGACACTGTTCCAAAAAGAAATGTATTCATTACCTGACCTATGAAATGATAACCCCTCTGTGCAACATCTTAGTAAGAACAACAAAATATTATATGTATATAAATATTATATGTATATAATATATATATTTTTGGGTGGGTCGTGGGGCTTGAACTCTGGGATTGGGCGCTGTCCCCTGTGCTCTTCAGCTCAAGGTGAGCACTCTAGCACTTGAGCTACAGTGCCACTTCCAGTTTTCTAGTGGTTTATTGGAGATAAGAATCTCACAGACTTTCCTGCCCAGGCTGGCTTTGAACCGCAATCCTCAGATCTCAGCCTCCTGAGTAGCTAGGATTATAGGCATGAGTCACCAGCGCCCAGCTTATATATATAATATTTTAAGGGCTGTGGGAAAGGCAGGCATCTGTGGCACGTGCTTGAAATTCTAGCTACTTAAGAGATTGAGATCCAGAGGATTACAGTTCAAGGCCAGCATGGGTAGAAAAGTCTGAGGAACTCCATCTCTAAAACAACTAGCAGGAAGGCACTGGTGGCTCACGTCTATAATCTTCGCTACTCAGGAGACTGAGATCTAAGGATCACAGTTCAAAGCCAGCCTGGGCAGGAAAATCTGTGGACTCTTATCTCTAAATGAATAACAGAAAACTGGAAGTGGTGTTGTGGCTCAAGTGGTAAAGTGCTAGCTAGCCTTGAGCTAAAGAGCTCAGGGACAGTGCCCAGAGTTTGAGACTCATGATCCATAAAAAAAAAAAACAAAAAACAAAACCAGACCAGGCAGGAAAGTCTGTAGTACTCTTTATCTCCAATAAACCATCAAAAAGCCAGAAATGGAGCTGCATCTCAAGTGGTTAAAGCACTAGCCTTGAGGGGAAAAAGTTAATAATAGTGTATTTATTTTTTATTTGGTCAGTTGTGGGGGCTGAACTCTGAGCCTTCACACCGTCCCTTAGCTCTTTCTTTATTTTATTTATTTATTTATTTATTTGCCGGTCATGGGGCTTGAACTCTGGGCCTGAGTGTTATCCCTCAGCTCTTCAGCTCAAGGCTAGTGCTCTACCACTTGAGCCACAGTGCCACTTGTGGCTTTTTTCCTGCTTACGTGGTGCTGAGGAATCAAACCCAGAGCCTCATGCATGCAAGGCAAGCACTCTACCACTGAGTTACCTTCCCAGGCCCAATAATAGGGTTTTATAGCTATAATATATTATAAAATTATTATATTAAAATGTTTATATTTATATTGTTATATTAAAGATATAATAATGAATAATAAACTCTAAAAAATAAAAATTAAACATTAGAAAAGTTGAGAGTCTAAGGGTGTAAGATGTTAATAGATAAATTTTTTTGGGGGGGGAGTCCGGTTGTTGGGCCTGATCTCTGGGCCTGGGCGCTGTCCCTCAGATCTTCACCTCAAGGCTAGCACTCTACCAGCCACAGTGCCACTTCTGGCTTTTTTCTCTTTGCTTATGTGGTGCTGAGGAATTGAACCCAGGGCCTCAGGCATGCAAGACAAGTGCTCTACCACTGAGCCACCTTCCCAGCCCTCATAGAATATCTAAAGAACAGTGGGAAGCCAGCTACTGATGGCTCACACTTGTCATCCTAGCTACTCAGGAGGCTGAGGTCTGAGGATTACAGTTTGAAGCCAGCCTGGCAGAAAAGTCTATGGTACTCTTATCCTCAATAAACCACCGAAAAACAAAACAAAAGCAAACAAAAAAACTACTAGAACTGTGGCTGTAGTAGAGTGCTAGCCTTGAGCACAAAACTCAGGCCATGAGTTTAAGCCCCAATACTGGCACCAAAAAACAAAACGAAATGAGCCAGGCACCGGTGGCTCACACTTGTCATTCTAGCTACTCAGATCTCAGCTGAGATCTGATCTCCAAATAACCACCAGAAAACTGGAAGTGGCACTGTGGCTCAAGTAGTAGAGTGCTAGCCTTGAGCTGAAGAGCTGAGGGACAGCGCCCAGGCCCAGAGTTCAGCCCCACAACCGACAAAACAACAACAACAAAAAATGAAAAGAGAAGAAAAAGACAAGGCAGGTTGGGAATTGTAGACACAAAGGTAGAAATGAGAGTCACAGGAACAGCGGCAGTCAACAAGGAAAGATGAGGAAGGAAAAGAAGACTGCACTTGGAAGCACAGGGTAGGATGGAGTCCCCCACACCCAGGAAAAACAGGGACTTGCAGCCACCAGCTGCATCACATTCTGTACAATCATTGGTCTGCCAAGAACTATCCCTGACTGCTGCATCCACATGACAGGCATAGCATTCACAGAAAGGAGCAGAACTCTCGAAGAGAAGGCAGGGGAGGAAGGTGTCGCTGGGAGAATCATGGGGACATCTGGAAGAGGCTGAAAGAGCACAGCAGCAAGAGAAGCTAGGCCGTGGTGGCTCACCCCTGTACTCCTTACTACTTGGGAGACTGAGAGTGGGAGGATCACAGTTCTAGACCAACCTGGGCAAAATGTTTTTGAGATTTCACAACCTCAATAGTAAGGAGCTTGCCTAGAATTCCTGCTAGGGGAAGGAGTGGAAGCTGGAACACAAAGATTTTCTAGCCAGGCACTGGTGGCTCATGTCTGTAATCCTAGCCACTCAGGAGGCTGAGTACCAGAGGATCATCGTTTGAAGCCAGTCTAGGCAAACAAATCTTAAAAAAGAAAAGTAAAACTTAGCCAGTAAAAAGCTGGATTGAGCTGGGCACCTGTGGCTCACGTCTGTAATCCTAGCTACTCAGGAGGCTGAGATATGAGGATTGTGGTTCAAAGTCAGCCCAGGCAGGAAAGTCCATGAGACTCTTATCTACAATTAACTGCCAGAAAACCAGGAGTGGTGCTGTGGCTCAAACGGTAGAGCGCTCGCCTTGAGCTGAAGAGCTGAGGGACAGCGCCCAGGCCCAGAGTTCAAGCCCCACAACTGACAAAAAAAGAAAATATAAAAAGGCAAGGCTCCCTACTATGCTTAAAGGGCAAATTTATAAGGTGTCTTAGGGAACAAGTCCCAAGAAGATATCTAGCTGGGCACTGGTGGACTGGTGGCTCACATCTGTAATCTTAGTTACTCAGGAGGCTGAGATCTAGAGAACCAGTTTGAAGCCAGCCAAAGAAGAAAAGTCCGCAAATTCTACCTCCAAATAACCAGCCAAAAGCAGGGCTGGAGGCTTTTTCCAAGTGATAGAGTACCAGTTGTGAGCAAGCAAGCTGAGTAACAGGCCCTGAGTTCAAGGTCCAGTACCCACACACAAAAAATGATACTCACTTCCCTGGGGAATAGGGCCATTTACTAACAACATATTCTGATTACATATAGAGAGAATATGACTATTCAATACATAGTATGCAATTAATATCAACATCTAACCATTCTGTCATTAGTAATTATATAATTATTATAATTAATAATTATAAAGTCAACAATTATATAACTGCACATCTACCATAATAAATATTACAGAAGAGAGTAAGTGCTCTGGAAAATTCTGGATTCTTCTGGGAAAAATACGCATGTAATTGAAAGCTATTTCCATTTTGAAAGGTCCAGGCTGGCTAGAGAAGGAAGAGCTAACTAAGGTCACATTCTGAGCTGCCTGTGCTCAGCTGAGGGTGCAGTTGGGAGAGGCTGTGACTAGCAAGGTTCTGGAAGCTTCCTCACGCTGTGTTCCTCTGGTTCACAGGGGCAAGGATGGGGAGGAGCGTCCTGAAAGGTGTGTCACCTGGACCTCATCAGCTTGCTGGCTCAGATGACCCTCTCTCAGCTAGCAGCTCTGACATCTCGCTGGCCCTTGGGCTGGAGGCGTGGATGGTAAGTGGTGCGAAGCCCGGCTGCTAAGAAAGCAAAGTTCACTCATGCATCCAAGGCACTTTTGAGTCTGGAAGTGCCACCTACCTCTGCTGCTTCAAAGGCAGCCACACGCCCACCATCTCCGTAAACCCTGCCAGGGTCATCTGCTGCTGACCCCATAGGACATGTGAGGGATGGGGGACTGAAGTCCAGGAAACTGTGGAGGAGGGACTGAATGGCAAAGCCAAAGCAGAACTTGGGAGGAAGCTCAGAACTCTTTCTGCTACATGGTCTTGTTGGACAAAATCATTCCTTTCCTTCCCCACGCCCCGCTCCCCCCCTTTTTTTTTTTTCAATATTGGAATCTGAACTCAGGGCTTTGTCTTTGCTAGGCAGTTTTTCTGCTGCTGGAGTCATGCCTCAAACCCTTTGTTGCTCTGGTGACTTCTGAGATTAAAATTTCACTTTCTACTTGGCCGGTTAGGACTTACTTGATCACCCTATTTATACTTCTCACTGAAGCTAGGATGACAGACATGTATGCCACACCAACTTTTTCTTTCTTTCTTTCTTCTTCCTTTCTTTTGGGTTGGTCATGGGGCTTGAGCTCAGGGCCTGAGCATTGTCCTTGAGCTTTTTTGTTCAAGGATAGCACTCTACCACTTTGAGCCACAGTTCCACTTCCAGTGTTTGAGTGGTTAATTGGAGATGAGTCTCAGGGGTCTTTTTTGCCTGACTTTGAATGGCTATTCTGAGATCTCAGCCTCCTGAGTAGCTAGAATTACAGATGTGTGCCACTGGCACCTGGCAACACCAACTTTTTCTACTGAGGTAGGATCTCATAACTCTGTGTGTGTGTGCGCGCCAGTCCTGGGGCTTGAACTAAGGGTCTGAGCACAAGGCTATTGCTCTATCACTTGAGCCACAGCTTCATCTCCAGTTTTGATAGTTAACTGAAGATAGAGTCTCACAGATTTTCCTGCCTGGAGCTAGCTTTTCTCCTTTTTTTTTTGCCCATCCTGGGGCTTGAACTCAGAGCCTTGGTTCTATCCCTGAACTTCTTTTGCTCAAGGCTAGCACTCTACCACTAGAGCCACACTGCCATTTCTGACTTTTCCTTTTTATGTTGTACTGAGGAATCAAATGTAGAGCTTCATGCATGCTAAGCAAGCACTCTACCACTAAGTCACATTTCCAGCTTTGAACCACCATTCTCATATCTCAGCCTCCTGAGTAGCTAGGATTATAGGTGTGAGCCAACAAATCTTCGGCTTCCCACTGTTCTTTAGACATTCTGCAAACATCTCATACCCTTAGACTCTCAATTTTTTTAATTTAAAAACTTTTAGCTATTTACTACTAGTAGTAGTAGTAATCTTCCCCTTAAGGCTACCAACTCTACCACTAAAGCCACTCCCTCAACTTCTGGCTTTTTGCTAATTAATTGGAGATAAAAGTCTTTTGGCTTTGTCTGCCCAAACTAGTTTTGAACCATGATCCTCAGATCTCAACCTCTTGAGTAGCTAGGATTATAGGCATGAACCACTGTCACCTGGCAAGGGAAGCAAATGCCTGCATGGCCACTCTCTCCCCATCAAGGACCCCTAGCTCCCATGCTCCCATGTGTCCCCCACCCTCATATTCTACACCAGACAACACAAATGCATCGTCAGGATGGCCTTGCCCAGGATGTCAGGCTCTCCTTCTCTGTGTCCCAGAGTTGGCATGTGGGAAAGCAGGTGTCTGACTCTTGGGGATACTCCATCCCACCATCCCTCCCCTGCCCATTCTAGTAGTCTCCCACTCTAGTGATTTGGGGGCTCTCTGCTCCATCCTTCTCTGCCTGGAGCCCGGTCTGGCTACTAGTGTAAGGTGGGTTCATCCATATTCCTCACCTAGTCAAAGTAAAGCAAGCCTTTCACATGGCTGTGCCACACCCAGAATTCCATGTATGCATCATTCTCCCAGGTTAATCATTGCCTCCTTCACCGGGCAGCACACACACACACACAGGGCCTCGGAGGCCAGCAGGAGGGGCTGGAGGGGACACACTCCTCCCTCGCTTGGTGACCAGAAGACACAGATCTCTGTAAGGGATGCAGGAAAAGCAGGCCTTCTTTGTCCCCACGAGCTTCCTTTAAGGCAGGGGATGAAGCAGCAGCAGCCCGAGGTGGCAGCTGGGAACAGGGCTCTGTTGTCTCTGCTCCCAGGGGAAGAGTTTGCCACCCCCCAAGTGTCAGGCAGAGCTGGGAGCCAGGGAAGCAAAGGGGAGGGGGTCTTGAACTGGGGAGTTAGGGGCAGCCCAAGTAGATCTAAAAATGCTGATGAGACCCCCAGTGGGGCAGAAAGGGCCTGGATAGTGCTGGGGTTTCTGGGGTGGAGGCTCAGAGGAGATGCCTGTGATTTGGAGTCAGTTCAGCCACTTCTGAACTGTAGGATCTTAGACAAATCTGCTATGTCCCTGGCCTCAGTTTCTCCCCCTAGATAAAAGGGAGACGTAGCAATATTCCCTGCAGGGTAAGGTGAAGAGTAGCTTTGGGGCTGCACTGGTCCAGGCTTACCTTCCTGGAATAAGCCTCACCCCCCTCTAGGCCTCAGGTAGAAGAAGAAGTTGAACCATCCACTTCCAGAACCATCCACTCCTGTCACCCCTTTCCTCTCAAGGATTTCCATAGGACCTGTCACCATGGCAACTTGGGGATCAGATGACAGTCTGCTTCCCTCTCTCCCTCCCTCCTCTAGTTGTAGGTTACAGCAGCCAGATGTGTGTGTGTGTGTGTGTGAGAGAGAGAGAGAGAGAGGACCCTTGCTGCTCCGGGCAGCTGGGAAGGGACGGCAGTCGCATTCTGTGGTGTTACCAGAATGCTAGGCTGGCACCGAGCAGAGCAAGTGGACCAAACTCAGAAGCCCTTGGCTGGGCACTGGTTTAGGCTGGAATCCGTGGGATTTTCATGGGAACTGTGGAATTTCAAGGAGCCTCTCCTCCGTGACCTTCCCCCTCCCCTTGCCCCCACTTCCAGGACAAGCATGGGGACCTTCTCTGGGCATGGGGCTTTGCTGGGTACCCTGGCTCCCAGTCTCTGCTAGGACAGCCCCGTCTGGGGAGGGTAGGGGGAGATCCTGCCCCTCCTCCTCCTCCAGTCGGCCTCAGGGAAACGCTTCAGAGAGGATTAATTATTAATGAACTCACAGAGCCTGCCCAGCCCAGTAGTCAGACTTTTTGCCAGCCCCACCCATCCCACCTTCTAGGGATTGGGGACCAGGGTGTGCGGGTGGGGACCCCAGGATCTAAGTGAGCACCCACCTGAGCCACCAGGGCCCCCGGCCCCGGGAGTAGCGAGGTGCGCCCCCATCCCCTTCCGCGGACACGCGTGTGGTCTCAGTTTGGTGACAGCAGCTAAGTGGGCGGGGCCCTCCGGGAGTAGACTGAGGCAGGGCACACGGGTGGGTGTCGGACCCGGGACGTACCTTGGCCCGGTCCTCCTGGGGTTCAGCGTGGCTGACTCGGCCTGGGCCGCCCCCACCGGGGCCCTGCGCTCCGCCAGGCCTGGTCCATACCCCGGCCCT
>NW_012267239.1:2721986-2760023 GCF_000151885.1 Dipodomys ordii | reverse complement strand
CTAGCCTTGAGCTGAAGAGCTGAGGGACAGCGCCCAGACCCAGAGTTCAGGCCCCACGACCGGACCCCCCTTCTCCCCCCCCAAAAAAGAAAAACCTTGGGAGTTGTGACTACTAGCAAGCTCAAAGGCAGGGCTGTGAGCCAGTTATGTGTCATCTGTTACAGAATTCTGGGGCATATAATTGGTTTTAAGTAAACATGTGACTTGTGAAGCAGAAAAAAAAAAAAAAAAAGAGTAAGTCTAACAGCAACCTCTCAAGTCTGCCAGGATAATGGTTTCCAGACCCTAAACTCAGAACAGCTGAGAGCAGTAAGGGACTGAGGCCCTGTGGGAGGCAAGGCCCAGGGGTGACCCCAGAAGAAGGCACCAAGAGAGTGCCCCAGCTGCCCAGGCCTGCCAGGCACAGCAGCAACTTGCCTCTCGGATTTTCCGCCTCTTGCCAAACATGATCTTTTGGTAAAGGTACTTTTCCCGCTTCTTCATCATCATGATGGCCAGGCGCTTGGCCTCACTCTCTTCCTCCTGGGCTAGCCGCTGCTTGTCCTCCAGCTTCACGGTACCCGCCATCACTCTGGGCTTCTGGGGACAAAGGGCAGGTACTCAGGACACAGCTCCAGCCCTTCTGTGCTTTCAGGAGCTCCTGCCCCAGCAGGGTCCCAGCCCGGACCCCATACCTTTCCCCCGAGCCTCTGCTCCTCCATGGCTGCCAGCTGGGCTTCTTCCTCCTTTTCGGAACTGGTCCCCTCCTCTTCATTTTCTTCCCCTTCATCACCATCGTCTTCATTGTCTTCCTCTTCTTCCTCATCCTCTTCTTCCTCATCCTCTTCCTCCTCTTTTACATGTTCTACACATGGCAGATAACATCTTAATACCCTGGATACCCACTCTGTCCTTGTAGCATGAAGCTGGGCCCTAATGTCTTCAGCCATTGCTGAGACAGCTCTGACTGTCCCTTTCCCCAAGGCTCCCCCGACCCCTCCCAGAGTCTCAGGGGAGCTGCCTTCAAAGGAGACTCCAAGGCTCTCAGCCCTGCTGCCACCCCCAAGCATTCTTGCTGTCACCCTGAATGTCAACACATGACTAAAATGCAGATGTCCCTTCTCACTGCAGAGGCAGCTAGCTGCCTGCTCTCCTCCCTGACCTCTGCCAACCCCATAGCAAAGGGAAATGGCCAGCACGGGCCCAGGCCACCCAGGGGAGCCTGTCTGCCCCAGCTCCAGCTCACTCACCTGGCCTCTCTCCCCGCTGCAGAGCCAGCAGCTTCAGCTTCTCAGGTGGGATGTAATCTCCCTCCTTCTCAGACACGAAGGGTGACAGGTGTGGGGGCAGCTGCACCCCGGGGAAGTACTCAGCCACAGGGAGGAGCAGCCGGGCGTTCACAGAATCAAACACCCATTGGGGCTGCACGTAGTACCTGGTTAGGTGGGCAGTGAAGGTGGGTCACAGGGATCCAAGCAGGGGTCCCACCCACTGCCTCCAGGGGCCTCAGGGCCTACCTGCCAATGACAGATGTTTGCTGTCCAGGCCGGTCGACAATCTGGTGGGTGATGCAGGAGTCTGTGACATCATAGGTGGCCCCGATGCACAGAGACTTGTCCCAGGACACTTCTCCCCCAAAACTCCTGTGAGCACCAGGTAAGTCCAGGCATGAGTTCTCTGCCCTTGGACACACGGGCTGCCTCCAACCTTAGTTCAGTTCCCCAGGATGCACCTGCCCATCCCCACCCCAGGTCCTGTCTGTTCAGGGCCCAGCTCTTAGTGGGAGCACCTGATGATGAAGGCCAGGGCCTCGCGGGGGACCTCACGGTTTAGGAAAAACTTCAGGCCCTCAAAGAGCTTCTTGTGTTTTTCCTGTGCCTGGAGCTCCTTCCTGCGCTCCTCCTCCTGTGTGGCCATCTCCTGTGGAGGGGTCAGGGCTGGGGTCACCAGGACTGCCTAGCCCTGTTGGGGGGAAGGGCAGCCTCCAGGTGCCTCCCCCAGGCCCCATCCTGCCCCTCTGGAAGGCAACGTGGTGCTCACCCCATCAGCAGGAAACTCATCGGCCTCGGCCTCCTCCTCCACAGCAGGCACCACCACTCGGGCCAGGCTGGCACTGAGGGCCGCCAGTTTCTACAGGGGGAAGCGAGGTGCAGGACTGCATGATGGCCAGTGGGGGAGAAAGCAGGGGCAGCTCCGAGCCACACACAAGTCTGGGCTCTTTGGGTAGAGCTTGAGACACCTCTCCTGGCCAAGCCACCTCCCACTGGAGTCAGAACCCCAGAGTGCTGGGGTCAGGGACCACCAACCTGAGAAGATGCAGCCCCTCTTACCTCTATAGAGCTCTCGGAGTCCAGGGCGTAAGTGGCCTCGCTGGCCTTTGTCTCTGCTTGGACCTGACCCTCAAGCTAGGGGACAGGGGAGAGGTCAGAAGGAAGAAGACCCCTGGGTCTTTACTTTGGGGCAAGGGTTAGGGCTGGGCCCAGGCCCTGTGAGGACCAGGTGCTGGTGGGGTGCCCTACCTTTGGAGGGTAGTGGAGGTTAAGTGACTGGTAGAGGCGGAAGTTGACGAAGCCCAGCAGGGTGGTGTAGAACTCGGTGAAAGTGGCCATGACCCTGTAGTCCACATCTGTCGGGTGCTAGAGGCACAGGAGGTGTGTCAGCAGTGAGCACAGGGCTGAAGCTGCATTGGTCCCACTTCTGACATTCTGGGCACAAGTGAGGCTCTAGAGAAGGGTCTTAAGGGCTGGGGTATGCGGACAGCAGCGCCTCTAGACCCTCATGTGGGTGAGAGGAAAGAGGAACGGATCATGCTCCTCCCTCCTTGTCTCAGCCCAGCTTTGAGAGGCTGCCTTCCGAGACTGGGACAGCCCAAGCCGTCCTTCCCCTATCCATTCAACGTCTGCCCAGAGCTGGGAAGGCAACCATGCCAGAAGCAGCACAATCCACAGGGAGAAGAGGGGTGACAGGCCTTGGCTAAGGGGCCTCAGAAAGCCCCGCCCAGAGCCGGATGCTGGTGGCTCACGCCTATAATCCTAGCTACTCAGGAGGCTGAGATCTGAGGATCACAGTTCAAAGCCAGCCCGGGCAGGAAAGTCCATGAGACTCTTATCTCCAATAAACCACTAGTAAACTGGAAGTGGCTCGGTGGCTCAAGTGGTAGAGCATTTGCCTTGAGCTGAAGAGCTGAGGGATAGTGCCCAAGCCCAGAGTTCAAGCCCCATGACTGACCAAAAAAAAATTAAAAAAAAAAAAAGCCCAGCCCAGGATGGTGGACAGGACTCGATCATCCACACCTGAACTTGATGAGGCTCAGATTTCAGTGACCCTTCTCAGTCCCAAGCCTGTGACCTGGACTATCCTTTGAAACCAGAGAGGCCTAGCCATCACTGCTGAGGCCTGGGAATGTCAAGACCACTAAAGACCACACCATCTTGACTCCTGAGTGGCTGCTCCATCTTGCTGCCAGGTGGTGGCCTGGGCTGTGAAACTTTACCTGGACAGGTGAACACCAACATCATTTCCCATTGCCCTGGGCAAGGAATCCCTTCCCCTGAGGCCCGGGGCCCCACTGCTAGGCACCCAGACTGGCTGCTCCATTAAGGAGCAGGCCAAAACCCCTATAACACCCCAAGACTAGTCATACATCCTCAGCCAAGAGGAAGCCCAATAGAGGAAGCCCTGGCAGCAGCATGGGCGGCCTGTGCCCTTCCCCCTTGTGCAGAGCCAGCTGTGCGGAGGCTGGTCTTCCACTGGCCCTATTCACTACCCAGGAGGGCAGACAAAGACTAGTCTCAGAACATGGGGGTGGGAGATCAGAGGGAAGGCTGGAGAGGGCCAGAGAGGAAGGCAGGAAGGAAGGAAGGAGAGAAGGGATGGAGGGGGAGAGAGAAGGGCCACAGGCTCTGGCTGCCCAATAGCCTGTCCCAAGTAGTGGGAGCAGGGACTGTGGAGTGCACAGACAAACTGCAGTCTCACCCACTGAGAAGCTCAGTGACACAGGGCTCAGGATAGTCAGAGCAGCCCTTGTACCCTGAGCAGTCTGGGGACTCAAGAGGCTTGCTCTGAAGCTCTGACAACCCAAGCAATAAATAAGCCCACCACTCAGCCAGGCCAGGGCACCTGTGCTCCATGGATGGTTCTACTTCCCACTCAGTGGTGTCAAGCGCAGGCTGTGCACAGGTAAGGCAATCAAACCAGGAAAAGTCAGGTGCTTCCAAAGGAGGCCAAACCAGGACTTCTGCAAGGGGGCCCTGCCACACTCCCAAGACTTAGATCAGTAAGAGGCAGAGCCATGACCCCAAAGACTTACTAGACCAGTATGCAGCAGCCTCTCCTGTAGACAGCTGGAGTGAAGACACTTGGCTACAACTGTTACTGACAGAGTGAGGACAAGACTAGCCTGGGTGCAGTGCCACTCAACATCCCTAGAGCTGCTCCCCTATCATATGGCCTCCAAGGGCCAAGCTCAGGCACTTTCAAGATTTCTTTTCCCTTAAACCCTCACAAGGCCTAGATCTAAATGAGGCATAGACAAGTGAAGGAACACGGTGGCTGCTGGAGCTGACAGGACTGGGTGTCCAAGTCATCTATATCACCCCGACAACCTAATAGTGAGTCACATGACAAGGGTGCTCCTTGGCTGTGTAGCAAATTCCTCATGCCATCCCATGCCACCCTAACCATCAGGAAGCTGGTGCCCGCAAGCCTCCCTCCTCCCCACGTGGCCTCCTCAGGGCATACTCACATCATGGGAGAAGGCGTAGGGTGTGATCCACACTATAGGCTGCCCCAGCACCTCAGCCTGGTAGTAAATCCCTTTGATCGATAGGAAAACCTGCGGGGACAGGAGAAGGTATGAAAACTACCAGGTGGCAGGGAAGTGGACGACCCCCCAGGGTCTCCTAGGTCACCTTGCGCAGGGCACGGGCAGCGATGACATAGTGCAGAAACTCCACACTGAGGCGGCGGCAGAGCTGAATGGTCTGCACGTGGCATTTGCCCGTGCGGGGGAAGGTGGAGAAGAGGAAGCACATGGACAGGGCATCATCCAAGTCTCGCAGAGCATCAATGAAAGTGGGGTACCTGCCGGGCACAAAGGCAGTACTCATGAGCTTGCTTAGCCAGACCTCCTCACCCCACCCTACCCATGATGACCCCAGAGCAGAGGTCCTGCTCCCAAGGCAGGCCTTGCCACGCCACTTCCTGGCTGAAGCAGCAGCTACTTCCCACAGCTGGTCATAAGGAACAGGACACATCCGCTGAACTCTGAGGACCAGAGACATCCTGGGGTTGGGAGCCTCAAACCCTGGCCTTGACCCTTTGCATTTGGTGTGAATGTTTGAAGGTAAACTACCGGAAGGTCTAGGGTAGAAAATGGGAGGGTGCCCTAGTGGGTCAGGGAGGAGGGTGGGCTGCTGCCCCTGCACCTGCATCTAGGCCTCGCCACACATGACCACTTTAACCACACCCTTCTGGTTGGCAGAACCAAGTAGAACCAGGGCAACAGAACTGGGCCCTAGGCCAGGAAGAGTCAGAGCAACACGTGTGTCCAGGATGGCTACGGTCAATGAGGACAAGAGAAACACCCTGGGAGACTGCCAGCTAAGGGACAGAGGTGTGGGCACAAGGAATGACATGGATTCCAGTTCCACACTCAGCCATGACTTCCATCCCTTAGATTCATCCAACCTCATTTTCACACTGCTGGACCGGATCGTTGCAGTTCCCTGGAGATGCCCTGGGCACAGTTGGACAGCAGGGCCTTCTAGCCTCCCTCCCTCCAAACTGCCTCCCAAGAAGCCATCTTTAAAAAAGCATTGTAAGTGTTCAAGAGGAAGTGTACTCATTACCTCACTCACGTAACTGTAACCCTCTGTATAGTATCTTTACAATAAAAAAAAAAAAAAAGCATTGTAAGGCACCAGTGGCTCACACCTGTAATCCTACCTCCTTAGGAGGCTGAGATCTGAGGATCAAGGTTCAAAGCCAGACCAGGCAGTAACATCAGTGAGACTCTTAACTCCAATTAACCACTAGAAAACCAGAAGTGCAACTATGGCTCAAAGCAGTAGAGTACTAGGCTTGAACAAAAGCCTCTCAGAACAGCAATTTCATAAAGGATTCTGCAGGGCACAAGGTCTTTCCAAACCCAGATGGCATCAACCACTGCAATGACTAAGAAGAGGGTAGCCAGGTCCTGAGTGGATGAAAGGCCTACAGAAACTCAGGAGGGGGGCAACTGGAGATCTGGCCAGAGCCCTGGGGCAGGGTAGGACTTTACTTGGTCCCCCCCAGAAGTGTGGCAATAAACCCAATACCTCAAGCCACCCACAATTTCTGAACCCCTTGACTTTCTTTCTCAAGCTCCCGTCTGACTAGGGAAAG
Organism: Dipodomys ordii; assembly: GCF_000151885.1. NCBI lineage: Eukaryota > Metazoa > Chordata > Mammalia > Rodentia > Heteromyidae > Dipodomys > Dipodomys ordii. The sequence goes on along the minus strand of NW_012267239.1, from coordinate 2,753,660 downwards.
GAGTGTCACCTGGATGCCCAAGCCCTTGCTTTTTCCCTAACTGTCCCCCAAGATGCAGGCAGGACAGGAGCCACCATCATCTGCTAGTGCTGAGGACTCACTCAGGCTCAGCGAAGGAACTCGGCTGTGGTTGGACAGCTTGCAGGTCACAGAACCAGAGTGAGAACACCAGCTGTCCATGGCCCATGGCCAATCTGCAAGCAGCCAAGCCCATCCACCCTGGAGCTGAGTGTGCCTGGGCCTTCAGCCCAGAAGAGAAAAGACATAGCACTAGGGCTTCTGGACTTCACCACTAATGAGGTTTGGTGCCAATTTGTTCTGTCTTGTGGGAACTATTCTGGGCACTACAGAGTACTGAGCTGCAACCCTGACCTCCACTCCCTAGATACTCACGGCACATACTTGTTCCTTAAATTATGGGAACCCAAAGTGTATCCAGACACTGTCCCTGGAGGGGCAAGATCACCCTGGCTAAGAATCACTGACTTCATCAACGCAGAACAGAGGCTCACGAGAAGGCTGAGCAGGGGTGTCTCAACATACTTTAGGGTCTCAACATGTACCCCACATGAAGCCCAGAGCACTGGTTCTCTCCCAACCACAGAGCCTTTGTACTTGCTGTTGCTTGGAACATGCTTTTCCTGGCTGGCTCTAACATGTCCCTCTGCAGAAACTTCCTTTGACACTGTAACCAATACATTGCCTGCAGTTCCCTCCTGGCTGCTCAGAGCCCAGGGCAAGCTACGATTACTATGGCCTGCCTTCTCTGAAAGGCTGAGAGCTCTGTGAACAAGGTCTTGGTTTGCCTCTCATGGTAACAGTGCTGGGACAAAGCTCAGATACAAACAGACCAGCAGCAGATTTTTTTTTTTGGGGGGGGGGGGCACCCAGCTTACCGCTCCTTGACAATGTGGTCAAGCTTGTAGTTGGGCTTGTTATCTTTCAGGCGTTCCACGGTGTTCCACTCACTCTTCCCATAGGCCTTCCGGAGCTTCCGGACAAACACCTGAAAGAGGAAGGGACCACACCAATGCTGGGCCAGGGGCTACTAGCACGGCTCCTCCATGGAAGATGGGTGCACTCACAGGGAGCTCAATGCCCTCTGACATCAGCCAATGACGGATCCCAGAGGCACCCACGGTCCCAATCAGAGCCAGACTAGGGCACCCTTTCATGGGTGGACAATGGGAGGAGGCAAAGCATAGCCCACTTTTCTACTGAAGAAGAGGGGCAAGTGACCTGCCATTGAGGCAAATCAGGATCCAAATGGATGGCCTTGGTCCCCAAGTCCTCTCTGCTCACAGGAAACCAGCTGTGGGTCTCTATGTGGTACTAAGCCATCCAGAAAAAAGCAGCTGAGGCCAGCTGTGGGGTAAGTCTTTCAAACCAATAGATGTCTTCCTTTGAAAAACTTCTGTTCAGGCCCAGCCCTAAGGCCCCTCACCAGCTTAAACAGCACTTAGGATTACACAGGGCAGCTCAGGGACAGCCACCTCCCTCCATGGGGAAGCTCCTTCTAACATGGAGTTTAATGTGGCTGAAAAATCCAGCCAATGGTTGCTGCCTAGTCTTCCGTGCACCACCAGGTGGCACCCCTCCTCAGCCAGGCCCTGCTCCCAGTCAGAAGGCGTATTCTCTCCCTTCTTTCCTTCCTTTTTTCTTTTTGCCAGTCCTGGGGCTTGAATTCAGGGCCTGGGGAACTGTCTCTGAGCTTCTTTTGCTCAAGGCTAGCACTATACCCGTGAGCCACAGTGCTACTTCTGCCTTTTCTGTTTATGTGGTACTGAGGAATCGAACCAAGGGCTTCATGCATGCTAGGCAAGCACTCTACCACCGAGCCACCTTCCCAGCCCTGCATTCTACTTTGTTAGTCTACTTTTCATCATTTACATTTGGTGGAAATAGGTTTCTGCTGGCCTATGGTGTTTGAGCACTAATAGTCTCTAGCTGTGGAATGGAATTCTGGGTCTTCCTGAGAGGCACCTCAGGAAGACCCAGAATAAAAGCTGTGTCTGTGGGGAGAGAAGGCACCAGAAAGCCCCTAAAATAATACCCTTTGCGCTTTGGAAGCAGATAATGTCATAAGATACCCCTTTTGATGTAGAAGGCTTGCTCTGGGAGGGAAGCAACCTACCCAAAGTGCCAGTGAGTTCCAGAGGCACAACGGGGATGCAGCCAGACAGAAGAGCTCACCTTGTATTCCCGGAACTTATTGACAATGGGTTCATGGAGGAGAAACTTGATGTCTTTGATGAGGTAAAAAGTCCGGGCTGCCGTGGAACCCTTGTTAACTTTCTTCTTATGCTTGGGCTCATGGGGGTAAATGCCCTTCAGGATGCACAGCCGTCTGGAATATAGATACCATTTGCAAAGTGAATGCAAGAACCCTGGCTATCGTGCTGGAAAGCAACGGGGTACAGGGAGCGGGGGACTCTGACTTTCTTTGGGCAACTCCTGTCCTAACTCAAGTCTGCCCATCACAGGTTCCCACCATATACTGCAGATGTGATGAGCAAGAGAGGAAACAAACCGGAAGGCACTTAAGCCAGGAAAGGCCTTGCTAAGAAATCACCATTTCAAGCACACAAAACATACAGGGACAGCATCACAAGCACAAAGGCCATAAGGTCATCATTAGCTTGGCACGTGTGAAGGACTAAAAGTGGGTCAAGGGAGGCTACAGCGTCCCAGTCAGCCTGATGACATGGCCTGCAGGCTGTAAAAAGTCTGGACTTGACTCTACAAGGTGTAGAGTCAGAGGCCTCTTCTACCAGAAGGAAGGAGAGTGGCAAAGATCCTGTTCTCTAACTTCCCCTGGGGCCATACCTGACCAGACAGCTCAGTCAAGCAAGGCCAGGAGAGAAAGAGGAGCACCAGGACCCCAGACAGTGTGGCAGCTCAGGGAAGGTGGGATGCAGCCATGATTCCATGTGTGCTTGGCTGCCCCAGCTCCCCTCTCTACTCCTCTCCGACCTCACCTGAAGTCAGCCAGGCTCAGCTGAAGCTTCTTCCGGGCTTTGTTCCGGGTGATGTAATTGGTGGCAGAGCCTCGTTCATACTTGGGAAGGAAAAACACAATCCTCCATCAGTAACACTACCAAGGACTGTCTTCAAATTGCAGGCCTGCAGAGTTCCACAGGAGCTCTTGCTCTGCTAAGTGGCGAAGATACTTCTAGAATGAGAATTACTGTAGGAAGAGAGCTGACCTGCCTGAAAGAGCCTTCCTGCACCACCCCTGGAGTTGTCAGCCTCAAACACATACAACAAACCACATGATGTTGGGGACTATGAGGTTGCCCAGAACCAGGTGCTGAGTTAAGTACTTAGCATTAGCTCAAACACCAGCAGGCACAATTAGTGATTATCACACTTCCTTTAGTCAAATCCCATCCCTCTATGAGGTGGATGCCACTGAATCTGTTTCAAAGGAGAAAAGAACAAACCTGCCCCTCCCCCCCAAGTCATATGGCTTTTAAAGAACTGAACTGGTCTGGATTCAAATTGAGGCCTGATCACAGAGCCTGCACACCCAGTCACTAAGGCAGTGTTCTCCATTTCCCATTACACCCCCTCCCTCACCACCACCAGGAGACTTCTTCCATCTTTTCTTCCACAGAGCCCCATGAAATGTTAATACCATGTCTTTAGTATAGACCTGCTTCTGTAATGTGGCTCTTGTAAAACCCATGAACCACTGCCATGCCCATCTTTGCTCCTTTAGGGGTGTTATCATCCGGGATGAAAATACATGCCTTAAGCCACACCTTCTCCCTTTTTCCATCCAACAAGCACAAGTCCACTACCAGGCTGAGAGCATTTGGCTAAGCGCTGTGCGGGCAATACACAGAAGGCCTTGTGTCTAGCCACCCCAAGAAGTAGGTTGTATTGGTGCTAAGATGCTACTTCACACTCATCGGTCTCCTTTGGAGGTGGCAGTGTATTTACTGTACCAGAAAACCTCAATGCCAACCACCTCACTTCCTCTGGAGGCAGACAGAAGTCTATGGCCCTGGTCCAGTGTTATCTACAGTCAAACCCAAATGACGCCTTGATGGGTTATCAATACAAAACACACCATTTTTTCCCTTCCCATAGTCATTAGTGGTTACTAGGATCAGGCCCAAGCTAGGTCCTACAAATACAACAGTAAACTGTAGATCTGTCTCTTGCACTTCATTCAGTTCTCAATATAAGTATCTTCTAATTTGCCCATGCTGTGTTATCACTGACACATTTTCCATTTTATATCTTTATAACTGCAGGGGTCAGCACTGATTTCGTGTTCAGTTGTGAGCTGGGTTAAAAATAAATTGGCAACAGAATCTTTCAAGTTGAAAGGAAATGCCTGAGCCAACTACATCTTTCTCACTCCTGTCCTCTCCCAACTTTCCATGCCACCAAAGTGATCTCCATACAGCAATAACTCCTTTCAAAAAGTTAGGGGTGGGGGGTCAGAAATAACACAAATGGAGGGACAAAGGATGAACAAATGCAGCAGTGGTACTCACTAGACACTATGTTGAAAATAAACCATACAGCTTGTGAGTGGGGATGGAAGGGAAAAACTAGCAAAGGAAGGGGACACTGTCCAGAAAGAGATGTACTTTTACCTGACTTTTGTAACTGTAATCCTTCTACATTATCACCTTTAGGTGTGATTTCATTTTGGTTGATGTCTGCTGCACTTAGAACAAAATCCAAGCTAGGCCAGATACATGACTCATGCCTGTAATCCCTTCTAGCTGGGAGGCAAAGATCAGGAGGACTGCAATTTGAGGCCAGGCCAAGGCAAAAGAGCACATTTCCACCAACAAGCCAGGTGTGGTGCAGGCGTTTAGAAGGATTGGCCTGGACAAAAAAAAAATACAAGTCCATAAGGGAAAAATACAGCAAAAATGGACTGAAGCTGTGGCTCAAGTGATAGAATACTTGCCTAGAAAGCAGGATGCACTTTGTTTAATACTGCCAAAAGACACAGGTAAGTAATAAAAGGAATAAAAGGCTTAGCACAATACAATCCTTGCCCAACCCTACCCTCAACCAGATGACACTCTTCCCTTAGATATTATATCCCAGCTATGTTGATGCCTTTACAAAACCTTGTACAAAGTAAGCTTTTTCCTACCTTAGTACCCAATGGCAATCTAAGCTCTCTTAAGGTGCCAGAACCCACCCAAGATGTTTGGCCCTTCCAGACTTTGGTTGAAATGTTACACTTTGAAGAAATCTTCAGACAGTTAAGTTAGTTAATGCCCTGTAGTCAACATCAGTATCCGTGGTTGCCAGCCATACCTCCACCCCCAGCACACTTGACAATCTGTGATCATTGTATTTGGCTGTTTATCTTGTGTGTCTTATCTTCCCAGTGAGGTCGGGGAAAGCAGGGACCCCTTCCTATAGTTTACATTTCCATCCCCAGTGCTCAGGGCAGGGTTTCTGGTTCAATTGAAAAAAAAAAGAAGAAAAAAGAGAAACATTCTGCCAAGATGACTTCCTGTAGTGGAACTCTAGAACCCACTGGTGACATTCGTTAACCGTCTTCCTGCCTGAGGGGTGACGCTATGAGGTAGCCCAAGTCTCACCATTTTTCCCACCTAAAGAACTCTTAACTCAGGGGGTTGGAGGCGTGGCTCAAAAGCGCCAGCCAATGAGAGAAAGCAAAGCAAGCGTCCGATATTCGGGTCCCGGTCTCCGGGGTGAAAAAAGAAAGAAAAAAAAAAAACAAAATCCGATTCGGGAGGCTGAGATCTGGGGCTCGCGGTTCGAAGTCAACCTCGGCAGTAACGTCCGTGAGACTCTTCTCCAAGTCACTAGCAAAAAGCCGGAAGTGGCGCTGGGGCTCGAGGGGCAGAACACGAGCTTTGAGCCACAGAGCTCAGGGACGGCGGCCAGGCCCTGAGTTCAAGCCCCAGGACCGGCGTAAAACAAAACAACAACAGCAAGAACGCGACAACGTTTTCCGATTCCACCAAACGGGTAACTGGCGCTGCCCTACGCTCGAGAGCCTTCCGGGGCCGTCTCCCGTCGCCCTGACCCTCTTTACGTCCTGCGAGGGGCTCCGTCACTGCCTGGGGACCCCCACGTCTCTCCAACGCACCTTTTTCTTTTCCAGGCCTCCCATGGCTCCACGTTGCGGGGCCGAGCACGAACGCGACGGCCACAGACCGCGCCACTTCCTCTTGCACGTGTGCGGACCGGGGAGGGCCCCCCAGGACCCTCAACGCGCCGGCGGGGTGGGCTGTCCAGCAATATGCCTGTAGACAGAGAGAGAGGGAGGGGGCGTTTTCACCCCAAAAAATTACCAAAAAAAAACCCTCTATAAACACAAATCACTTTGACTTTTTTCTCACTGCCGACCTGTTATAGAAAGTTTAAAAAACATTGTTTAAACAACATGGAGGGGTATCAGGCATTTTAGCAAACACCCTAAGGACGGCGCCTTGTGACACTATGAGCCGCATTGCATGTTGGATTGGAGTGGGGCGGAAGACTTGGAGCTAGCGCGGTGTCTTCTGGGATGCAGAGGGGCGTCCAACCTATAGGCTCCGCTAGACGACAGCCTTGTTGTTATGGCAACGGTTGCTAGGCGTCCTCGGAGCCTGGCTTAGGCCGCGGAACACAATTTGCTTTTTGCCTTTGGCTTTGCTCTTATGAAGATAAAATCGAGCAAAAGCACTCTGTCTCTCACAGGGGTAGGAAGACCAGAGGTAGTGGCCCCTAGGTTGAAAAATAACGGAAAGTCAAGCAGAGTTAGAAAATTCATGGTTTCGGGCTGGGAAGGTGGCTCAGTGGTAGAGCGCTTGCCTTGCATGCACGAGGCCCTGGGTTCGATTCCTCAGCACCACATAAGCAAAAAGAAAAAAGCCGGAAGTGGCGCTGTGGCTCAAGTAGTAGAGCACTAGCCTTGAGCTGAAGAGCTGAGAGATAGTGCCCAGGCCCAGAGGCCCAGAGTTCAGGCCCCACGACGGGACCCCCCCCCCCAAAAAAAAAAGCTTGCTCCACAGAAGCTCATAAACAGAGAATGACACCAATCTGGAAAATAAGCAAGAAATAACACATGGAAAGGTCAGGAATGGACAAGCATGTATTTGAGCAGAGACTTCAGCCATCTGATCCTTGCAATTCTTTTACATACTGTATAGACTACCCAGAAGACTGGAAATGGTGCTGTGGCTCAAAGTGGTAGAGCACTAGCCTTGAGCAAAAAGAACTCAGGGACAGTGCCCTGGCCCTGCGTTCAAGCCATATGACTAACAAAAATAAAAAAGAAGAAGAAGAAAAGAAAAACTCTCTCCCTTAGACTTTTTCCATTTGCCTAAAGTAATTATAATGCTATGCTATGGAAACTGAGCAAGGATATCTAGAAAAGCAAAAACTTGGGAAAAGAATTCTTTTTTTTTTTTTTAGGTCTGGTCATGGAGCCTGAACTCTGGGCCTGGGCGCTGTCCCTCAGCTCTTCAGCTCAAGGCTAGCACTCTACCACTTGAGCCACAGCGCCACTTCTGGCTTTTTTCTTTTTTGCTTATGTGGTGCTGAGGAATCGAACCCAGGGCCTCATTCATGCAAGGCAAGCGCTCTACCACTGAGCCACCTTCCCAGCCCCAGGAAAAGAATTCTTCTTGGCACAGAACATGTTTAAAATGAGTATCTCAAGGATGGAAACCTGTGTTGAAGGGAGTGTGTGGCAGAATCTGCCCTTTGTTCAACCAGCATGCCTACCTTGAAATCTCTGGACCCATTTGACAAAAAAAAAAAAAAAAAGCCAGGCACTGGTGGCTCACACTCAGGAAGGAAAGTCCATGCGACTCTTATTTCCAATAAACCATTCAGAAAACTGGAAGTGGCACTGTGGCTCAAGTGGTAGAGTGCTAGCCTTGAGCTGAAGAGCTGAAGGACAGCGCCCAAACCCAGAGTTTAAGCCCCCTGACCAACACAGAAAAAAAGAAAAAAGAACAGCTTAACAGCAAGTATGACAAATATACCAGGTGGCAGAAACAAGGAAAGTACTCCTCCTAAAGTGAATTTAAGCCTGATCTTCCTTCTTGTAAGTTGGCCATAATTCCTGATATGTTAGAGGACTTATTGCACCGATTACCAGATGAGCCCACATACTTATCTGCATGCTTATCTTCTTTTTTTTTTTGTGTGTGCCAGCCCTAGAGCTTGAACTCAGGGGCTCGGCACTGGCAGCACATTTTTTGCTCAAGGCTATCTATCACTTGAACCACAGCTCTACTTCTGGGCTTTGGGGTAGCTAATTGGAGATAAGAGTCTCACAGACTTTCCTGCCAAGGTTGGCTTCAAACTGTGATCCTCAGATCTCAGCCTCCTGAGTAGCTAGCATAACAGGCATGGACCACTGACATTTGGCTCTCTCTATCTTGTCCTTGTGCTTGTCCTGTTTCCCCCCATCTTCCATCTCTCTGTGTCTTCTGTCTCTGTCTGTCTGTCTGTCTGTCTGTCTCTGATTGGTATTAGGACTTGAACTCAGGGCCTCAATCTCTCACTTGGCTTTTTCACTCAAGGCTGGAACTCTTCAATTTGGGCCACTGTTCCACTCCTGATTTTTTGATGGTTAATTGGGAATAAGAGTCTCATGAAAGCCGGGCGCTGGTGGCTCACGCCTGAAGTCCTAGCTACTCAGGAGGCTGAGATCTGAGGATCGCGGTTCAAAGCCAGCCCGGGCAGGAAAGTCCATGAGACTCTTATCTCCGATTAACCACAGAAAACTGGAAGTGGAGCTGTGGCTCAAGTGGTAGAGCACTAGCCTTGAGCTGAAGAGCTGAGGGGCAGCGCCCAGGCCCAGAGTTCAAGCTCCACGACTGACCAAAAAAAAAAAAAAAAGTTAAAGGCCATAGCCATTAGGGTAGGCCCTGCCTACAATCCCAGTTATTCGGGAGGCAGAGCCAGGAGGATTGTTGTCTGAGGCCAGACTGAGCAAAAGTTATCTATACCCTATCTCTAAAACAGACTAAACACAAAAGGACTTGGAGCATAGCTCAAGTGACAGAGTGCTTGCATAGCAAACCCCAATATAAACAGAGACAGAGAGACAGATAGAGAGACAGAGAGAGAGGGACAAAGAGAGAGAAAGGAAGGAAGGTAGGAAAGGAAGGAAGGAAGGAAGGAAGGAAGGAAGGAAGGAAGGAAGGAAGGAAGGAAAGGTGAGTGAGCTCAAGGCCAGCCAGCACTAGAATAAGAAGATAAAAAGAATATGTTGGGGCTGGGAAGGTGGCTCAGTGGTAGACTGCTTTCCTCATATGCATGAGGCCCTGGGTTCGGTTCCTCAGCATCATATACGAAGAAAAAGCTGGAAGTGGCACTGTGGCTCAAGTGTAGGGCACTAGCCTTGAGCTGAAGAGCTGAGGGACAGTGCTCAGGCCCAGAGTTCAGGCCCCATGACTGACAAAAACAAAAAGCATGTTGCTGGATTTCCATATGTGCATTCACTCTTGAGCAATACTATCTCTACTATCCTTTACTTTCTCTTATTTCATAGATATTTCTTACCATTTATTCACACATTTGTGCTCCTTCCCTTTTTTTCTCCATAAATTACCTGCTAACTTGTCTATCTATTACTATTTCTAAATGAAAGTTTTATGCATTTGACTCCAGCTACATGGGGAAGCTTAAAGAGGAGGATTGTAGTCTGAGCGCTTGTGCATAAACCCGAGTCTCCTATTCCAAAAATAACTAAAGCCAAGAGGGACGGGAAAATGACTTGAACCGTAGGACACTTGCCTACCAAGCACAAGGGCCTGAGTTCAAACCCCAATACTACAAAAAATGTTCCTCTGTCCCACTGAAGAGTGAAATCACTCACATAAAACACTTAGTATCCAGAAAGTTCTAAAGATTCCTTGGACACAGCATTTTACCTATGTGTACAACTCCAAGTTGTTTGCTAGATGCCCTCATTGATGCAGGTGACTGACTAACTCATTGCTTGGCAAGCAAAGAAGGTACAAGCCTAGGTGGAGGCCCGGAGAATCTGTCCCAGAGATGGCAGTTCAGTTGCTAAAACTGCTAGGAAGCTAGCCCAGTGGGGGGATGGCAAGGGGACTAATCAAGGTACCCCAAAACATAGAGGAATGGGTCAACATGACTCCAGAGATAAAACAGGTGGCGCTGCCAGATAGGATAGCCTGTGGAGGGGTAATGAGTGGGCAAGAGATGGTTCCAGAACCAAGCAATGACCTTCAGGCTGAGGCTCAGCCAAGGCTAGTCTGCTATGCTCAGGTCACAGCCACATGGGCAAAGCCTAGGATCCAAAGACATAAGTAGTAGACACTGGCAAAGGTCACCCCTGGTCCCCAGGGCTTGCCACAATGCCCACTCCTTTCTACTAAGACGACACATAAATTTTCTGTCCTGAGTTTCACCTGTTGCATCTGTCCAACTCAATCCCTGCATGCCAAATCAAGAGACAGGGAAGGGAATGGCAAGGTTTATCATTACATGGTACAGTAAGGGTGGACTTAGTTAAAAGGTTCTGTAGATTAGTTAGGGTTCAAGGCCCTCTCCACCCCCAGAACATCTTGCAGTGGAAGGCATTGCTGGCTTGGCTAGTAGAAACCAGCCTACAGAAAATGCAAGATTGTTTCCAGAAAATCTCAGCCACAGCGATTAGACTGCCCTGCCTCCATCCTTCCTAGTTTCTCATAATCTTAGTTGGGGAGGAGGAGGTTGCAAGAGTCAGAACTGTTTTACAGATCTGCAGTCTCAACAGTAACTCAGCAGCTTTTCTCTGATTGGCCAATTGTCCTACACCTCATTTGCATAGGGGCAACCGATCAGAGCACAGCACTGGGTATTAAACCCCATGCCCTCAAGCCAGCCAGAGACAGAAGTATGTGAACTCTCAGACCCGTAAGCAAGATATTTCTCAAAAAAAAAAAAAAAGATTTCATCTGAATGTAAGCATTGTTCATACTCTATACTGGCAGGTGTTGTCTGCTGCTGAGCTGCAACACTAAAATAGGCATTGTCTGCTACAGGCCTTGCAGCCTAGCAATCTCTGCCAGCCTTAGAGCCCAAAGGGAAGAACATAATGTCAGAGGGATTGTGTGGCCTCTTCCCCAGTACAAGCAACAGCAGAAGATTCCACTTCCATGTTATGTCTTCAGAAGTACAAACACGAGCAAAGAATGGGGCAAAGGAAAAGGGAGGTATTCATAATTATTAAATAGTCCTGGTCAAAGTATGTCCTAGCTAATCATTATTTCAGTCTTTGTTTGGGGAAGGTTTCTAGACTGCCAACATTGCTCAGGATAAACCAGTCACCATGGCCTGCTGGGTGGTCTGTTCTGAGAAGGTTCTGTTGTTCCTTAGGGGAAGTCTTGTGTGCCCATAAAGGTTTTGACACTTCCTGGATCCCAAGGTGACTTCAAGGTCAGAGCAGAGAGAATGGCTTAAAGCGAAGACACTTAGAAAATGGAGGCAGGTGTGCCAGCTTTTTTTTTTTTTGTCCTGTACCTCTTGTTATAAGACAATGGATGACCACCTCAGGAACCACTGCTAGCTACCTCCTCTTCTGGGTGCCAGGCCAAAAACTGTGGCATTAAGAGAGGTGGTTGCTAGGGCTGGGGTGTGGAGCTTAGCCCTGGGTTTGATCCAGCTTTCAAAAGAAGTATTGCAGAGCAAGGCTCATTCATATCCACGGAGGGAGGGGAGAGGTGATAGGCCCTCCTCTCAATGACAACAGACCTAAGAAGGGAGGAACTGTAATTTTCTCTACCCATGAATCTGAGATCTGAGGAATAAGATTCAAAGCCAGCTCGGGCACAAAAATCCAAGAGACTCATCTCCAATTAACCAGCCAAAAGTCAGAGGTGGAGGTGCGGCTCAAGTGGTAGAGTATCAACCTTGGGCAAAGAAAAAGCTAAGGGAAGCTGGGCTTCAGTGGCTTACACCTGTAATCCTAGCTATTCAGGAGGCTGAGATCTGAGGATCATGGTTCAAAGCCAGCCTGGGCAAGAAAGTCCATGACACTCTTATCTCCAATTAACCACCAGAAAACTGAAGTGGTGCTGTGGCTCAAGTGGTAGAGTGCTAACCTTGAGCTGAAGAGCTGAGGGACAGCGCCCAGGACTAGAGTTCAAGACCCACAACTGACAAAAACAAACACAAACAAAAAAAAAAAAGCCAAGTGAGAGCACAAGGCCCTGAGTTCAAACCCCAGTATTGGTGTGCGCACGCACTCACACACATACACACACACACACACGCAATCACAATCACAATCTTTAGTTTCCAGAACTGAACCTGTTTTCAGATAGGAAACTCATTAACGTGATCAGACCCTAGGAAAAGAACTTCTCAATATCATGCATGCCATGTTTAAAATGAGACGACTTTCCCAGTCCTTCCCCAGAGGGACCCAGGGCCACTGCCCACGTGACTGTACACTGAGGAAATAAAAAAAAAAAAACCCAGACATCTCAAAGACTGTAGGATAAAGGGTCTGAGTTGATATTAATATTCCAAGACCCAATCACAATGGCTCCCTATTAGAGCAGGTCCTTATCTCACAGTGGGGACGCTGGCTCTGAGGACTGCCCCTCCCCACAAGGGTCATTTCTCAAACCCAAATCAAGGAATGCATAATTAACATTGACTAACTTGTGAGGAGTAGTCTCCCTGCTCTAGCTTACACCCATTTTGTTCCTGTCAAAACTCCTGTTGAATTTAGCTGTCAATGTAGTTGTGGCGGGAGGTAGGGCTGTGAAGAGGGATTAATGTCTCTCTTACATGTGTGTTAAGTCACTTCTGGTACTGTGACACAATATTTGAGAAAACAATTTATGAGAAGAAGGGTTCAGGGGGGGCTGACAGATTCAGTGATTTTGGTAGGTGATCTCTTGGCTTTGTTGGCCATGGGGTGAAGCAGAAGTAGTGGAGCGAAGCACAAAGCTCATTCTTGGTGGAAAGAAGGGTGAAGGGGGAAATAGAGGACAGAGGAAAAAGAGATTGAGAAAGAGGAAAGAGAAGGAAGAGGGAGGAATGCAGAGAAAGAACAGGAAAGAGGCCAGGGAATGAAAGGGGCAGGGGAGGGAGTCAGCCAGGGACAAGACTAATCCTTCAGTCCCTCTACTGATTTATTTCCTTCAACCAGGCCCACCCCCAATTAGTGCAATGAACTATGAAATCAATGGTTTAATGCACAAAGTTAAGTGCCCTATGAGCTAATGTGTCTCAATAGCACCATCTGCTGGAGATCAAGCATTCAATGCCAGAGCCCTTGTGTTAATTTTATATCCAAACCCCAGTTACAAAACTGGATTAATTCTCACGGGAATGGGTTAGTCTTCCGCTTGGTGGGTGTCCTCTGCCACATGCCTGCCTGATTTCCTGTGAGTTCTGATTTTCCATGAAGTTCTCACCAGAAGCTGTGAAGATATTCTCACTGGGCTCTTAGACCTTCAGAACTATGAGCTAAACAATGAGCTTCTTTAAATCACCAGGTCCTCTGTTACAGAAACAAACAAACAAACAAACCAAAATGGACTGAGGCATCATGGACCAGATCCTTTGTCTGTGAGGTAAAAAAAAAAATCTTGTAGCGGAGAAGACTGAATAGAAACCCCAGATATGATGATAAATCAACTTCAAAATGGTAGAATTAAAATAAAAGTGCAATCTGAGTCAGATTGGAAGACTATTTTAAAATATCATGTTTAATTAAGTGTCTTATGTCTACAACAGACTAAGAAAGGGGCCTGGCTGTTGGCTCATGCCTGTAATCCTAGCTACTCAAGGGGCTGAGATCTAAGGATCCCGATTCAAAGCCCAACCAGGAAAGCAAGCAAGGCTTTTATTTGCAACTAAATACCAAAAGGCCGGAAGTAGAGCTGTGGCTCAAATGGTTGAGCAAAAATCTAAGACACAGCGCCCAGGCCCTGAGTTCAAGCCCCAGAACTGACCCCTCCTTCCCCCCCCCCCACACACACACAAAGGAAAGGGAAAAGATAGCACTTAGTTTTCTTGGAAGCTTGGGAGCTTAACTTAGAGTTGGATCTAGGTAATAACCATTTTACTGACTTTGGGAGATAAGTTTTACTGTACATTTAGATAAGACCAATTCACTAGACAAATGGCCACAGATTAAAGGCTCAAATAGTATGAAAATGGTTCTAGGGAAAGCAAACATGCACTCCACATCTTTGTATTGTCAGTATTCCCTCTAGAAGACTGGGTCTTCTCCTTCTTTTTCTTTTTTTGTTGGTTGTGGGGTTTGAACTCTGGGCCTGGGCACTGTCCCTCAGCTCTTCAGCTCAAGGCTAGCGCTCTACCACTTGAGCTACAGCACCACTTCAGGTTTTCTGGTGGTTAACTGGAGATAAGAGTCTCATGGACTTTCCTGCCTGGCTTGGCTTTGAACTGTGATCCTCAGATCTCAGCCTCCTCAGAAGCTAGGATTATAGGCATGAGTCATCAGTGCCTGCCTTCTTTTTCTTTTTAAACATTGAACTCAGGGTTATGTGCTCTCACTCAGTTTTTACTTTTTTTTGCTCAAGACTGGCTCTCTACCACTTGAGCCATATATCCAGTCTCCAGTCTAGTTGCTTATTTGGAGGTAAGACTCTGAAAATCTGTCTGCTTAGGCTGGCTTTGAATCATTATCCCTAGATCTCAGCCTCCTGAATAGCTAACCTTGTAGGCATGAGTCACCAGTGCTTGGCTCCTTCTAGCTACATTTTAAGGGTTTTTTTTTGGGGGGGGGGTCGGTCATGGGGCTTGAACTCTGGGTCTGGGCGCTGTCCCTGAGCTCTTCAGTTCAAGGCTAGTGCTATACCACTTGAGCCACAGCGCCACTTCTGGCTTTTTCTATTTATGTGGTGCTGAGGAATCGAACCCAGGGCCTCATGCCTGCGAGACAAGCACTCTGCCACTGAGCCACCTTCCCAGCCACTTAATTTTGGTTTTTGTTTTGCCAGTAATGGTGATTGAACTCAAGGCCTGGGCACTGTCCCTGAACTACTCTTGCTCAAGGCTAGCACTCTACCACTTGAGACACAGTGCCACTTCCGGTTTTTTCTGTTTATGTGGTACTGAGGAATGGAACCCAGGGCTTCATGCATGCTAGACAAGCACTCTACCACTAAGCCACATTCACAGCCCTAAATTTGGTTTTCAAACAAGCTTTTATCCTTTTTCCTGCTCACCTCAAACCAGGAGGCTGAGATCTGAGGGTTGTGGTTTGACCCAGCCTGGGTAGGAAACTCTCATTTCCAATAAACTGTCAAAACAAGCCAAAAGTGGTGGTGTGGCTCAAGAGCGCTAGCTTGAAGCAAAAGAAGCTCAGGGACAGCACATAGGCCCTGAGTTCAAGCCCTAGGACTGGCAAAGAAATTAAGAAAAATAAACTAAACAACTTATTTGGAGATGATTAGAGGTCACACAGTTGAGCTTGCTGGGCACTATTAGAATGATCTTGTCTAACCCCCTTATCTCTGGGATCTATTCAAGCTCAGGTTAAGTGATCTGGCCAAGGTCACACAATTACTTGACTCATATACATTGAATCCTGTGTGTGTGCTTGTGTGTGTGTGTGTGTGTGTGTGTGTGTGTGTGTCTGTTGGGGGAGGGAAGGAGGAATCATTTGTTTCTTCTCTGGAGATCTTTTTAGATAGAGACTCCATGCAGTTGCTGTAGCTGCCATGATTCTATCTTATTCTCTAACTTGCCTTGACTGTCCTGGTTGGTGGAGAGCTCCAGCCTGTCTGGTCCTGGTCCAGCGGCTGCCCCGCCCTCTGGGGAGGCTGGCCAGCTGGGAGAACAGCTGACTTTAGAGCTTTCGCTCATGTGACCCATCTCGGCTCCCGGTTCCGCTCCTCGTCCCAAGGTAGGCACTTTGAGAATCTCTAAGGAGCATCAGGTAGGTGTTACCCCAGTTCTGAAAGTCTAAGGCTGCAGCAGCTGGGAGGAGGTGGGGGAACCCCAGACAGGGGCAATCGGCAGCACATGGATTTGGACATGGTCCCAGGCTTTTTAAACAGCCGTGAGAGCCATCGGATCGCAGTTGGCTTTAAAGTGGCCCCATGCAGTCCTTCCAAGCCCTTCCCCTCCTTTTGTCTGCCACCTGGAAGACAGCTGTCTTGCCCTTCCTTCCTCCGTTCTTTGGCCTGCCCTCCCCTCAATAGCAATAACCTTTTCCCCTTTCTCTCTGCTGACTTAGCAGTTCCCAGTGGGCGTGGAGGATTAATCAGTGACAGGAAGCCGGGACCGCTGGTGGTCAGGCTGCGAGTGCCCAGTATCTTCAAGGCCAGCCTCGAGAGTCTGCCCTGCTTCCCATCTGCTCCCCAGCCATGGGGTGTCTTGGGGCCTTCCTCTTCCTATTGGGAAGCTTCCTGTTGGGGGCTCTGGCTAAGGACTGTGGTGAGTCACCAGTCTCCATGAGGCTGCCTTTGAACTTGGAGCTCGGAGATGAAACTTGTTATATAACTGGGGAAATTGAGGCTTGCTGGGGGCGGGCGGGACATGGGGTGCTGGGGAAACTCAGGTGCCTCTGGGAGATTCCACAGTAGTTTGGGCATGGCTGGACCTCAGGGTTTGCCGTGTTTGACAAGATGAGTATCTGTCATTCACACCTGTCATCCTAGCAACCCAGGAAGCTGAGAGCTGAGGATCCTTGTTCCAAGCCAGCCTAGGCAGACAAATCGGAGAGACTCTCATCTCCAATGAAGCAGTGAAAAGCCAGAAGTGAAGCTGTGGCTCAAGTGTTAGAGCACTAGACTAGAGTGACAAAGCTAAGAACATGAGACCCTGAGTTCTAGCCCCAATGCCAACACACACACACACACACACACACACACACACACACACACACACACACACAAACTCTATCTTTGTTAATTCAGGTATCTGTTTATTCTCTGCACCAGGCCTACAGTTAGATTTGGAGAAAGAATAAGAGCAAAATGTGTCTGATCCCTGCCCTCCTACAGCTTGTATTCCAAGGGAAGGGATGGACGAAAGCAATCAGCAAACTGGGTTATGGTAGGCAGAAGCCAGGCTGCGGCAGAGAGGAGAAGAGTTTGCCAGCTCAGGTAGTGGTGGGTATGGGGAAGGGTCTCTGAGGACTAGGAGAAAAGAAGCCAGCAAGCAGTGGAGCTGAGAATTGAAGTCCCAGGAAAGAGAGTGTTTGGAGGCTCAGCCCCTATCTCTCATCCAGGACCACCCACTGAGGGGCCTTTCAACCTGCCTGTGGCTCTGGCCCCTGTACAGGTCTCAGGATCCCTGCCATCCACCTTTCTCCTTTGCTCCTTCCCAGGGCTCAGGTGACCCTGGGAAATCCTGAGAGACAGGTAAGCTGTGCGCAGGCAAAGAAGACAGAGGTCGGCCAGATGCTGGTGGCTCATACCTGTCATCCTAACTACTCAGGAGGCTGAGATCTGAGGATCGTGCTTCAAAGCCAGCCCAGGCAGTAAAGTCTGTGAGACTCTTATCTCCAATGAACCACCAGAAAACCAGAAATGGCTCTAAGTGGTAGAATGCTTGTCTTGAGCTGAAGAGCTCAGGCACATGAATTCAAGCCCCATGACCAAAAAAAGAAAAAGAAAAAGAAAAAAAGTCAGAGTTCAGAAGGGTCAAGGGTCAAGTGACTTGTTCACAGATCTGCAGGCGGGATCTTCTCCCAAAGCCTCTTGACCTATGCTCCACAAGGTTCTTGGACCAGGCCTTTGGGCCACCTACAAAGTTCCTGTGGGAGACCAGAAGTACCCCAGCCAAACTTCCTGCCTCCCACCAGACCAGCCCTATCTCAGCCTTGGACATTGGCCCCTAAACCTGACACCCCTTTCCCTCGCCCCACACAAGACCCTTCCTTTTAGGGTCTAGAGAACTTAAGATGGGGTTGAGGGTGCCACTTGGTGCTGCTGTGTCGTTTACTTGGTCCTGGTTTCTTTCCCGTTCGTGAGAACATGTCGGCCTCTCCTGCCTCCTCCTCCTCGGTGTGGTGCCAAGAACTCAGGGCACCTGCTGTCTGAGCTTCAAGCTCTGCAGGCCAGGAGCCTGGCAGGATGTGCCCCTTATGCTAATGCAAGATGGACGCCTATGATTCCAAAGGCCGATGTCACTCAGCTGGGTGGCCCTGGGCACAGGCGGCACCAGTGGGGAGGGACCTCACCCAAAGGCACCTTTATTAGCCAGGTCAGTCTGCCCAGTGTCTTCTTTCTGAGATTAAACTGTGGTTCTCAGCCTTCCTCCACTGCCCAATTCTCAGCTTATAACTTTTTTTCTTATGTCGGTTCTGAGGCTTGAACTCAGGGCCTTGTACTCTTTTTTTGCTTTTTCTGGTCCTAGGGTTTGAACTCAGGGCCTGAGCACTGTCCCTGAGCTTCTTTTGCTTAAGGCTAGTGCTCTACCACTTAAGCCATGGCTCTACTTCTGGCTTTTTATAGTGCCTAATAGGATATAAGAGTCTCACAGTCAGCCTAAAGCTGGTTTTGAATCATGATCCTCAGATCTCAGTTTCCTGAGTAGTTAGGATAATAGGCATGAGCCACCATCAACCGGCAGCTGGCATTTTTTACTTGGCTCTTTCACTCAGGCTGGTGTTCTACCATTTGAGCCACATCTGCATGTCTGGCTTTTTGCTGGTTAATTGGAGATAAAAATCTCACAGCTTTATCTGTATAGATTTCAAATCTCAAACCTCAAATCTCAGCCTCCTGAGTAGCTAGGATTATACGCATGAGCCACCAGCACCCAGCTTATTTTTAAATCCTCCACCCCCTTGACTTTCTTAGTGAATATTTGGTAAGAATCCAATGACTTGCTCAGGCCTGGCCCTGCACAGCAAAGAATTATTTGGAGCTCAGCCACCAGGGAATGGTCACCTGATCACAAGGATACCTGTGACTTTGGAAACTCAGAGAGCCCAGCTGTATCCAAAGAACTATGGTTCTCGGGATAAGAGGCAGGCCAGTGGTTGTTTTCCTTAGTTGTCTGGGTGGGGCGGCCTTCTTGGAATCCTGGGATATGACACTAGGTAGGCCAGCAGCTGGAGCCAGCAGCCATGGGAAGGCAGTTAAGTGGGAACAAAAAGTTCTTTTAGAACAATCTCTAAGGGACCCTGTTTTGTTTGGCTTTGTTTGGGCACTTGGGATTGATCTCAGGGCCTTGAGCCACACCCTTCATCCTTCAGCTTCCAGTTTCAATTTTTAGATAGGGTCTCTTGCTTTTGATCATGCCTGGCCTTGAGTTGTGATCCTCCAGCCTCTACCTTCCGAGTATGTGGGCTTACAGGTGTGCATGTTGGTCATTTATTTTTTTCTGTTTTTAAGACAAGGTTTTGCTCAGGCTGTTCTTGAACTCATGATCCTCTTGCCACTACCTCCCAAGCGCTGGGATTCTAGGCTTGGATCATCACACTCAGCTCTGACTGCCCAGACTTTCTTCTCTCTTTATCTACTTTAGTTCCTGTAGAAGACTTGGGTAAGATAAAAGCAGTTGTTTCCTGGTGGCCTGGCCTTCTGGTTCCACTTTTACCATTTTCTCCCCTAAGTCATACCACAGGTGGACAGCCAGCTGGTGGACAAGCTGGGCCAGCGTCTCTTGCCTTGGATGGACCGGCTCTCCTTGGAGCACCTCAACCCCAGCATCTACGTGGGCCTGCGCCTTTCCAGCCTACAGGCTGGGACTAAGGAAGACCTCTACCTGCACAGCCTCAAGCTCAACTACCAGCGGTGCCTCCTGGGGTATTGTGGCCCACTCTCTTCTTTCCCCATATCCTAAGAGGCGGGAGACCTGGGGTCTGATTTGGGACTGTTGCACTACTTAGTAGGAAGACTTCAGGCAATTTGTCTTTTCTGGGCTTTCCTTCATTGGCAGAATGAAAGGGTTGGTTGGAGTAGATCAGAGATGCTAATGTAGATCCTTTGTGCCTGGTACCACACCTCTCTGCCTCAGTGCATGAAGCAGACATCATTAATCCATGACATCACTCTCATACCTAGCCCACAAGTAGCCCCTGACATATTCTGAGCTCTTTTCCTGTGCATGAGGCAGACATCACTAATCCATGACTGAACTCTCTCATACTGAGGCAAGAAACAATCCCGGACTTTCTGAGCTCCTCTATTCAGTGCATGAGGCAGACATCATTAATCCATGACCACATTCTCAGCCCAGCCCAGAAGCAGCACCCGACCCTTTCTGAGTTCCTTTCCTGAGCATGTCAGACATCACTAATCAGTGACTGCATTCTTTCATACTAAGTCCAGAAAGCACTGTTCTGTGCTTCCTTTCCAAGGAACATTAAGAGAGGCCTATTTGGGGGAGGAGGAGGGTGTTGTAAAGAATCAGGAGTAGCCACAAAGCATCTTCCCGTCCTGTTTGGCCTCTCAAAAGAAATAGATGTAGGAAGGAGAAAGGTAAGAGCATGTATGATGAAATATGGCCAAAATGTGGGCCAAGCACACCGACAATTTAGAGTCAGGAGCCCTCAGAGTTTATCCTTGAGTTTCATATTTCATCTTATAGCTTGCCGGGTTGGTAGCTAATGCCCATAATCGCAGCTAGCCAGCAAGCAGAGATTGGGAAGATCAGGGCTTGAACCCTACCAGGACAGAAGTTGAGACTTCCATCTCAACCACCAGTCTACAATGGTGGCACACATCTTTTTTTTTTTTTGCCAGTCCTGGGGCTTGAACTCAGGGCCTGAACACTGTCCCTGAGCCTCACTGTGCTCAAGGCTAGCACTCCACCAGTTGAGCCACAGCACCACTTCTGCCTTTTTCTTTTCTTTTTTTGTTGATCGTGGAGCTTGAACTCGGCCTGGGCGCTGTCCCTCAGCTCTTCAGCTCAAGATGAGTGTTCTACCACTTGAGCCACACTGCCACTTCCAGTTTTCTGGTGGTTTATTGGAGATGAGAGTCTTACGGACGTTTCTGCCCAAGTTGGCTTTGAGCCGTGATCATCAGATCTCAGTCTCCTGAGTAGCTAGGATTACAGGCATGAACCACCAGTGCCTGGCTGGCTTTTTCTTTGTATGTGGTACTGAGAAATCAAACCCAGGGCTTCATGCATGCTAGGCAAGCACTCTACCACTAAGCCACATTTCCAGGCCAGCACACATCTTTTTGATGTGGCTATGCGGGAGGATTAGACAGGAGGACCATGAGTCAAGACTCCCTGGGGAAAACCCATGAGACTCTACGTGAGAAAAATCACTAAAGCAAAAAGAGCGTTGGGACACAGCCCAAGCGGTAGCATGCCTGTCAAGACCCTTAGTGCAAACCCGATACCACAAAAACCCTTCATCTTCTAAATATCTGTCATATATACTCTGTAACATGGCTAACACCTAATTCAGTGATTCTAGCAGTATCCAGCTGTTGGGTTTTTTCCCCTTATTTTTGTGATGTTGGAGGGAATACCCCCAAACAGACTTATGAAGGTGACATTTACCCTCAGAAATATTGATCACTGGCTTTGTCCTAGGCCTGTCTCTGAAGATGACAACAGCGACTGTGAGATCAAGCCTTCCATGGGCCAGCTGGCCCTCTACCTGCTGGCTCTCAGGGCCAACTGCGAGTTCATCGGGGGCCAGAAGGGGGACAGGCTGGTCTCCCAGCTCAAGTGGTACCTGGAGAATGAGAAGAGGGCGATTGGTGAGGGGGACGCCTCATACTAGTGTGGGGAGGACCAGTGGGGAGGGCTCATTAGATGGGATTCCTGGTGAGAATCTGAATTGTGGGGGTGGGGGTGGGGGTGCTGCCTGTAATCTCGGCTCTTCAGGAAGCGAGGTGGGAGGATTGCAACAATGAGGAAAAAAGAAAACACAAAAATATATGACCCCATTTGGAAAATAACTAAAGCCAAAAGGGTTAAGAGTGTAACACAAGTGGTGGAATGCCTGCCTAGCAAACCAGGGAGAGGCCCTGAGTTCAAAACCTCAGTACCAAACAAAACGTTGGGTCTCCTGCCCAGTCTCTTTTCCTTCTCCATGTTTCCATTTCACTAATGTTGTAGTGGTTTGGACCTGCCCTCGTAGCCTTTCCAGCCTTCCTGCCTGCCTTCCTGCCTGCCTGCCTGCCTGCCTGCCTGCCTGCCTTTCTTCCTTTTTTCTCTCTTCCTTGTAATTTTTTTTTTTGGCAGTACACTTGAGCAACTTGCTCGATCAGTTGCTGTTCTACCACTTAAGCCATGCCTAGAGCCCAGATTTTGACTGATTTTTTTGTGTTGAGATGGAGATTCTTCTATTGAGGTTAGCTTCAAACCATGGTCCTCTGGATCTTAGCTTCTCTTTCTTTCTTCCTTCTTTTCTTTCTTTCGGGGGGATCCGGTCGTGGGGCCTGAACTCTGCGCCTGGACGCTGTCCCTCAGCTCTTCAGCTCAAGGCTAGCATTCTACCACTTGAGCCACAGTGCCACTTCCGGCTTTTTTTCTGCTTATGTGGTGCTGAGGAATCGAACCCAGGGCCTCAAGCATGCAAGGCAAGCGCTCTACCACTGAGCCACCTACCCAGCCCTCTTAGCTTCTTAAGTAGCTAGGATTACAGGTAGGAGGCACAGACTCCCAGCTGCTAGTAGCCTAGCCCTCCTTTTCTTGCCTTTCTACTCACTCTTTGATAAGACCTGATGCTCAGCCACTAAGGTTGACCTGACCACCCACCTCTGGGACACCTGTCCAGCCTCTTTACTGCTTACTTCTGTAAGCAGTCAACTCGCTGCCAATTTCCTGGGCTCCCAACTCAACCCCGAACTAGCAGCTAGAGCGAGTATTTTCAATAGAAATCCCAGGATAAAAATGGTAGTAAACATCTCTAATCCAAGCTTCTTGGGAAGCAAAAGTAGCATTATAGTCCAAGCCAGGAAGAAGTGGAAGATACTATCTGAAAAATAAACTAAAGCAAAAATGATGGGGCTCATGACTCAAGTAGTAGAGCACCTGCCTGGCAAGCTCAAGGCTCTGAATTAAAAATGTCAGTATCTCTCTCTCATATACACACACACAAACATCTTTTTTCCAGGTGTGGTCTCACTTCTCTAATCTTAACAACACAGGAGATTGAGTATTGAGACTGAGGATCACAATTTGAGGCCAACGTAGGACGAAAAGATCTTGAGACCTTATTTGAAAATAACAAGCAAAAAGAGGGCTGGAGGTATGACTCAAGTGGTAGAGCACCAACCTAGCAAATGTAAAGCACCACACACACACACACACACACACACACACACACACACACACACACACACACACACACACACCTAAAGAAAGGTAAAGAAAAAGAAAGTGTGCCTGTAATCCAAGCTATGCAATGGCTGAGCTCTGAGGATCATGGTTCAAAGCTAGCTAAGCCAAGAAAGTCTATAAGACACTTATCTCCAGTTAACCACCAAAAAGCCAGAAGTGATCGTGACTTAAGTGGTAGAGCACCCTCCTTGAGAAAAAGTTAAGGGATGGTGCCTAGATCCTGGAGTTGGAACCCCAGGGCTGGCACACACAAAAAAAATCAACCAATCACAAACAAAGTAAGAATGTATTGGAGGTTCAGGAAATGGCACGAATATCCCCAGATGCTAGCACCTGACCTGTTCCCCATCACCTCCTTCTTCTTCTTCTCAGGGCACAACCACAAGGGTCACCCCCATAGTGGCTACTACAAGTACGGCCTCGGCATCCTGGCCCTGTGTCTCCACCAGAAGCGGGTCCATGACCACGTGGTGGGCAAGCTGCTGTATGCGGTGGAACACGACCACCATCTCCACCAGGGCCACTTCTCTGTGGGTGAGTGCACCCGAGCCCACTGAAGCCTCCTACAGGACCTGTCCCCATACTCACTGTTCCCTTGGGACCCAGCCTTATCAAATACCTTAGCAATGAGGGGCTCATGGGGGGGTCACACACACACACACACACACACGGAGTAATGTTTCTTGAGTTCAGTTCCAGACCGGGAGAATCCTGGGCAAAGCACCTAGCTGATGTGATTACATAGCTGTCCCCCCTCTTTGAGCCCTCACTAGTTGCCCATAACCACAAGGACATGAACCCCAATGCCCTGCCAGGCCTGGCTCCATGGGGTCGTCCGGCTCACCCTTTTCTTGTCCCCTACTCAGACACAATGGCCATGGCTGGCTTGGCCTTCACTTGTCTGGAGCGCTCTGGCTTCAACCCGGATCTGAGGCCACGGATCACCGTGGCTGTGGCCACAACCCGAGAAAAAGTCCTGCTGGCCCAGACCCCCGAGGGCTACTTTGGGAATGTCTACAGCACCCCTTTGGCACTGCAGGTGGGAACGAGGCACTGGAGACTTGGTTCTTCCCAGGGGCTGCTGGGGATTGGTCAGTGGCTGGAAGACCTGGCTCCTCCCACTGACTGGCTCCTCCTTCCTGTCTTCTCTGCCTTGGCACAGTTGCTCATGACCTCCCCAATGCCTGCGGTGGAGCTGGGTGCTGCGTGCCTGAAGGCGAGGACCGCTCTGCTGGCCAGCCTGCAGGAGGAGAGCTTCCAGAATGTTCTCATGATTTCCCAGCTGCTTCCTGTCCTGAACAGCAAGACCTACATCGATCTCATCTTCCCAGACTGCCAGGCACCAAGAGGTAGCAGGGCTTCTTGTATTCTTCAAGCCCTTTGTGTTACCTGCCAGTCCCAAGGCCTCTAGGCTGTCTGCTGGTCCCAGCAAGAGGGAAGTTGCTTGGTTTTGGGGTGTGTGTGTGTGTGTGTGTGTGTGTGTGTGCTAGCCCAATGCTGGGGCTTGAACTCAGGGCCCTGTACTCTTGTTCTGTGCTTTTTTTTTTCTCAAGGCTGGTGCTCTACCACTTGAGCCACTCATCCACTTCCAGCTTTTTTGTTGGTTCATTGGAGATCAGAATCTCTCATAGTTGTCTGTCCGGGCTGGCTTCAAACTAGGGTCCTCAGATCTCAGCTTCCTGAATAGCTAGGATTATAGATGTGAATCACCAGCACCCAGCTTCAGTGGAGAAAAATATTTGAGTGAATGAATGAGTGGGTTGAAGAATAGGGAGAGACGTGTTTTGATTAACTCTGTTTCATGGTGAACCTCAAGGACGGCAGCCATGAAACAGGGTATTGAGGGAATTTGCAATGGAGAAAGGAGAGAGAAAAGGAGACAGCAAGATCAAAGGCACAACACTGAGAGGTAAAGAATTTGGGAGAACTGGGTGCCTGTGGCTTACTCCTGTAAGCCCAGCTACTTGGGAGGCTGAGATCAGGAGTATCACAATTTGAGGCCAACCAGGGTAGAAAAGTTCATGAGGCCGCTTCCAAATAGAGAGCTGGACAAGGTGGCATGCACCTGCTATCCTAGCTACTGGGGAAGTCTCACAGAAGTGGATAGCTGCAGGAAGTAAGATCTTATTTTCTTATATCAAAAGTAACCAGCAAAAGCTGACAGCTGGTGCTCACAGCTATAACCCTAACTAACTCAGGAGGCGGAGATCTGAGGATCCTGGTTCAAAGCCTGCTTGGGTAGCAAAGTCTATGAGACTCCTATCTCCAATTAAATACCAAAAAGCTGGAAGTGGAGCTTTGGCTGGGATAGTGCCCTGGCCCTGTGTTCTAACCCTAGTATTAGCACCCTCCCCCCCCCCAAAAAAAAAAAGAATTTAGGAGGGCATAACAGTTGGGAAGTTGAATCAGGAGGATCATGAGTTTGAGCCCAGCCTGGGGTGCATGTCAAGTTCAAAGCCAGTCCGGACTGGTAGTGAAACACCATCTCAAAAACAAATGAACAGAGGCTGGGAATGTGGCTCAGTGGTAGAGTACTTGCCTGGCATGCATGAAGCCCTGGGTTCTGTTCCTCATACCACATAAACAGAAAAAGCTAGAAGTGGTGCTGTGGCTTAAGTGGTAGAGTGCTAGCCTTGAGCAAATGAAGCTCAGAGACAGTGCCCAGACCCTGAGTTCAAGCCCTAGGACTAGTAAAAAAAAAAAAAAAAACAAACCCATCATTTATGCCAGTATCTGGTAATTCATGCTTGTAATCCTAGCTACTCAGGGAAGCTGGGATCTGAGGATCCTAGTTTAAAACCAGTCGGTGCAGACAAATCTGTGAGACTCTTACGTCCAATTAACTAGCAAAAAAAGCCAGAGGTAGAGGTGTGGCTCAATTGGTAGAGAGCCAGTTTTGAACAACAAAAAAAAATCAAGCAAGAGTCAAGCTCCTGAGTTCAAGTCCTACCACTGGCTCACACATACAAATCTCCAAGAACAACAACAACAGCAAAAGAATTTGCGGGGGGGTTAGGGAAATTATCTAGCAAATGGTGGAGAGTAGGAAGCAGGAAGGAAAAGGAGGTGAGACCATCAGAGGTAAGGGAGCATAAGCAATGAGTGTTCTAGAAGGAGCCCCCAGGGTGCAATGGGGCAGGTAGGTGGGAGGGAAATGTACTAGAAGCAGAGAAACCAGGGCCCTTAGGCCTTGGGAGGCTGTGGAGGCCAGGGTCAAAGAGATGGGGCTGTTGATCCTGTGATCATGGCTGAGACCCAGGGAGGGACATGGTCTACAGGGTTATAGGGAAGACAGGAGGACTCACATCTGGGCTCACTGTCTCCCTGGCACAGTCATGTTGATACCAGCTACTGAGGGCCCGTCCCTGATCCACGCGCCCAGGATGATCAGTGTCACCCTGAAGGTCTCCAGCATTGTGCCGCCGTACCAACAGGCCATCTCCATCCTCGCTGGGTCCTCCTTGGAGGATGTCCTGAAGAAGGCCCAAGAACTTGGAGGGTTCACGTGAGTCCGTTCACCTCCCAGCCCTCACCCGTTCAAGGCCTCCAGGCACAAAATGAGATCAGGAAGGGGCAGAGGACAGAGGAGAGGGTTCCCTTGGAAGAAGGACCAGTCCAACTTCGGTGTCTGTCTTCTGTACTCCTTGCTAGTCCATACTGATTTGGAAACAAGGAGCCAGGGAGTAGCCTTGTGAGGAAGGCTCAGGGCTGGGTGTGGTGATGCACACTTAATCCTGGCTACTTGGGACCCAGAGATAGAAGCATCTCAAGTTTGAGACCAACCTGGACAAAGTAAGTTCCTATCTCAAAAATGAAATAAAGCCCAGTGCCAATGGCTTATGCGTAGGATGTTAGTTCGAAGCCAGCCCAGGCAGGAAAGCCTTGGAGACTCCATCTCTAGTTAACCAGCAAGAAAATAAAAACTGGATTAGAGGTGTGGTTCAAGTAGAATAGTGCCAGTCAACCAAACTTGAGTCCCTGAGTTCAAACCCCAGTATTGCCAAATAAACAAAGTTGTTTCTTATGTATTTATGTATGCACGTATGTATGTGCTTATTTATTTATTGCCAGACCTGGGGCTTGAACCTGGTGCCTGGGCACTGATCCTGAGCTTCTTTTGCTCAAAACTAGACCTCTACAGCTTGAGCCACAGCTCCGCTTCTGGCATCATGGTAGCTAATTGGAGTCTTAGCCAGGTGCTGGTGGCTCACACCTGTCATCCTAGCTGTTCAGGAGGCTGAGATCTGAGGATCATAGTTCGAGGCGAGCCCAGGCAGGAAAATCCAAGAGACTCTTACCTCCAATTAACCACTGGAAAACTGGAAGTGGAGCAGTGGCCCAAAGTGGTAGAGCGCTTGCCTTGAGCCAAAAATCTCAGGAGCAGTGCCCAAGCTGTAGCTTCAAGCCCCACAGCTGATCAAAAAACAAACACACAAAAAAGCAAACAACAACAACAACACTGAAAAGCCAATAACGTTGACATAAGGACCCTGCAGAAGTGCAGGCCTGTACTGTTCGTCCACTGCACTTTCTTTTTGGTTGGTCATGGGGCTTGAACTCTGGACCTGGGCACTGTCCCTGAGCTCTTCAGCTCTACCACAGTAGCACTTCCTGTTTTCTGGTGGCTAATTGGAGATAAGAGACTCACGGGCTTTCCAGCCCGGGCTGGCTTGGAACCACGAGCTTTAGATTTCAGCTTCCTGAGTAGCAAGGATTACAAGCGTGAGCCACCAGGGCCTGTCTCCACTGGACTTTTAGTACATTGTGCCTGGCAGCACGGGCTGCCCGGTCCTAGGTACTGGCCCTGAAGGTGAAGACAGGACTTCTGCAGATGTATGTGAGCTCTCAATCTCCCCTTGGGGATGACAGGTGCCTCCTCTTTATCCATCTTTCCTTTTCTAGGTATGGAACCAAGGCCTCCTTGTCAGGCCCCTACCTGACCTCAGTGATGGGGAAAGAAGCCGGGGATCAAGAGTACTGGCAGCTTCTCCGAGCTCCTGACACTCCCTTGCTGCAAGGTGGGTCTGCTAGCCTGTCACCCCTAGACGTGTCCCCTGTACACACTCTGTTCCCGCAGTGAGCCTTCCTGGGTTAAAGCTGCAAATCGCTGATGCTCAATGGTTAAATATAATTCATTTCATTAACTCGGTAGACTTCTTGTGGAAGCTATTGTGGAATCTTCACGTGCACTAGAAAGAGTTTAGAAAGAAGAAAATTAAAATCATCTGTAAGCTGGGCACTGGTGGTTCATTCCTGTAACCCTAGCTACCCAGGAGACTGAGATCTGAGGATCCCAGTTCAAAGCCAGCCCGGGCAGAAAAGTCCCAGTGAGACTCTTATCTCCAATTAACCACTCAAAAACTGGAAGTAGAACTGTGGCTCAAAGTGGTAGAGCGCTAGCTTCGAGCAAAAGAAACTCTGAGACAGTGAGTTCAAGCCCCCAAACCCCCACAATAAATAAATACATAAATAAAATCACCTATAATTCACTATTTAAAAACAACCACTTAAAAATAAATTGGGGGTGTTTTTGCTTCTAGATATACCCCCAATGTTTGGTTTTTCCACTTAAAACAAAAAAACAATGAGACATCAGAAGTGGATGGCTGTCATTCCAGCTTTGTGGGGGGTGGGAAATGGGAGGATCATGGTTCTACTATATCCTGGACAAGAAACTCCATCTCATTGGAAAGCTTTGTGCGGCGATGTGTGCTTGACATCCTCACTATGCTGAAAAACTTAAAACAGGTGGATTTGTGGTCCAGGTGTGTGCCCAGGCAGAAAGAGAGGCCCTATCTCAAAAAGTAAGCAGTGTAGCCAGACACTGGTAGCTCACCTCTGTAGTTCTGGCTCTTCTTGCCCTGAGATCTGAGAATCTCAGTTCAAAGCCAGCCTGAGCAGGGAAAGTTCATGAAACATTTACCTCCAATTAACATGCAAAAAGCCAGAAGTGGCTCCAGTGGTAGCCTTTACTGATAAAGCCAAGCAAGAAGACATGAGTTCAAGCCTTAGGACCGGTACAACAGCACAACACCAACAACAAACAGTCTAAGTAGATCTTATTGACCATGGCTTTAGGCCGGCAGGGGAGGTCCAGATGCTGAGGGTCAGGTGGGATCGTACTCCTGGTGAATCCTTTTGCCCTTACCTCTTCCTGCAGGCATCGCTGACTACAAACCCCAGGACGGAGAAACCATTGAGCTGAGGCTGGTTAGCTGGTAGTCTCTGAACTGCCTCGCCCGGTACCCAGCCTGGTGGGACCCCATGCTCTGGCCTCGTTCCTGGAACAGACCCTGGCCTGGCTCTGCTGCCACCTTCTGCACACGCACCACCTCAGCCACCACCCCTGCAAAGATCCGAAGAAGCTACACTGCTCACTCCAGAGCAGAGAGCCGGGCACCTCTCCTGGGATGTCTGCCAGCCCAGATCAGGGGTGCCCTGGCCCTCAGCCTCCCCCCGTGCCCTGCAGGGAGGCCTCCACCACCCAGGGACTGTGGCCCTGACCCTCAGCTCTCCACTCCCGACAGGGGACAGCCACAGAGCTGGGCCTGGTGCTACGCAAGGTCTCCGCAATGCTCATCTCCCGTCTGTGACTCCATTAAAGTCTTGGTTGTCTGAAGCAGGGTTGGAGCATGCTGGTGTCTGATGTTGGGCAGCACAGGGGAAGGGAGGAGAGCAGGAGAATTTGAACTCACAGCCTTATACTTGCTAGGCAGGTGCTTTACCAGTTGAGCTATACTACCAGTCCTTTTTGGTTTCGTTTTTTTTTTTTTTTTCAGGTAGGGTTTTGTGGTTTGGGATTTGGTTTTGGTTTTGGTTTTGGTCTGGGGCTGACCTCAGACCTTGGACTTCCTACCTATTTATTCTCAAGCAGTTTCAGCCACAGCTAGGGGCTTCCATGCCTGGCTTATTTGTTGATATGAGGTCTTCAGTAACTTTTTGCCCTGGCTGGCCGTGAATTGTAAGCCTCTTGAGTAGCTGAGATTACAGGCAGGAGCAACCATGCCAAATCTCATTTCTGCTTTGCAGATAAGGACACGGGTACTCAAAAAGAGGAAGCGATTCACCCAAGATCACAGTGATGCTGTAGGAGGAGGTGTCGAGTAGTGGGCAAGGCTTAGGGCATGGCCTGAGTTGGGCCTGATCATACATTCCTATAATCCTAGCTGCTCAGGAGCCGGCGGCTAGGCCAGTCTAGACAGAGAAGTTCACAAGATTCTATCTCCAAAACACCCAGCAAAAAGCAGGGCTGGTGGTAGGGCAGTAGAGTACCTGTCTAGCAAGCACGATGCCCCGAGTTCAAACTCCAGTATTGCCAAAACACCACCAACAAAAAGGAAGAGATGTGTCCAGGTTCATGCAGTGACAAGAAGAGGCCCTTCCACCATCTCTGCAGTCCAGTTACTAGAGATGTGTTTTTCTTCATTTCCCAGCATCCCTCAGTTTCTTCCTTCCACCTCACTTGCCTCCCAAAGTAAGAGGTTGGCCCTTAAAGGCCAGAAGGAAGAGGGGCTCTGGGCCAGTATAGACTGCTCTGGGCTTTCAAGTGGACCCAATGAGTGTGAAATAGCCCTCTGTCTGAAATAAACACTCTGTCTCCATGGAAACAGCCCTATATGAAGCATCCCTTCTCCATGGGAACAGCCTATGGAAAGCTCGGCTGTTCTCCAGTTGAGGGAGGTTAAAAGCTGTGACTCCAGAGCCCCAGATGCTGTGGGGATCTCACTCCAGCTGCATAACCTTGGCCACCAGGCTTCTTTCTCTTGTGCCTAAGGCCTCTGTCATTCTTACCTGCCCTCGGAGAAAACTGAGGCCCTCCTGGGCATCTTGGCTGGCTCTCAGACTCCTTCTCCATCCCAGGAGGGCCTACCCAGGCCACACTTAGTTAATCTACTTTCCTCATAGTGTCCTGGCACCAGATGGAGGCGACTTGGTGGTGGTGTTGGGGTGGTGTAGACAGATTTCAACCTCCCAGAAACTCCTACCAGCTCAGCTTTGGAAACCTCCAGTTGCTTTTGTTTTGAGAAGTTATTCTTAATATTGTGTTTTCTATGAGAGTGAATTTACAAAAACTGGAAAAGAGGGGCTGGGAATGTGGCTTAGTGGTAGAGTGATTGTCTAGCATGCACGAAGCCGTAGGTTTGATTCCTCAGTACCACATACACAGAAAAGGCCGGAAGTGGTTCTGTGGCTCAAGTGGTAGAGTGCTAGCCTTGAACAAAGAAGCTCAGGTATAGTGCCCAGGCCCTGAGTTCAAGCCCCAAGACTGGCAAAAACAAACAAGCTTGAAGATGGACAAAATTTATATATATATATATATATATATATATCTTACAAGGAGCTCCAGATTCTTTGTTTTGTTTTGTTTTGTTGCCAGTCATGGGGCCTGACCTCTGGGCCTGGGCACTGTCCCTCAGCTCTTCAGCTCAAGGCTAGCGCTCTACCACTTGAGCCACAGCGCCACTTCTG
>NW_012267239.1:2687649-2721936 GCF_000151885.1 Dipodomys ordii | reverse complement strand
CCCTCAGCTCTTCAGCTCAAGGCTAGCGCTCTACCACTTGAGCCACAGCGCCACTTCTGGCTTTTTCTGCTTATGTGGTGCTGAGGAATTGAACCCAAGGCCTTATGCATGCAAGGCAAGCGCTCTACCACTAAGCCACATGCATGCATGAGGCCCTGGGATCAATTCCTCAGCACCACATAAGCAAAAAGAAAAAAGCCAGACGTGGCGCTATGGCTCAAGTGATAGAGCGCTAGCCTTGAGCTGAAGAGCTGAGGGACAGCGCCCAGAGTTCAGGCCCCACGACCGGACCCCAAAAAACAAACAAACAAAAAAAAAGAAGTAGGCTGGAGCCAGGCATCAAAGGTTCATGCTTATAATCCTAGCTACTCAGGAGGTTGAGATCTGAGGGTCACAGTTCAAAGCCAGCCCTAGCAAGAAAGTGCATGAGACTCTTATCTACAATGAACCACCAAAAAGCCAGATGTGGAGCTGTGGCTCAATTGGTAGAATACCAGACCAGCAAATAAGGTCAAAGACAATGTCCAGGACCTGAGTTCAAGCCCTAGATCTGGGCACAAAATAAATAAATAAATCAAACATCATACACATAGGAAGAAAAAGGAAGAAAATAAATGTCTCTATTCTACCTCCTTGGCTGGTTCAGGCTGTTTTCCTTCCACACCCTCTCCTAGAGAAACCCCATCTAAATGTCCCTGTATTTTTGGACCTCAGCCTGAAAATCCCTTAGTCTGTGCTCTTCTTTGTTGGTGGTCATGGGGCTTGAACTCTGGGCCTGGGCACTGTCCCTGAACTCTTCAGCTCCAGGCTAGCACTCTACCATTTGAGCTACAATACTTTTTCCAGTTTTTGAGCGTTAATGGAGTTAAGAGTCTCACGGCCTTTCCTGCCCCGGGCTGGCTTTGAACGACGATCTACTTATTTCAGCCCCCTCAGTTGCTATGATTATCTGTCTGTGCCCCTGGCACCTGGCTGAGACGCTTATCTCCAATAAACCACTCAGAAGACCGGAAGTGGCACTGTGGCTCAAGTGGTAGTGTGCTAGCCTTGAGCTGAAGACCTTAGGGACAGTGCCCAGAGTTATAGCCCCAGGACCAATCAAAAACAAAAGAAGAAGAAAAAGAAGGGGGAGGGAGGGAAGTGGGGGGAGAGGAGGAGGAGGAGGAGGAGGAGGAGGAGGAGGAGGAAGAGGAGGAGGAGCTGCTTTTAGTCTTCAGGAAGCATCAGAATCGCCAGAAGAAAACTAGATTCCTGGTGTTCCTGACAAGGAGAGGTCTGGTTCTTTACTGAGCTTTGGAAAGCTATTTTTTATTTTGTTTTTGTTTTTATTTTTCACCCATGTCCAATGACAGGAAAGGAGTTAATTGCAGCCATTTCTGAGTGTGACCACTAGAGGGCGAGCAGCACCAAGCTAAATGACAGGCAGGTGCCTGTCGTGAGGACTTTGCAGATAGGCAGGGGAAAGAGGACAGATTTCCTAGGGGAAGGAGGCTCGCAGCCAGCACTGGGCTCCAAGCTAAGCCTTGCTCGTTTTTTAACTGCACTCTAGAGCCACGCCTGCAATTTCTGTTGACTCAGACAGTATCTGTGGTTTAGATGGGAAAACCAAACTCTAAACAGGACAAGGTCTTAGTGGCAGCTGCCCTGCCTTCTATTCTAGGAGCCCACTATGAGTCAGCTCTCAGTGCCCAGAGGATGGGACACCGACTGATGGCCAGGATGGAGGTCAGCCTGGATGGTGGTCCCCTGCCCGCAGCTGTGGTCGGCCTTGGTGACTCAGCTTCCAACTCTGATCTGCAGAAGGAGGGAGAAAAACACTGGATCTAAAAGGGCTCTCAAGCGTCCAGCTGTGGCCCAGCTCTTCTGGATCTCAAGATCCCACGAGATGACTGTGGCCAGGGCCCTCAAGGATTTGTTTCTTGAAGATAGCTTGGGCAACCTGCGGCCTAACCCGGCACTGTGTTGATCTCTATGGGGGTGCGGGTGGGGTGGCGCCTGGGCGCTGAATAGAGAAGGCTCTTATCCTATTGGTGTGGACAAAACAGGCCGAGTACTCCAGCTAGGGCGGACTCCACCCAGCAGAAGCGGTGACACCTTGGGAAGAAGGAGGAGGAGGAGCTGATGGGATCTGGGCGGGAGGCGGAAAAGAAGCTGCGGGCCTGCAGGCAGCAAAAGACGTGCGAAAGCGCGGAGGGGCGTGGCCACTAAGGGGGCGTGGCCACGTGGGCTGGACCTATCGGGCGTGGCCGGGGCTCAGCCCAACTTTCCGGGTGGGGCGCGGGCGGAGGGGGCGGGGCCTGAGCGTGGGGCCACGCCCGCCGCGGACAAACGCTTTGGGAGCCGAAGCCTCCGGCCCGAGCTGCGCGAAGAGGGAGCCGGAGCTGGAGCTGGTGCCGGAGCGGGAGCGGGAGCCGGAGCCGGAGCGGGAGCCAAGCCGACCTCGCCGCTTGGAGCGGCTGGAACGCGGGTCGGTGTCGGCCGCATCTCTTAGGCACTGTGGGAGGCAGCAATCAGCGACCGCCGACCCCCGACCCCAGACCCTCCCAGCTCCTGGGTACCCGGAGCCGTGGTCGCCCGGACCAAGGCCTGGTCACGGCCTGAGCACAAAGGAAGGAGGTCGAGGAGTCGGGATCTCCGCCCGATCGGCCTGGGGACGGCGGGAGAAAGGACCGAGGATTCCATCCGAGAGCGCGGTGTGAGCACGGGCCGGGGAGCGGCGGGGAGACTTCGCTTAGCACCGGGCGGCGGGGGTGCCCGGAGCTCACCAGGCCAAAACCAACCAACACACCAACCAAAAAAAAAACCCGACCAGAAAACCCCAAACGGCTGTGCCTCGGCCCGAGCTGCGCTGTCAGCCCGACACCCCGACCTTGGCTGCCCCCCCCCCCGACCCCGACCTGCCTGAGAGGCGCCCGCGATCCGGCCGGGCCCCAAGCGGCGGAGATCTGCCAGCCCTGCGCTGGGCCCTGAAGACCTGCCTCCTGCCCCAGCCCCACCGGTGCGCATGGGCCGCTGCCCACCCGAGTGCCATGAAGGCAGGATGACCTCAGCCGAAGCCGTGGAAGGGCCCGGAAGGGCCCGGGAGGCTGGCCCCCCCACGTGCTCCCCCGGCACCCCCCAGGTCCTCAGGAGGCCGGGCCGGGCCCGGGTGGCTGTGGCAGCCGTGGTGTGGGTGTTGGCAGGAGCCAGCATGTCCAGCCTGAACAAGTGGGTCTTCACCGTGCATGGGTTCGGGCGGCCCCTGCTCCTGTCTGCCCTGCACATGCTAGCGGCGGCGCTGGCCTGCCACTGGAGGGCACGGCGCCCCATGCCCGGGGGCGCCCACCGCCGAGTCCTGCTGCTCAGTCTCACCTTCGGCACCTCCATGGCCTGTGGCAATGTGGGCCTGAGCACCGTCCCCTTGGACTTGGCACAGCTGGCCACCACCATGACGCCCCTCTTCACGCTGGCCCTGTCGGCGCTGCTGCTGGGCCGAAGACACCACCCCCTTCAGTTCGCAGCCATGGGGCCGCTCTGCCTGGGGGCAGCCTGCAGCCTGGCCGGGGAGCTCCGGGCACCTCCCGCCGGCTGTGGCTTTTTGCTGGCAGCCACTTGCCTGCGAGGCCTCAAATCCGTCCAGCAGAGTGAGTACACGGGGGGAGTCGGGTGGGTGTGTGGTCAGGATGCTCCGAGGGGTGTGGCCGCAGGGAAGACTGGAACTAAGGCCCTGGGCACTGTTTTGAGCTTCTTTGGCTTGAGGCTAGCACTCTACCACTTGAGCTGCAGTTCCACTACCACCAGCTTTTTGGTGATTCATTGACGATCAGAGTCTTACAGACTTTCCTGCCTGAGCTGGCTTTGAACTGTGATCCTCAGATTCCACCCTCCTAAGTAGCTAGGATTACTGGCATGAGCCAATGGCACCTGGCCATTATCTCATTGTATAGAGAGGAAAATTGAGGTTCAAAGAGGTCCTAAGATCTCTATTTTGTTCCCTGTCAAGGTTTTTTAAAATCTTGCTGGGCCTGATAACAGCTGGTACTGTATTATTGATGGATTGATGGAGATACTTTCTTGTGAACAGCACAAGCCACGTTTGAACCCAGGTGCTGGAGACACCCTAGTGTGTGTGGTTTTCAAGTGAAGCTTTGAACACAGAGGGAGGATGAGGAGGGGAAAGAGGTCAAGCCACTGCTATGATTTGAAAGTGTTGGGCTGCAGTGTGACAGGCCTGGAGCTAGATGTTGATCTTTAGTTGTCATAGCAACCATATTATTCATCAGCACTTTACTGGTGATGTGATAAGGCCCATAGAAGGTTTGGAGAGAGGGGTAGAGGGTTGAAAGTGGGTCTTGCTGTGTACTCAGGCTGGCCTCGAACTTGTGATTATCCTGCCAAAGCGGTATCAAGAGGATTTTTGTTTTGTTTTTTGATATACTGGGGTTTGAACTTGGGGCCTTGCGCTTGTTAGGCTACTGTTTTGCCACTTGAATCATACCTCCAAGCCCTGTTTTTGTGTGTGTGTGCGCCAGTCCTGGAGCTTGAACTTAGGATCTGGGCACTGTCCCTGGGATTTTTTTTGCTCAAGGCTCGCATTCTACTATTTGGGCCACAGCTCTACTTTCAGCTTTTTAGTGGTTAATTGGAGGTAAGAATCTCATGAACTTTCCTCAGCCTCCTCAGTAACTAGGATTACAGGCATGAGCCACTGGTGTCTGACATCCAGCAGAGTTTTTTTTTTTTTCTGGTTATTTTCCAGAAATTTACTGCCTTTTCTGGCCTCAAATTGCAATCCACTGGATCTCAGGTTCCTGAGTAGCTAAGGGTTACAGGTCTGAACCACTGTGGCCTGGTATCAAGAAGTTCATGACTGATTCAGGGTCACACACTCCTGAGGACTTCAGGACCCATCCAAGGCTTTAGGCCTAGACTCTATTTTTTTTTTTGGGTCCGGTCGTGGGGCCTGAACTCTGGGCCTGGGCGCTGTCCCTCAGCTCTTCAGCTCAAGGCTAGCGTTCTACTACTTGAGCCACAGCACCACTTCTGGCTTTTTCTGCTTATGTGGTGCTGAGGAATCGAACCCAGGGCCTCATGCATGCAAGGCAAACGCTCTACCACTGAGCCACCTTCCCAGCCCCTAGGCCTAGACTCTATTATACCCATCTGCCTGAGGGTAGCGGTGTTTCCTGCCTATGCTGTTGAGGACAACTGAGGCCCAGCTTGCATCTCAGCCTCAATCCAAGCGAGATCTGGGGAGGGCCAGGGCACATAAGGCTCCGCCTTTGCCTTCATTCATCTTTGTGTGGAGCAGGTTGTCTAGGTTGTCTCTTTCCTCAGTTTCTCCACCTTTTTGGAGCATGAGGAGATTTGAGAGATTCTGGTGGCTCAGGCCTAGGAGAAGAAAGGGATTTCCAGGTGTGCCGGGCTAGGGTTGAGGGCCGGGGAAGGTTGGTGTCTGAACTAGGCCCTGCCGTAGCATCTTTGGAGCTGAAGCCCAGAGGTCCTGTCCCCACTAATTCTGGGCCCTGAGGCAGGATCAAGCCTAGTTCTATTTTAGCCTCTAGTTATATGAGCTCTGGGCATGCGTTGACTCTGGGAAATCTGACCCTATGGGGCCTCCTGGGCAAGGCCACCAAGCCCAGAAGGGCCCAGATTGCACCTGCTGAGACCACATATGCCTCGGGCAGGGCCCAGCCGGCCCCTCCACAGGAGGGGTTGTGGCCAGCCAGGTATTAGAGCATGCGGGCACCAGGTGGCATAGGCCTGGCATCCAGCCACATCCTGGCTTTTGCCAGTCCTCTCCTCCCCCCAGTTCCAGCGTCCTCGCTTCCTGGGTGGGTTGGGCGCTTGCTCTGGGCTGTCCCAGGGCCAGTG
Organism: Dipodomys ordii; assembly: GCF_000151885.1. Lineage (NCBI taxonomy): Eukaryota > Metazoa > Chordata > Mammalia > Rodentia > Heteromyidae > Dipodomys > Dipodomys ordii. The sequence continues at coordinate 2,716,083 of NW_012267239.1, read as the reverse complement.
TCTCTCTGTGTCCCCAGCACCTGGCCTGGGGCCTGGCAGAGAGCAGTTGGTGGGTAATTCTGGCATCCTGATTGGTAAGCTGGTGGGGTTATCTGGCTCAGATGCTAAGGAGGTAGCGAAGGTAGCCAGAGGCCCCTACTGACAGGAGATAGGAGCCCAGCCAAAATGAGGAAGGACGGGAGCTGGGAGCCCAGATGGGTTTTTTTTTTAAATTTTTTTAATTGAGATTAAGCTGATGGATCCTTCTGTTGTATATTTTCCCATTTCCCTCTGACTCTGTACCTTCCTCCCCAGACTTTTTTTGGGGGGAGAGTCAGTCGTAGGGCTTGAACTCTGGGCCTGGGTGCTGTCCCTCAGCTCTTCAGCTCAAGGCTAGTGCTCTACCACTTGAGCCACAGCACCACTTCCAGCTTTTTCTGCTTATGTGGTGCTGAGGAATCGAACCCAGGGCCTCATGCATGTGAGGCAAGCACTCTACCACTGAGCTACCTTCCCAATCCCCCAGATGGGTTTTTGAGAAAGGTTTATTTTTGCCAGAGGCGCCAGGACTCAATTCAGACTAGAGTGTCAGTGGCTGCTTCCAGCTCTGTATTTGAGATCCGGCCCTTGGGAGGCATGGATCAGAGTCCAGGAGGAAGACAGCTCAGGCAGCTGTGTTGTAGGCTCAGGGGGGCAGCATGGGGAGAGGGGTGATGGTGCCCTCCTGTCCACGGGGCGGGGGGAGGGAGGGAGGGGTGCCAGACTGCTGTGGCTGTTTTCAGCCCTACCCATTGGTATCACAGGGCAGCCTAATGTGGTCTTCTGAGTTTTCAGGCTGACTGGGGGGAGCCTCACTCAGCAGGACAGAACTTCTAGAACAAGGTGGGCACAGGGATGACTGAGGTGGGGCTTCTTCCTATGGATCCCATGGGACAATGTGTTCCGGGATGGGATCCAGGCTGTGCAGGGCACTAGGTAGCAGCCAGCAGAGGCTGGGCACACTGGGTGTCAGGCTCCTGTGAGAGAATATCACCCTTCCCACATTAACTACAAGGAGGCAGAGACATAGAGAGGGTGAGTGCATCACACAGCAAGCGGGGAGTTAACAAGGGGATAGGTATTAGCAGGTGAGAACAGGGTTTGGAGGAGCAGGTGTGTATGAGGCCAGTGCAGATGCTGAGACAAAAAAGCCTGGGGGGGGGGAAGGTTAGTGTGGAGGGTTTGTAGCAGGGGCATTAAGAGGGCAGAATGGCAGGCGTGACTTTTTTGGGGGGATGACTCCCCTCTGGCCCCTGGGAGGGGATATGGAGGGCGGTGGTTGGGCGGGATGGGAGTCAGGTGGGAGAGGCAGGAAGGGAAGGCTAGAACCTGCAGGCCTCCATAGGTGAAGGTCATCTGATGACCTTGACCTTTTTGTGATGAGATCTGAAGTGTGAGGCCTCAGGCAGCTTGTTGGGGTGCTAAATTTGGAGGCCAAGAGAGCAGGAGGCCGGGCCGGTGTGTCAGCCCCGCTGTGGCTCTTTGGAAAGTCTGTGTCAGGAAAAGGCTCAGCCTGGCTCTGCTAGGCAGGGAGTGGCTGGGAAAGGGTTACTCATCCTCCTCAGCTCACACTCACAGAAAGCCCCAAACCAGTGGGCTGCAGTGGCTCATGCCTGGGAGCCTGCTATGTGGAGGCTGAGCTCTGAGGATGGAGGGTCAAAGCTAGCCTGGACAGAAAAGCTCCTCAGGACTCTCCCATCAGCAAAAGCACCTGACCCCCAAAAGAAATGTACTTATTACCTGGGTTATGTAACTGTAACCCCTCTGTACATCATCTTTACAATTAAAAAAAAAGTCCCCTCCACAAATACCTGACTGGAGACCTAACTCAAGTGGTAGAGCACCCAGTCATAACTGCAAAAAGGTGAAGGGGAGTTTGAAGCTCTTAGTTCTAGTTCTGGCACTGGTGCGTGTGCACGTGCGAGCGCGTGTGCACACATACACACACACACACACACACACCCCTGGCAATCACTGCTCTTGTGCACAGGCTGTCATGTGCACACAGCTGGGCTGTGTCTGATTTGATGATGGCTCTGTTTCCTTGGTGGATTAGGCTGGGTAGAAGCAGGTGTGGCTCACGGGTATGACATGCAACTGCACCTGGGCAGGTGGCAGTATAACCCCCCCCCCCCTTGCAACTCTTTCTCTTGAACAGGATTTCCTGTTCATTCTGGATTCATCTACGTAAACCTAGAGTTGGTAGCAAAACCTGCTGCTTGCCGGGGCATGGTGATCCACACCTATAGTCCCAATGACCTGGGAGACAGAGATCCAGAGGGTCCAAGTTTGAGGCTAGCTCAGGCAAAAAGTTACTGCGACACTCCCCCCACCCCATCTCAACCAACAAGCTGGGTATGGTGATTCATGTCTGTAATCCCAGCTATACAGAAGGCGTAGGGAGGAGGATTGCTGTCTGAAGTTAACCTGGGCAAGACAGTAATAACAAAACAAAACAAACCACATGAAACTTTATCTGAAAGATAACTTAAAGCAAAAAGGGCTTAGAAGCATGGCTCATGTGATAGAATATCTAACTATGGTTAACATAAGGTCTGGAGTTCAAATCCCAGTAAAAACCAAACCCCTGCTGATCATCAGTGATAAACAGTGACAGCCCAAATCCAACAATGACTGTGTTTGTTCCCTTGTCATCCCAATGATCAGAAGTGAATGCCACGTTGACTCAAATCATTCTAAGACCCTTCTTGCCTCCTTCGTCATGTTTCCTTCTGCTTCTTCCATTTTCTCCCCTTTTGCGTTCCTAATACACAGCAGTGCTGCGACCTGTCCCTGCTAGGTGGCCAGAGCTAGTGCGGGAATAGATGGCTCTAAGAAAGAGGAGGTTGGGGTAGTGGGTACAGAAGCTTCACAACTGGGTTGTGGTCTTAGGGACTGGTTGAGTGCAGTGGTGCATGCCTGTAATCCCAGCACTCGGGCGCGCGGTTGTTGTGTGCTGACGGCTGCTGTCCTGGCCGCAGGTGCCCTGCTACAGGAAGAGAGGATGGACGCGGTGACCCTGCTGTACGCCACCTCGCTGCCCAGTTTTTGCCTGCTGGCGGGCGCTGCCCTGGTGCTGGAGACTGGCATGGCCCCGCTGCCGGCGCCCACTGACTCCCAGCTCTGGGCCTGCATCTTGCTCAGCTGCTTCCTGTCCGTGGTTTACAACCTGGCCAGCTTCTCCCTGCTGGCCCTCACCTCGGCCCTCACCGTCCACGTCCTGGGCAACCTCACCGTCGTGGGCAACCTCATCCTGTCCCGGGTTCTATTTGGCAGCCAACTTAGCGCCCTCAGCTATGTGGGCATTGTACTGACCCTTTCTGGAATGTTCCTTTATCACAACTGTGAGTTTGTGGCCTCTTGGGCTGCCCGCCGGAGGCTGTGGCACACAGACCAGCCTGGCAAGGGTCTTTGAGACATTGGGGGGACTCCACCAACACTGGATGGCTAGGCCATACCTGGCCTGGCCACTGGGCTGCGTCTGTACCTCGTCAGGATTACTAGCCGCTATGTTGAGAAACCCTCACGTGTCTGGACAATGACAGTGACTTCTGGTATTGCACAATCCCTCCCCAGGGGAGGCAGCAAGGGGGTCCCAGGGAAAGGGCATCCTCACTGCCCAGCTTCCCCAAGGCCTTCAGGGTGGTCTGGGTCAACTCTAGGCAGCTGCTGCTGCTGCATTCTTGGACCATCCAATTTTAAGTCTTCCATCCTCAAATAAACTATTTTTGCTTGAACATCCATGTCATTCCTTGGGGGGGGTGGAGCCGGGGTCTCTAGGGAGAATGGCGGGTCACCATGCAGGAATTAGGACATGCTCCTGAGCCAACCTGGGCTATAGAGGGAGACGGACTCAAAGCCAGGTACAACTGCCTTATACCTGTAATCTTAGCTACTCGGGAAGCAGACACCGAGGGAGTCACAGTTCCAGGCCTGTCCAGGTATCAAAGTCAACAAGACTTTACTCAAACAGAGGCTGGTGGGATGGTGCATGCCTGACATCCCAGAAGCAAAGGGAAACAAATAGGAGGATCGCTGTACAGGCTACATCAGTTAAATCCTATCTCAAGAAATAACCATGGGGCTGGGAAGGTGGCTCAGTGGTAGAGCACTTGCCTTGCATGCCTGAGGCCCTGGGTTCGATTCCTCAGCACCACATAAGCACAAAGAAAAAAGCTGGAAGTGGCGCTGTGGCTCAAGTGGTAGAGCGCTAGCCTTGAGCTGAAGAGCTGAGGGACAGCGCCCAGGCCTAGAGTTCAGGCCCCACGACCGGATAGCCCCCCCACCAAAAAAAAGAAAAAAAAATAACCAATACATAGAGTGTTTGCCTAGCGTGCATGAAGCCCTGGGTTCCATTCCTCAGTATCACATCAACAGAAAAAGCCGGAAGTAGTTCTGTGGTTCAAGTGGTAGAGTGCTAGCCTTGAGCAAAAGAAGCTCAGGGACAGTGCCCAGGCCCTGAGGTCAAGCCCCAGAACTGGCAATAAATAAAATAATCAATATAGCCAAGCACTGGTGACTCATGCCTGTAATCCTTTTTTGTTGTTGTTGTTGGTCATGGGCTTGAACTCTGGGCTTGGGCGCTGTCCCTCATCTCTTCAGCTCAAGGGGACGCTCTACTGCTTGAGCCACAGCGCCACTTCTGGTTTTTCTGAGTGGTTTATTGGAGATAAGAGTTTCACGGACTTTCCTGCCTGCGCTAGCTTTGAACTGATATCCTCAGATTTTAGCCTCCTGAGTAGCTCCTGAGTAGTCGGTGACATTCTTTTTTTTTTTTGGGGGGGGGGTCCGGTTGTAGGGCCTGAACTCTGGGCCTGGGCGCTGTCCCTCAGCTCTTCAGCTCAAGGCTGGCACTCTACCACTTGAGCCACAGCGCCACTTCTGGCTTTTTTCTTTTTGCTTATGTGGTGCTGAGGAATCGAACCCAGGGCCTTGAGCATGCAAGGCAAGCGCTCTACCACTGAGCCACCTTCCCAGCCCTCGGTGACATTGTTATCTCCAATAAATTAGTCAAGAAAAGGGAGAAGTGTTGCTGTGGCTCAAGTGGTAGAGCACTAGCCTTGAACACAAAGAGGCTCAGGTAGAGCACCTAGGGCCAGAGTGCAAGCCCCAGGATTAGCAAAAATAAATAACCAACACAAACAGGGGCTGGCAGAGTTGTGGTAGAATGTCTGTCTAGCAAGCACAAGGAACTGAATTCAAAAAGCTTCCTACTCCAGGATCTGGTCCTGTGGCCTAGCTAGACTCCTGTCTCCTTTGCTTTTCTTCCCTTGGGGCTCTGCACTCCAGCCCCACTGAGCTAAGTGCTAGATAATGTCACCAGAGCCTTTGTACAAGCCATTCCCCAAGGTCTTGGCCCTTCCTGCATTCCTTCCTTCTAATTACATCCTGGCCAGAGAGAGAAAACTTGGGCATACACTTTCTTTGTGTTTGGGGCTAGAACTCAGGGCCTAGACACTGTCTCTGAGCTTTTTTGCTCAAGACTAGCACTCTACCACTTTGAGCCACAGTGCCCCTTCTGGCTTTTTAATGGTTAATTGGAGATAATTCTCTCAGGGGCTTTTCTGCTCTGTTCGACTTGGAACCATGATCCTCAGCTCTCAGCCTCCTGAGCAGCTAGGATTACAGCATGAGCCACTGGTATCTGGCAGCCCACAAACTTTGTGTCCATTCTGGGTAGGATTTAGGGCCTGAGCACTGTCCTTGAGCCTTCTTTTGCTCCATGCTAGTGCTCTACCTTTTTTTTTTTTGTCAGTCCTGGAACTTGAACTCAGGGCCTGGGCACTGTCCCTGAGCTTCTCTATGCTCAAGGCTAGCATTCTACTACTTGAGGCATAGTACCACTTCTGGCTTTTTCTATTTGTGTGGTACTGAGTAATCGAACCCAGAGCTTCATGCGTGGTAGGCAAGCACTCTACCACTAAGCTACATACCACTAAGCCCATAGTGCTCTACCTCTTGAGCCACAGCTTCTGGCTTTTTGCTGGTTAATTGAAGATAAGAGTCTCATGGGCTTTTCTGCTTGGCCTGGCTTCAAATCTTGGATCATCAGATCTGAAACTCCTGAGTAATTAGGATTATAGGCATGAGCCACTTACACCCAGGCCCGCACTCGCTTTGATGGCTGGTCTCTTCAGCCTTCCCTGAGTGTTATACTCTATTCCCAGGCCTGTCACTTCCTCCAGAGACCCTCCGTTAAAGAGTGCTAAGGGCCCATTTTGGAGTCTGGAGACCTGGGACCTAATCGTGTTCTGCCTACCTCACTACCCCAGGTGAACCTGGGATAGATTATCTCCCTAAGTCTTTTTTCCATATCTGAAAAGTGGGGCTGAGGAAGTCCCTGCCTGGGGAGCCCAGGCCAGAAAGCAGGGAACAGCAGTACACACTGGCTCTGTCCGTCTCTTGGGCTCTTTGTGAGGGATGGATAGGAGTGGGGAGCTAGACCAGGCTGGGCCTGGGGTCCAGGGACCCAATCACAGCCCCTTCATGTAACCAGCATTCCATAAAGGACCTTTGTGCCAGCCAGTGGGGGGTGGGGGGGGTACGGGCTGCATGAAGGGTCAGCCCAAGGCTGAGCAGGAGAAGAGAGTAGGTGGTGAGGGCCCAGGAATACAGGCACAGGGTTTCTTGGTCCCAGCCTCCACCCAAGCTGGTCTTACAGGAAGGGAAACAGGCCTGGTTGAGTCACTACCATCCATTCTCTCTGTGACTCAGAGATGCCACTGGGCCCAGCCCAGGCCAGCTGGCATGCGGCTGGGGCATCTCTGGACTCCATGCTCAGGCTTGGCCAGGCATTGGTTGGCCAGAGCCTCCCTGGTGACTCCCAAGCCTTCCACATTAAAGGGGTCACTGCCACCCAGGCTCCTGGGCCCTGGGGGATGGATGCATGTCTCAGAGCAAACCCAGATGATTAAGGTGCATTGGATCCTAGCTTGATTTGGGAGCTGGAGTTAGTTTGCAGCCAGGTTTAGGCAGCAATGCCCCTGGGGAGCAGTTACTGCTCCCCTCACCTCAGAATCCCACCTCACTTTGGCTTTCCACCTGCCTGAAAGCTAGCTTTGTGTGAGAAGTCAGGCAAGATGCCAATGTTAGAAAAAGTGCAAGTATGGGGGCTGGGAAGGTGGCTCAGTGGTAGAGCGCTTGCCTTGCATGCATGAGGCCCTGGGTTCGATTCGTCAGCACCACATAAGCAAAAAGAAAAAAGCCGGAAGTAGCGCTGTGGCTCAAGTGGTAGAGTGCTAGCCTTGAGCTGAAGAGCTGAGGGACAGCGCCCAGGTCCAGAGTTCAGGCCCCATGACCGGACCCAAAAAAAAAAAAAAAGTGCAAGTATGTTTTAATAGTTTATTTCAATAGGCTGGAAGCAGGTCATCTCCAGGGGAAAAATAACACCGTTATTATCGTTATTATTACTATTATTATTATTATTATTGTTTATTGTGTGTGTGCTGGGACTTGAACTTTGGACCTGGGCACTGTTCCTAGCTTTCTCACTCAAGGCTAGCCAGCTCTCTAGTATGTGAGCCACAGCTCCAGTTCAAGGTTTTTGTTGGTTAAATGGAGATAAGAATTTCATACAGCTTTTCCTGCCTGGGCTGGCTTCAAACCTGGATCCTCAGACCTCAGCCTGAGTAGCTAGGATTAAAAGTGTGAACCACTGGCACTCCTCTGGATCTTTTTTTTTTTGCCAGTCCTGGGGCTTGAACTCAGAGCCTAAGTGCTATCCTCAAGCTGCTTTGGCTCAAGGTTGGTGCTCTACCACTTAAGCCACAGCACCACTTCCAGCTTTTTCTGTGTATGTGGTACTGAGGAATGGAACCCAGGGCTTCATGCATGTTAGGCAAGCACCCTACCACTGAGCCACTTTCCCAGCCCTCCTCTGGATCTTAACTTCAGAATAAAATCTTTTTTACCTTATTTGTTTGTTTGTTTTGGTCGGTCGTGGGGCTTGAACTCTGGGCTTGGGCTTGAACTCTGGGCTTGGGGCTTGAACTCTTGGCTTGGGCGCTGTCCCTGTGCTCTTCAGCTCAAGGCGAGCACTCTACTGCTTGAGCCACAGCGCCACTTCCAGTTTTCTAGTGATTTTTATTGGAATAAGAGTCTCACAGACTTTCCTGCCCCGGCTGGCTTTGAACCACTATCAGATCTCAGCCTCCTGAGTAGCTAGGATTACAGGCGTGAGCCACCAGCACCCAGCTCTTTTTTTCTTTTTATTAAGTGGAACTCTCACCTTTTCATTTAAAGGAAGCATCTTACTGCTTATCTGATGTCCTAACTGCCTTCAGGCTATTACTAAGTACAGTAAGGATTACCATGACCACAGTTGCTCTGACAACTAGGATAACTAAGCCCAACAGTGACTAATGGGTAGGTAGTTCAGAAGATGAAGATTCCATGGAAAAGGGACGATCCACATCCCACTGATCTCATCCTGCTACAAAGAATGTCAGGGGCAGGCAGTAAGTGTAGGGGCCCTGGTTGCCAGAGCAATAAAAACAGGGCTACTGGGCAGCCCACAGATGGGCCCACGACCTACCTACCCCTTGCAGGATATGCCCTCAAACCCCAATGCCATCTCCCTAAACTCATCAGAAAGTTCTGTTTTAAAAAAAAAAATGTGATAAGCCCTGTTTCCAGGGCTGGGAATGTGGCTTAGTGGTAGAGTGCTTGCCTAGCATATGAAGCCCTAAGTTAAATTCCTCAGAACCACATACACAGCCAGAAGGGGCGCTGTGGGTGCTAGCCTCGAGCAAAAAGAAGCTCAAGGACAGTGCCCAGGCCTTGAGTTCACGCCCCAGGACTGTCAGAAAAAAGGAGAAGGTGGAGGAGAAGGAGGAAGAAGGAAGAAAATGAACAAGGAAGAAGAAAGAAAAAGAAGAAGAAGAAGGGGGGGAAGGAGAAGGAAAAGAATTACCTTGCTCACGTAATTGTACCCCTCTGTACAGTATTTTCACAATAAAAAACTTAAAAAAAAAAAAAAAAAGAAGCAAAGCCGGGCGCTGGTGGCTCACGCCTGTAATCCTAGCTACTCAGGAGGCTGAGATCTGAGGATCGTGGTTCAAAGCCAGCCTGGGCAGGAAAGTCCATGAGACTCCTATCTCCAATAAACCACCAGAAAACCGGAAGTGGCGCTGTAGCTCAAGTGGTAGAGTGCTAGCCTTGAGCTGAAGAGCTGAGGGACAGCGCCCAGGCCCAGAGTTCAAGCCCCCCGACCGACAAAAAAAAAAAAAGAAGCAGCAGCAGCAGTAGCTGCTGATAAAGGATGATAATGTTCCTAAAAGCCAGAGGAGCTGATGGCTCATCCCTATAATCCTAGCTACCCTGGAGTCTAGGATCTGAGGATCAAGATTCCAAGCCAGCTCTGCAGACAAATCTATGAGTTTCTTATCTCCAATTAACCAGCAAAAAAAAAAAAAAGCTGGAAGTGGAAGTGTGGCTCAAGTGCTAGCCTTGAATGGAAAGTAAGCTGGAGGCTCTAAGTTCAAGTCCCAATACATACACACACATCAAAGAAACAACCTTTTCTATCATTTTCATCCCCTTACCCCGTCCCTTGGCAATCCTGGGACCTGATTCTGCCTAAAGAGAGCAGGACTGATGACCCTCCCTGTCCCCCTCATCCCCACCCCCACCTCCACCCCCCCGACTTGGAGAAAGCCTGGAAAGCTGGGCCTGGGCATCCTGCCATTGTGGACTCAGGAACAAAGCAATGTCTGAGCTGGTGTGCCTCCCACCCTGCCTGGTGGCTCTTGCCACCACTCTTGATCATTCTAGGAAGCCAGAGGTCCGTGGCAGGGATGGAACCTAAGGCCCTGTATAAGCTAGGCAAGTGCTCTACCACCGAGCTGCCCCAGCCCCCAGGGGAAGAAGCAGGATAGACAGATGAGGAGACAGAGAAATTCAAATTAGTGAATAGTGAAAGGGCCAGACTCAGACATTAAAATCAAGAAGTTAAAGAAAAAGTCAAAGTCATTAGCTACTTTCATATGTTACCAGTTTAGGGAACATAAAGGAGTTATCTGCCTCTGCCTTTACCTGGTTCAAAGCTGCACACTCCCAGGGCATACGTGGCTCATGTCTGTAATCCTAGCTACCCAGATCATGCTTTGAAGCCAGCCTGGACAGAAAAGTTTATGAGACTCTTATCTCCACTGAATCACCTACAAAAGCTGTAAGTGGGGCTGTGGCTGGAAGTGAGGGCCACAATGGGTCTTCAGTTAATCTCTTGGTTATACTGGCGTTTTGAACTCAGGTCTTTGAGCGTGCTAAGCAGGCACTTTACCCTTGAGCCATGCCTCCGACCTAAGTCTGGGTCCTCTTTTACTTATTATTATTATTATTGCCAGTCCTGGGGCTTGAACTCAGGGGCTGGGTACTGCCCCTGAGCTTCTTTTGCTCAGGCTAACACTCTACCACTTAAGTCACAATGCCACTTCTGGCTTTTTCTGTGTATGTGGTGCTGAGGAATTGAACCCAGGGCTTCATGCATGCTAGGCAAGCACTCTACTGCTAAACCACCTTCCCAGCCCCTAACAGTGAGTCCTCTTAGGAGGAAAAATTGGAGGGGTTTCAGCCAAGAAGCAAGGAGATCATGAGACATGTTGTACTGGTCCAGTTACATAGATGACCCTAATATCTAGCCAGCCAGCCAGCCAGCTACCTACTATGTGTATTTTATATAATACATATTAGGAAAATGGAGGAGAAAGGAAGGAAACAGGCTGGACTTGATCTTCCACAGGAAGGACTGTTCCTTGAAGAACAGCAAGGGGCAGAAACCTTCCCATGGGATTGGAGTTTGTGCCAGGAGGTAGGGGTTGGAGTTAGGCTTTTGTGGGGTCTGAGCAAGGAGACAGAGGTTACTTGAGTCCAGTTCAGGGAAGGTGACTGCAGGTGCAGGCAGAGAATAGGGTAAGTATAGGGAAAGTTGACTCCCTTATCCAAGATCTCAAGCTTTTTAGCATTCAAACAGTTCTACATCTGTCTTGCCTGGATGGTTTGACCTTCTTGGGATCTACTTCTCAGTCTTCCAACCCCTTAACTCTTTCCTGGTCACTCAGCTAGGCCTGAGTTCCCTACAGGTTAGCCCACAATGCAGTGTTTACAGCCAAGGTTACCCTGCCTGCGTCAAGCACATCTGTGTATATCCGGAGTTTTGCCTGACATCTGTATGTAGCTGGGAAAATAGGGTGGGGGTCAATCCTTCATATTTTGTCTTTGGATACATAAAAAGATTAGGCCAACAGGGGAGAGGTAAGTCCTTCACATACTATCTATCTATCTATCTCTATGTACTATGGACAGAGCACTCTATATATTCTATATACGTACACTATATAGAATTCTCTAGTATGTATCTATACACTATATATCAGACTATAAATATATGTGTGTGTGTATATCTCAGAATGAAAATCAAAATGGATTTACCCATGCTACAATTCTAAAATGAAACTAAATCATTATCCAGCTTTAGGAATCAGGAGAGGAAGAAAATACAAATGAAATTTCTCAAATAAGCTGTTTCAAAAGGCCTAGCAAAGGTCCCTTCCACTTTAATTCTTTAATCCTTCAAAAAAAAAGTAATCTGAAGCAAACTGAAGTTAAAAAACCAGTTTTTGTGTCATGTTTTGTCTCCCTGTTTCTGTTTCTGCCTTATGATGACTAACTTTGAAGCTAGGCTTGGTGGTACACACCTATAATCCAGTACTTGGGAAAGTAAGGCAGGAAGATCTTAAATATGAAGCTACAATAGAGATTTTTATCTCAAAAAAAAAAGCAAAAAGTAACTTTGAAATGATAAGTAAACTTTTCCTTCCTTCCTTCCTTCGTTCCTTCCTTCCCTCTATTTTTTGTTGTTGTTGGTGGTGGTCATGGAGCTTGAGCTCTAGGCCAAGGCACTGTTCCTCAGCTCTTCAGCTCAAGGCGAGCACTCTACTACTTGAGCCACAGCACCACTTCCAGTTTTCTGGTCGTTAATTGGAGATAAGAGTCTCACAGACTTTCCTGCCCTGGATGGCTTTGAACTGCGATCCTCAGTTCTCAGCCTCCTGACTAGCTGGGATTGCAGGCGTGAGCCACCAGCACCCAGCCTCTCCCTCTCTTTTATTCACCTCTTTCACAGCCTTTCTCCTTTTATAAAATCAAGCTCTTCAACTAAGCCCATTAAAACATACATCTTCTTTTGGAGAACAGAGTATTATCTTCTAGAGTAGAAAGTCAATTTAAGATCTTTACAATAAATTACTATAATTTTGTCATTTGCCAATATTATCCATGAAATTTTATAGCTTAAGGCCACAAGTATGTATTCCTCTTTTAGTACCATAGGATCAGGAATTTGGGTGTGGCTCAGTGGGGGTGGTTCTGGCTTAGGCTCTTGTGAAGCATGATTCAGTCTGGGTGTGATGATCTATGCCTGTTCCCCTACCACTCAAGAAGTGGAGGATTGGGAGTTCAAGGCTAGCCTGACCTATATAGTGAGCCTGTCTCAAAGCAAAACCAAAACCAAACCAAAACAAAATCCTATCTACACATGAGGCTGAGATCTGAAGATCATGGTTGGAAGCCAGCCAGGCAAGAAAAGTCCTGTGAGACTTTTTTTTTTTGGTCGGTCCTGGGGCCTGAACTCTGGGCCTGGGCACTGTCCCTCAGCTCTTCAGCTCAAGGCTAGCGCTCTACCACTTGAGCCACAGCGCCACTTCCGGCTTTTTTCTTTTTGCTTATGTGGTGCTGAGGAATCGAACCCAGGGCCTCAGGCATTGCAAGGCAAGCGCTCTACCACTGAGCCACCTTCCCAGCCCCATCCTGTAAGACTTTTATATCTAATAATTACTGAAAAACTGAAAGTGGCACTGTGGCTCAAATGGTAGAGCACTAGCCTTGAGCAAAAGAGCTCAGGGACAGTATCCAGGCCCTGAGTTCAAGCCCCATGACCAACAAAAACAAAAAAACACACAACAAAAAAGTTATTCATATCTGTTGGCTGGAGGCCTTGGTTCCTGGCCATGTGACCCTCTCCATAGGGCTCTGGAATGTTCTCATGATTTGAGTTGCTTTCTACCAGAATAATTGAAGACAGCAAGAGGCAACAAGGTCCCTTTTGATCCAATCTCAAAGGTCACATTTGGCTCTATTAGATCCTCTTTAAAAAGAAATTATGTGTGTGTGTGTGTGTGTGTGTGTGTGGCTCTATTAGATCCTCTTTAAAAAGAAATTGTGTGTGTGTGTGTGTGTGTCGGTTCTGGGACTTAAACTCAGGGCCTTTCAATCTCTATTCTTCCTCACTCTGGGCCGGTACTCTACCATTTCAGCCATACCTCCATTTCCAGCTATTTTGGTAGTTGATTGGAGATAAGAGTCTCACAGACCTTTCTGCCTGGATTGGACAAAATGCTTCTCTAAATGAGTTTAGTAAGGTCCCAAGTTAAAAGATCAACACCCAGTTGGGCAACCAATGGCTCATGCCTCTAAACCCAGCTACAACACATGAGGCTGAGATCTGAGGATTGCAGTTCAAGGCCAGCCTGGGCAGAAAAGTACCCGTGAGACTCTCATCTCTAATAAACTACTCAAAAAAGCAGGAAGTGCCACTGTGACTCAAGTCTAGAGCACAAAGAAGCCGAGAGACAGCACCCAGGCCCTGAGTTCAGGCCCCAGGACCAGCAAAAAAAAAAAAAAAACATCCCAGGGCTGGGAAGTTGGCTCAGTGGTAGAGCGCTTGCCTTGTATGCATGAGGCCCTGGGTTTGATTCCTCAGCACCACATAAGCAGAAAAAAAAAAGCCGGAAGTGGCACTGTGGCTCAAGTGGTAGAGCGCTAGCCTTGAGCTGAAGAGCTGAGGGACAGTGCCCAGGCCCACAGTTCAGGCCCCACAACCGGACCAAAAAAAAAAAAAAAACCATCCCCCCCAAAAAAAAAACAAAGATCAACACCCAAATAATCACTGTTAGCATCTCTATGCTAACGATGAGCAACTAGCAAAAAGTTTCCCCAAAATGAAATAATTATTTAATTTATAAAGCTAACTGCACTACACAAGAAGTGATCATTGTAAGTGTAAATACCTTCTCTGTGCTGAAAACTACACCTGAATCAATGGAAAGATGTAATATATTCATAGATCAGAAGATTCCATATAGTAAAGCTATCAATAGGCTCCCCACTCCCCCCAATCAATCAATAGGCTTAATTCCAAGCAAAATTCTGGCAGGATTCCTGTGTTATTGATAAAGACAAGCTGATTGACTCAGAAAGCAAAGAAACAAAAACCACCAAAAAAAACTTTAAAAAAAGAATAAAACTGGAGAAAACAAACTTCTTGGTTTGAAGAGTTAATTACAAAGCCATATTAATCAAGATAGCCATGTAGCACTAGTGAAGGTAAAGGTAGATAAAATGTCCCCTGGCCATGGAAGTTCAGACAGGTGATTCCAGTACTCAGAGGCGGGGGGTTCAAGACTGAGGCTCCATGGTGAACCTGGGCTACATGGGCTACAGTTGTGTCTGGGCTTTGAGATCCTCTCTCAAAAACAAACAAAACAACTGGAGGTGTGGTTGAAGTGTCAGGGTACCCACCTAACAGACACAAGACCCAGAGTTCAATCCCTAGCACTAGGGGGGGAAAGCCTTTACGGGTGGGTGTGGTGCCTCATGCCTGTCATGTGAGCTGCCCAAACAGGAGGATCTGGGCCTGGGCACAAACACAAAACCCTATATGAAAAATAAAAGTTCAAACCCCACTATCACCCAAACAATAATAAACCTCAAAGAACTGTATATCTCAAAGTTAACTTAATGGCATATTTATTTCGAATTTTTTCTTAATACAAGAACTTTGAGACCAGTCTAGAATGGTGATTTTTTTTTCCTTCTCTCTGGATTTACTACATCTGACCCCTGACCATTCCCTTTGTGAGAATAGGGTTTGCAGGGAAGGCCTTAGAAAGCTTTGGGCCTTTCTGGGCTGGAGATGCACAGCTCTGGGTCAGGACATCAAGCCAAGCAGTGCATTTCTTTGTCTCATTCATTCATGATCTGAAAAGCTCAGGCTAGAACAACAGCGAGTGTTCGCTTAGATCCTGGCACCGCAGGTTTGAGTGACTCTGGATTTCCAGGGCCTGCTGGAGCACTCATTTGTCCTTCTGACATGTGCACGTGGATCCTGATGGCCAGCCAGGCTGGGCACTGGCTGGATAGTCAGCAATTCACCACCAAGCCTTTTAGTGACCCAGCTCTTCTCAGAGGGAACCCTGAAAAGCCTGAGCCTCTTCTGAGGTGGAATGGAAAGTAGTTTTTCTCCCACACCGACTCTGGATAGAGCACTTTGTAAACAGTAAGTGGCTCTGTGCAGATGGAAGAAATGCCAATATGAAGTGGACTAGGGCCACATGTATTTTACCATGGTGGCCCAATTCCACTGTAAGTCCAACCTAGAACACCAGAGTTGGGCCATTGTGGTGAAACCGCTGGTGGAGTCCACCAGGGTTCCTTGAGCACCTTTTGAGAGCCATGTATCCAGGAGGCTGGCACTGACTGGGAGAAGCTCATGATATGTTAAGACTCTGGCTCTGAAGGACTGAGGAATTATGGCAGGCTCATTCTAGGATTGAGAGGGCTGCATGATTTCAGGCCTGCCAGCTGCACTGGGCACCAGTTTGTTGGTCCTGGCTTCTACCAGCCTCACCCTCTATGGCCAGCACTGCCACTTAACATGGTAGAAAACATAGCTCTACCATGTTATAATCAGTGAGCTTAATCTTGATATGTATTATGAGAGTAAAAGGTATAGCAACATCCAGGTGCTGGTGGCTTACCCCTGTAATCCCTGCTACTCAAGAGGCTGAGATCTGAGGATTACAGATCAAAGTCAGTTCAGGCAGAAAGGTCTGTGAGACTCATCTCTAATTAAGCACCAAAAAACTCAGAAGTGGCACTGTGGCTCAAGTTGTAGAATGCTAGCCTTGAGCCAAAAAGTTCAGGGGCAGTACCCAGGCTCCTGGTTCAAGCCCTGGGACTAAAAATCCCACCTCTAAAAAAAAAAAAAAAAAAGCTATCTTGAGCCAGGCACCAGTGGCTCACACCTACAATCCTAATTAATTAGGAGACTGATATCTGGATGGTTGTTCAAAACCAGCCCAGGCACGAAAGTCTGTAAGACTCCTATCTCCCATTAACCAGCAAAAAGCTGGAAGCAGAGGTATGGCTTAAGTGGCAGAGCACCAACCTTCATTGAAAAAGTAAGGGGTAGTACCTAGGCCTGAGTTTACCCAGTACTGGCACACATACCCCAGAAAAGAAATAAAAGAAACAAAAAGGGGGGCTGGGAAGGTGGCTCAGTGGTAGAGCGCTTGCCTTGCACGCATGAGGCCCTGGGTTCGATTTCTCAGCACCACATAAGCAGAAAAAAAAAGCCGGAAGTGGCGTTTTGGCTCAAGTGGTAGAGTGCTAGCCTTGAGCTGAAGAGCTGAGGGACAGCGCCCAGGCCCAGAGTTCAGGCCCACGACTGGATCCCCCCCCCAAAAAAAAGAAAAGAAACATAAAGGTATTTGCCGTGTTCCTGTACCAAGAAAAGTAGAATGTTCAACTTCCAATCCTTGTATAGGATAAATGATGGTCTGTATCAACAGTCAGAATGCAGGGGCTGGCTGTGTGGCTCAGAGTGGTATCATCAAACGCACCTCCTTCTCATAGATGTCAGGGATCATTCCTACTGGGGAGCTGACCATGTGCATTGTATTCTTGCCAAACAGCTTGAACTCATAGTGGATGAGCTGCTCCCAAAAGCCACTGTTGGGCCGGATGATGGGCCGGCACGACCTGGTCCATGTGTGGGCGTCCAGCAGAGACATGGCATGGTACTTCATGAGGTAGGCCAGGCACAGGGTGGCAGAGCGGCTCACACCAGCGGCACAGTGCAACAGCGTGCGGCCCTGCTTCAGCTCCACTTCATGGATGTGGTCGGCGACGGGGTCGAAGAAGTCACACAGACGCGAGCTGGGCATGTCAGCCACCGGCACGTGTGTGTACTGGATGTTCTCATGGAAGGTGTTGGCCACCTCCACCGAGACGTTGATGACTGTGGTGATCTGGTTGCTAGTTAGGAGGAGCTTGTTGTTGGCTGCTGCAGCATTGCTGATATACAGGCTGCTGGTGATCTGAGAAAGGCCACTGATGGTGGGCTGCTGGCAAGGGAGCAATGAGGCACCTGGGGCTGCGGTCATCAAGGCGGTAGTAAGCCGTTAGAGATGGGTGAGGTCTGCATCCTTCTGATCGGTCATGACCCCCAAACACTGCAGGGAGGGAGAGGATGTTTAGAGGGTAGCTTCCCCCCCACACCTACCCCTACACAGGCTGACCCCGGGAGAATTCTGGAAAATGGATGACTGAGCCCCTGGGATATTCCAACACAGTCCTCTGACCATCAGAAAATTACTCAGATACCAGGCCTTGTCCCCAAACCAACAGTAACATTTTTGGGTAAGGCACACCAACCTACATTTTAGCATGTTTCTCATGTGGTCTGAGGTACACAAGCCTACAGGACAATGAGCAAGCCACTGAGTCTGGCATTCCTTAAACCTCCCCCTCCCACTCCCCTTCTATCTCATTGGGTATGTTGACTACATGCCTTGACTGTGCCCTTGCCTGGCTCTCCATCCTGAATCACAGAGCCCTCTCCCTTCTTCAAAATTCTCTCCTTTCACCAGGTGCTGAAAGCTCATACATGTAATCCTAGCTGCTCAGGAAGCTGAGTTCTGAGGACTGAGGTTTGAAGCCAGCTGGGGCAGACAAATCTCCAAAACTCTTATCTCCAATTAACCAGTGAAAAGCCAGAAGTAGAGGTGTGGCTCAAGTAGTAGAGCATTAGCCTTGAGTGAAAAAAAAAAAAACAAGAGTGCAAGGCCCTGAGTTCAAATTCTAGAACTGGCAACAAAACCAAAAGGACCTGTGTCCCTTCTTCTGTCTCTTTGAAGAGGTAGTAAAACTGAAGTTAAGTAACAAAGTCCTACCTCATTAAACCCATCCCCGAGCCTCTCAGAGAGGGCACGGGAAGGGAGTGGCTAAGAGCTTCCTGGAGGCCAGCACTGACAGCCACTGTGAGCACAGAGGCCAGAGGCTAATCTTTAGCCACACAGACCACTGCCCAGGAAGGGCATGTGAGCCTATTGTTCATCTTCTAAGAAATCTCAGGCCCTTTACTTTTCTAGTCCTAAAAACAAAACAAAACACCCTGCAAAAAAACTATACATTGTACTGGATGTCAATAGCTCACACCTATAATCCTATATACTCAGTAGGCTGAGATCTAAGGATCACAGTTCTAAGCCAACTCGAGTAGGAAAGTCCAAGAGACTCTTATCTCCAATTAACCATCAAAAAGTCAGAAGTGGAGTTGTGACTCATGAAGTAGAGTGCCAGCTTTGAGAGAAAAAGCTCAGGGATGGTGCCCAGGCCCTGAGTTTCAGGACAGGCACAACAAAAACAAAAAGAAAAAAGAAAAAAAGAAGAAAGGAAGAAGAAAAAGAGAAAAAAGGAAGGAAGGATAGAAGGAAGGAAGAGATCATACATCTCCCTAGGTCTCACTGAAAGAGGGATATCTTGATTTAATCACACCATTGGCAGTCTTAGCCAGAAAAGTAAGGACCTAATGCATCATCTATAGCAATGGCTGCCCACAGCCAGGGTAAGACGGAAATCTGTGGCCACAAATGGCCTGGCTGCTACTGACCTCTCCAGCCTCCTATAAGCCTGCCCTGTGTCTTGAGGGCCTTAGCTAGACGGAACCACTGCCAATCCCTTCTAGCCATCTGTGCCTACACTGAGCTCTCACCCAGAACCCACTTTCCTCACAAGTTTGACACAGCCTGGTCTGCTCCATTCAGCAAAGGACAGTGGACATCTGAGGAGCCCTTGGTCCAAGGGTTGGCTCCTTAAGGGAAATGCCCTGGGAGCACTCCACTCTGGACCCCTACACCCCCACACTCGATCAAGTCCTGGTTCTGGGTTTTCATAGCCTTGTGTTTCCCTCCTAACACTACTAAAGATGTGGCTTTGCCTTGAGCTAGGGTCTACTTCACAAGCATCTGTCTCCTCAGGAGACCTTGAGCACTCTAGGGTTACAATGGCCTATCTTCACTCCAGCTCCAACACCTGCCAGTGCCGAGTTCATGTCCTTCCAGGCCAGTCAGTGTGTTTTGTAAATGTCTCCAACAGCCACAATTGTGCCTTTTAAGCAAAAGCTTGTCAGGTAAGGACATGTTTCTCTAGGATTTCAGGAGAGGGGGGCCTGGTAGAAAGCAGATCCTAGTCTACTGAAGAGAAAGCCTAAAAGTTGTCCTGTCAAAGCCCAGATGCCAGGTTCTAGTGTATCCTGCTCATTCTAGGAAGGGCAGATGAGGCTGGTTTATTCTGAACATCATAGGGAGGACAAGGAGAAAGCCTTCTGACTCCAGGAGGATACCTAAATGCCAGGCAATGATCTGAACTCTATCAGAAAATACCCCAGAAAAGTGAAGCGAGGACACCCCTTCCTCCATCCCCACCCTGCCTACTGCTCAGTGATAACAGAAATAGAGGAGTCTGATGTTTTTCATGGTGAGAACAAATGTACAGAAGAGACACTGTTCTGAAGTGTGGATAGTTAGGGGGGAAAGAGTCATGTCCATGCTAGTAAAAAAAAAAAAAAAAAAGACTACTTGCGAGATAACAGGATTACAGTTTAAGGGCATCCTAGGCAAAGTTGGCAAAAATCTTATCTCAAAAGCAAGCCAGATATGGTGCTGTTAAGTCTGTGGTCTCAGTTACTCAGAGGCAGATGCAGAAGAATGAAGAATTGGAGCGAGCCTGGGCAAAGTTAGCTTAAGATCCTATCTGAAAAATAAACTAAAAAACCAAAGGACTGAGGACATGGCTCAAAGTGATAGAGAGCAAGCACGAGGTCCTGGGATCCAAATCAGGGCACTGTATTAGGTGTTGGGGATACTGAAAAGTACACATCAGTCATGGTCCTCCTATTCACAGAGTTCAGTCTACTGGAAAGATAGACATTAATTACAAGTACAACTAAGCAGGAAAATAGTAGTAAGCAACCATTATAGCCCACAGTTTTAGACTAAGCTCCTGTGCTCAGCTTCAATTAGATGAAAAAGTTAAATGAAATCACTCACAAGGAATTTCCACATCACCAAGCTCCAACTGTAACTGAACACACCACTTAGGGTCAATTGGCAAGGAAGCAATAGAAATGATACACCATCAAATGTAAGGGTGCACAGGAAAGATCGTAGTGCATCGGCCCTGTTGAGCAGAAGGGAGTCAACACTGACCAGAGTGGAGACCTGGTTACCCCTCCAGCAAAGGCAGGAGGAAGCACATCTTTAATGGCTTGCTGGGATGGGCAACAGGTGGTCCTGAGGACTTCAGATGAAAGAGTATGGAGTAAAAGCCAAAGGGATTCGGGCACTGAAGCAGCTAGACCAGTTCTTATTGGCAATCATGCTGAATAGAATTTGACCCAAAGGTTAAGGCAGCAAAAGGAGATTAGAACTGTCCAACTCATTCATCTTGTTCCAATCACCCAAATATTTCCAGGTCTAAAGGAAGCTAGTGTTTTCAGAAAAAAAGTGGTCAGAGAAGCCTGGCCAGTGGCTCACATCTGTAATTCCAGGTCTGATCTTTAAAGCAACCTAATCATACCTTGGTTTATCACAAGTGTAATAGAGAAACAGAAGAGTCAGGTACTAGTTGTGGGTCACCCAGCACAGTTTAAAAGTTGCTCCATTATAAGTGGAAGAAATCAGCACACACACACACACACACACACACACACACACACACACAAACCTGGTAAAACTCTGCGTTATAAAAATGGAACAAAGCCGGGCGCCAGCAGTATTGCCTGTAATCCTAGCTACTCAGGAGGCTGAGATCTGAGGATCCCGGTTCAAAGCCAGCCTGGGCAGGAAAGTCCGTGGCACTCTGGTCTCCAATGAACCACCCAGAAACCGGAAGTGGCGCTATGGCTCAAGTGGTAGAGCGCTCGCCTAGAGCTGAGGGACAGTGCCCAGGCCCAGAGTTCAAGCCCCATGACTGACAAAAAAAAAAAAAGGGAACAAAGTCCACAGGCAGACAAGGGTTCAAGTCGCCCCTTCCAAGGGAGGGTG
Organism: Dipodomys ordii; assembly: GCF_000151885.1. Lineage (NCBI taxonomy): Eukaryota > Metazoa > Chordata > Mammalia > Rodentia > Heteromyidae > Dipodomys > Dipodomys ordii. Next base: position 2,694,904 of record NW_012267239.1, on the reverse strand, counting down.
AGTGTGGGGGGGGGGGCTTCCTGGGGATTTAGCATTGGAATAGGCTTCTCGATCAGGAGACACAGGAGACAAGGCCCCGTGGGTCTCACCTGCTACCAGCAGAGGGTGGGGAAGTCCCGGGCGAGGGTTTCTCGGGAGGGAGAAGACCGACCAGTTCCGGATCCTCGACGACGATCTCCGATCCTCGACGACGATCTCCGATCCTCGCACGCCCGAGGCGCTGATGGCTACAGTAACGGTGCCTCCCGGCGGAGGGGAACGGCTGGCGCTAGGTCTTCCCAGACATTCCCACCTCTGTTCTGAGCGCGACGCGGCCACGCCCGGGACTCGTTTTCAAAGCCGAGTGGAGTCGCTTCACGGCAGCTCGTCTCCATGGCAACGCACTAGGCCTCCGCCCCCCCCATCCTGGCGGCTGTGTGGGGAGACAAGGCTAAGAGAACGTCCCCTCCCTCGCAGGCCACGCCCCTTCGCGCGTCTCCTGGGCAACGCGCGAGAACTTCGCTTCCGGGGACCATCGCTTGGTCTTCCTCTGCCTGCGCTGGCGCCAGTGCTCGTCTACCATGGCTCACAGCCAGTCTACCGTTTTCCAGTCGTTGCGGGATATGAAAGGCACTACCCCGTACAAAAGTGACGCGGAATCGTCGACGGACGGTAATGTCGTTACGAAAGCTGCCTCTGCTTCCGGCGCCATCCGGAGCTTGGACTTCCGGCGCAGAAACTTTGACCACCGGCTTGAAAGTCGCCTCGGGGTCCAGTCGCAGACTTGCTTCCTGCGACCGCGGAGCGAGCAGCCTCTGGTGCCGTTCAGGTGCGGCTGGGCTGCCCTTTCACCCCTGGGCACAGCCCAAACTCTCGGACCCCCGAAATCCCGCTTTTCTCGTAGATCTGGCCCCCAGTTCCTCCCCCAGACCCACTCCAGGGCCTAACTCCTGCGCATTTCCATCTGCAACCCAGCCCTGGGCTTTCCATCTCCCAGGCTGGACCTCAGGTGACCCTCAGTGCCCTGAGTCCTGAACCAAGCAGAAGCCAAGCAAGAGCCAGATCTCCCCAAGCAAAAACCTAGCAGACATACTCCTCAGCAAAAGCCGGGCACCCGGGTGCTTGTATGTAATCAAAGCTATTCAGGAGGCTGAGATCTGAGACTACGGTTCAAAGCCAGCCCGGCCAAGAAAGTCCATGAGACTCTTATCTCCAGTTAACCACCAAAAAGCCAGAAGTGGAACTGTGGCCCAAGTGATAGGACACCAGCCTTGAGTAAAAAAATAAAAGCTAAGGGACCAGCATCCAGGCCCTGAGTTCAAGCCTCAGTACCAGCACAAAACAAACACCCCCCCCTTAAAAAAAAAATCAACAACCCTCCAGTTCCTTCTGCTTGGCCCCAATCCAAACAAACCCTCTCACCTACTCCTAGCTTTCACCCTCAGGCTCCCAGAGACTTCACTGGAAAACAATTTGGTTCAAAATAACCGTTATTTACTCCTTGGAAGGGATTATCTCCAATCATTGCCCTTTTCCTTTCTTGCTAGTACTGTATCAGTAAGTTTAGTACACTACTAAGTAAAGAGTGTTTTGTGCATCCTTAAGTAAATTTAGGCTTTTTGTTTGCTGCACCGGGGTTTGAAGTGCCAGGCAAGTGCTCTCCTACTTCATTACATTGTTGAGATAGGATACCATTTTATACTTAGGGTGTGGCCCAAATGGTCTTTAAAAAAAAAAAAGGAGGAAGTTCTTCATTTAGGACAGCTGGCCTGGGTTAAAATGTACCCACATTAGGAGTGCTCACCGCCACACCCAGCCATTGTTGGTGATGGAGTCTTGTAAACTCTTTTTTTCCCCCCTGGGGCTGACAAATAGCTAAGACTGCAGGCTCCAGTCACTGAACCTGGCTTAGAAATTCATTTGGTTTTTTGTTTTGCTTTGCCTCTAAATGTGTTTTGAGAGACTTATATATGACTCAGCCTTTCCCATCAGCTCATGTCTGCCGTGTTGCCTTACACAGAGGTTAAAAAAAAATGCAGTGGGGATGAGGGATGCAGAGATATGACTCAGGATAGAACTCCAGGGACAACATGAGACCTTCAGTTCAAGCCCAGTGCCTATCCCCTTCCCCACCCCCCCCAAAAAAAAAACTAGAACAGAGCAAGGGAGTTTGAGGATGCTTACTTTGTGCATTGTTCATACTCATTTTTTTTTGTTTGTCGGTCATAGGCCTTGAACTCTGGGCTTGGGCGCTGTCCCTGCGCTCTTCAGCTCAAGGCAAGCGCGCTACCGCTTGAGCCACAGTGCCACTTCCGGTTTTCTAGTGGTTTATTGGAGATAAGAGTCTCACAGACTTTCCTGCCCGGGCTGGCTTTGAACCGTGATCTTCAGATCTCAGCCTCCTGAGTAGCTAGGATTACAGGCGTGAGCCACCAGCACCCAGCTCATACTTGTTTGTAAATACAACAACAGCTGGGTGCCAGTGGCTCGCACCTGCAAGTCTAGTTACTCAGGAGGTTGAGATCTGAGCATTCTGGTTCAAAGCTAACTGGTCAGGAAAGTCTATGCTACTCTCATCTCCAATTAGCTGAGGGGGAGAGAGAGAGAAAGAAAGAGAGGGAGAGAGGAGAGGAGGCTGGAAGTGAAACTGTTGTTCAAGTGATAGAGCACTAACCTTTAGCACTTAAAAGCTCAGAGACAGGGCTAGGAATTTGGTTTAGTGGTAGAGTGCTTGCCTAGAGTGCATGAAGCTCTGGGTTTGATTACTCAGTACCACATAAACAGAAAAGGCCAGAAGTGGCGCTGTAGCTCAAATGGTAGAGCGCTAGCCTTAAGCAAAAGGAGCTCAGGGACAGTACCCAGGCCTTGAGTTCAAACCCCAGGATTGCCAAAAAAAGCTCAGGGACAGTGAGCGCCCAGGCTCTGAGTTCAAGCCCCTGAACTGGCATATACAACACACACACACACACACACACACACACACACACACACACACACACACACACACGACCATTGTTACAAATTGGCTGAAAATGTATTTGGAAAAAACTGTCAAATTCTCCAAAATGTTTTACCTTTCAAAAACTGTCATTTTATTCTTGTGTGTGTGTGTGTGTGTATGTGTGTATGTGTGTGTGTGTGTTTGCACACGTGCACATGGGCACGTGCTGGTACAAGGCCTTGAACTCGGGGCTTTGAGTTCTTGTTTGCTCAAGGCTGGCTGTCTACCACTTGAGCAACACCTCTAGTCAACAATTTGTTAATTGGAGTTGGAGTCTTGTGGACTTTTCTGCCTGGGTTGTTTTTGAATCTCAGTCCTCCATGTCTCAGCCTCCTGAGTAGCTAGGATTACAAGTGTGAGCCACTAGCACCAAGCACAATTTTATCCTAATTATAAGAGGAGTGTATACTTAGAGGAAAATGAGATAGACCAGCAAAATGATGTGTATGATTCTAGGTTTATCCACATATACATATTATAATTTACTATTTTTTTTTTAGTATTGGTTGGTTTTGAGATAGGGTCTTCCTTTTTGCTGGGACTGGCATGGACTACAATCCTATTTATGATTCCCACCATAGCTGGAATGGTGGGAATATGCCACCACACTGAGCTCTTTCTGTTGAAATGGGAGTTTCCCTTTTTTTTTTGTTTTGCCCCGGCTTGCCTGGAACTGCTGTCCTCACAAATTCTACCTCCTGATTAGCTGGGTATATATATGAGCCACAGGCACCCAGCCGTAATACCTACTAAAAAAAATCACAATTGAAATATAAACCTGTGGAATTGTAACAGTGAAATCTCCCTCTATATAACTGTATGTAAGCTAGTAAAGATAAACAAAATCATTTTAAAAAATAGCCTCAAAAATACATCACAAAAAGTACACTGTTGGCTTTTTCCCCCATTTAGTACACCAATACATATATAAAATACATATAAAAATACATATGATTATATGTATTTTTTTGTTTTTGTTTTTGTTGGTCTCAGGGTTTGAACTGAGGGCCTGGACACTGTCCTTGAGCCTCTCTGTGCTCAAGGCTAGCACTCTACCACTTGAGCCACAGTACCACTTCTGGCCTTTTCTGTGTATATGGTACTAGGAATCGAACCCAGGGCTTCATGCATGCTAAGCAAGCACTCTACCACTAAGCCACATTCCCAGCCGATTATATGTATTTTACTGTATGATTTGCCAATATTAACTTGCTTTCTGGTTGTTACACATTTACTTTCCAAACTTTAGGATCGAAACAGTAGCCTGAGTTCAATCCTCAGTATAGAGAAAAAGAAAAGCTATCCAGAGGAAATGATGCGCACCTGAAATCCTGTCACTTGGGAGGCTGAAGTAGGAGAACGTTTGAGGATAGACTAGTCTACATAGGAAGACTCAGTCCAAAAAGTAAAGAACAAAAGGAAATATAAACATTTTAAGTAAGCGAACAATTTAAAGGAGTGTATTTCTAGAGCAAGGTGTAAGTAACCAAATTACCAAAAAGTGAAACACTCAGTGTCTGAGTTTTTTTTAATCAATAAATCATCTTGTCCAAAGTGTGTTTTTGTGTGTCAGTACTAGACTTGAACTCAGAGCTTTATATTCTCCCTTTGTTTTTCCCTCAAAACTGGCACTTTACCACTTGAGCCATACCTCCACTTTTTGGTAGAGCCACCTCCTCATTTTGTCCACATTGTTTTCTTTTTAATCCTCTAGCTGCCTCGTACCCCACCCTACCCCTTCCCACTCTACTCCATCATCTGCCTCTCATTCTCTAGAGTCCCCTAAATTCCTTTACCCCAAACATCCCTCACTTTCTTTCTTTCTTTTTTGTTGGTTGTGGGGCTTGAACTCCCGGCCTGGGAGCTGTCCCTGAGCTCTTCCGCTCAATGCTAGCCCTCTACCACTTGAGCCACAGCACCATTTCCGGTTTTCTGGTGGTTTATTGGAGATAAGAGTCTCACAGACTTTCCTGCCCAGATTGACTTTGAACTGTGATTCTCAGATCTCAGTCTCCTGAGTACCTAGGATTACAGACATGAGCCATGGGCACCTAGCTAGCTTTTCTTTCCTTCTTTCTTCCTTCCTTTCTTCCTTCCTTCCTTCTTTCCTTCCTTCCTTTCCCTCCCTCCTTCCTTTTTTTTTTTTTTTTTGCCAGTCATAGGGCCTGAACCCTGGCTCTCAGTTCAAGGCGAGCGATCTACCACTTGAGCCACAGCACCATTTCCAGCTTTTTCTGCTTATGTGGTGCTGAGGAATTGAACCCTTGAACCCAGGGCCTCATGCATGCAAGGCAAGCACTCTACCACTGAGCCACCTCCCCCCCCCACCTCTTTCTTTCTTTTTGTGTTTAATGGGGCTTGAACTCTAGGCCTGGGCAATGTCCCTCAGCTCTTCAGCTCAAGGCTAGCACTCTACCATAGCACTACTTCCAGTTTTCTGGTGGTTTATTGGAGATAAAAGTCTTACAGGCTTTTCTACCCAGGCTGGCTTTGAACTGTGATCCTCAGATCTCAGCCTCCTGAGTAGCTAGGATTACACCGGTGCCCAGCTCGATAGCTCACTCACTCTTCCCTCCCTCCCTCCTTCCCTCCCTCCCTCCCTCCCTTCCTTCCTTCCTTTCTTCCTTCCTTTCCTCCTCCTCCTCCTCCTCTTCCTCCTTCTCCTCCTCCTTTTGGCTTTTCTGGATAAAGAGGACCTAATCCTTTACACACTTTGTCCACAAAATATAACTTAATGGCTATTCCGATCTGTCTGACAATTATGGGAAATCAGGGCTTGTCATAAGCAAGAGTCCTTAACTTCTGTAGGATATCAGCCTGTCAAGTTCTGGCCATTTCTAACCTTTTCCATTTTATCCTCCCCATTTCAGTGTAATGAATTCCATTGAAGCTGCTGTGAAAAAACTTTTACCCAAGAGCTGTTTGTCCCGGGTGATCATTCGGGACAACCTCAGTGCACTTCGAGTCTCTGAGCCAAAGGTAAAATAGCTAGAAGGATTTATGTTTTCTACTGCTAGGGCCCCACCCATCCTCATTTCACAATCCCAGTATCCTGAGGTGGGCAGGCCCCATTTTTTTCCAGTCCTGGGGCTTGAACTTAGGGTGTGGGTGCTGTCCCTGAGCTTTTTCACTCAGTGCTAGTGCTCTACCACTGGAGCCACAGCTTCACTTCTGGCTATTTTGGTGATTAATTGGAGATAAAAGTCACATTGACTTTCTTGCCTTGTCTGGCTTGGAACCACAATCCTTAGATCTCATTCTCCTGAGTTGCTAGTAGCCTCAGCCAGGCCACATTTTTACACATGAAGCAGATGACATAAACCAGTGACTTGCTCAGACATGTCATACCTGTTTTCCCTGAGCTGAAGAGGCCAGAGAGAAAGACTCCATGACACTGGTATTGCAGATCCTGGAGCTTGAATCAGCAGCAATACTGCCCATCACGCTTCCCCTCCCCCAGAGAGGTCATCCCCATTTTCCAGATGAGAATTGAGGCTCTTCTCCCACTGTTAGTGTATGGTTAAGTAGGATTTGACCTGCTTATTGGAAATCTCAGGTGCAGTCACGATGTTGATTCTTTTGGACATTGATGAATTCAGGGCCTACTCCAGACAGATACTATTAAACACTGGAAGAGAAAAGTGAACAAGATAATCTAAGACCAGACTCATTTCAAGCAGAGCAGGCAGCTCTTCCTACTGCTGCGCTTCCTTACATGTTCAGGGTCAAATCTGGGTGGGCCCTTGGGACTCTGTCATTGAAAAGAGCAGGAGAACCTTAAAGATACTTTTAAGGGCCAAGAAAGCCAAAAGCAAGGGCTAGAGCTCAGTGGAAGAGCACTTGCCTTGCAGATGCTAGGCCCTGGGCTCTGTCCCAAGTACTACAAAAACTAAACCAGAGGCTGGGAATATGGCTTAGTGGTAGAGTGCTTGCCTAGCATGCATGAAGTCCTGGGTCTGATTACTCAGTACCATATAAACCAAAAAAAAAAAAAAAGTTGAAAGTGGTGCTGTGGCTCAAGTGGTAGAGTGCTAGCCTTGAGCAAAAGAAGCTCAAGGGCAGTACCCAGGCCCTGAGTTCAAGCCCCAGGACTGGAAAAACAAACAACAATAAAAAGGAGGCTGGGAAGGTGGCTCAGTGGTAGAGCACTTGCCTTGCATACATGAGGCCCTGGGTTTGATTCCTCCGCACCACATAAGCAAAAAGAACAAAAGCTGAAAATGGCGCTGTGGCTCAAGTGGCAGAGCACTAGCCTTGAGCTGAAGAGCTGAGGGA
>NW_012267239.1:2674815-2686714 GCF_000151885.1 Dipodomys ordii | reverse complement strand
AAAAAAACCAGGATGAATTAAGACACTTTCAGTTCCAGGTTATATAAACTGAATTTGAAGTAATTCAAGCAAATTAGATAGGGCAGGGTACCTATGTGTGGGAAGAGAAAAGGCTCCTACACCATTCAACTTCTATTTTCTTTTCACCTATTTTCTTTCATTTTGGATGAAAGCCAAAGCTGAGGTTTGAACTTCATGCTTGCTAGGCAGGTGCTCTACCTCTGGGACATACTTGCAGCTCATCTGCTGTCTTCTGAATGTTGCCCTGAGCAGGGTGGCTGTCTCCTGCCTGAGATAGGAGAGCCTGGCTTCTGTGGTCATTCCAGTTAGACAAATCCTGGAGAAGGACTGCAGTTAGCCCAGGTTGAGTCATGGGCCTGGCTCATGCTCAGTTACAGCAGCCTGGTGGGATGGGGTGTGGGCTAACCTAGCTGGCCCCATCCAAATTTTACTAAACTGGAATCTCTGGGGTCTGTATTCTTGTCACGCATCTGTCAAAACCAGACGTCAGCAAGATGTCAAAACCACTGGTTGAACTAAGTGTTTTCAAAGGCACCCCTCTCATTTGCCATCTACCCTACCCTCAAAATAATCATGTCAACATTGACTGATCTTTAGGAAGTACTTTTTTGCCTGAATTACCATGTGCTACGACTTCAAATCATTACTAAAATTAAACATCAAGTTTATTAGAACCCCCTATAAAAACTTGTTATGGACACCCACAATCCCATCCAGATTCATTTTTCTACTTGTTCCCAGCCTCCCCATCCTGGACAACCCATTGTTGACACTCCCTTGCAACCTGCTCTTCTCCCTCCTCTTTCTTCCTTTTCTCCTTCTTCCCTGGGGAAGGAACTCAGGCCCCTCACCTGTTCTAAGCAGTACTCATTTAACTCATCTAACCCCTAGTGAACTTTTTCAGGGCTATGTAACTTTCTGCCTGGCTTAGAAATATGTGTCCCATCTCTTGATTGATTACATTATAGCACCAAGAACACCTGCAGCTAATATTTTTTAGCATTCTTTCCAGCAGCACAACTAGCTTATTGGAATAAATCACTCAATGAGTAAGGCAGCTGGGCGCTGGTGGCTCACGCCTGTAATCCTAGCTACTCAGGAGGCTGAGATCTGAGGATAACGGTTCAAAGCCAGCCTGGGAAGGAAAGTCTGTGAGACTCTTATCTCTAATAAACCACTAGGAAACTGGAAGTGGTGCTGTGGCTCAAGCAGTAGAGCATTTGCCTTGAGCTTGAGAGCACAGGGACAGTGCCCAAGCCCAGAGTTCAAGCACCATGACCAAAAAAAAAAGAGTAAGACAGTAGGCCTTCCCAGACTTTACTGTATTGGAGATAGGATAGGAATTGTAGAATTCACAAAGACATAAGAAGTGTTACAGATAGTATGTGAAAAGCACTATGGGTAAGAGACAGGTGAATCCTCTATCACTTCTGGGTCATAGGAATGCAAAAGGAGATGAGAAACCACAACCCATTTCTTTTGGAATAGTTTTCAACTAGACATCCTATTAAGGTCAAAGCAAAGCCTTTAACTGCAGTCCATCAGAAGGCGCCAAAGTGGTTATCCAGCTTCCTGCCCACTTTTTACAAACAGAGAAATAGTCTTCCTGTGAGTCAGAGATGTTATAGATAAATATTGGGTCCAGCAGGGCCATCTGCCTCTCACCTATCAGCAGACACAGCTGCCACTCCTGCTTTGAAGTGGCTTCTTGAACTTAACCTTACCTGTGGGTTTGTTTGTTTGTTTGTTTGTAAGATAAGAACATCTGACAAGACCAAGAAAAGGATGAGCCACTTGCACGATCACTTGAAAAAAAAGTTCATAACAGAGCAGCAGCGTAAGCTGGGGAACTGGAGACAGGAGTCCCTGGACATCCAGCAGTACTTGGACAGCCTGCGGGTTCACGAGGCGCAACTCCAGTCTCGCAAGGCAAACCAACCTCCCTAGTTATGACCTTTGAGAATCACAAGTCAGACCCAAGAAGAACTTGAAAGGAGCCAAGCCACACCATCAGAACAATGAAACAAGACCAATAGACAGTGGAACATAAACAGCCTCAGCAGTTCTAATTGTCTGTGTCTTCTAATATCTCCTGTCCTCTAGCCTAAAAAGTCCTGATTGATAGTCCCTTGGATGCTCAGGCAAGAGGCTGAATCAAGCCAGCCTCCAAGATTTGGGCAAAGATGAACCTTTCTCCCCCCCTCCCCCCCGCCCTCTCCTCCTTCCCTTCCCTTTCTTTCCCTTCCTAGGAATTGAACCCAAGACCTTGCATATTCTCAGCCCAGCACATGTTCTACCACTGACCTATTAGTCCTAGGGCTTAACTCAGGGCCTGGGCACTGTTCTGAGGGTTTTTTCCCTGAAGGTTAGTGCTCTACTACTTGACCCATAACTCCACTTCTGTCTTTTTCTGGTGCTTAATTGAAGATAAGAGTTTCACAGACTTTCCTGTATAGGGTGGCTTCAATCTGGAATCCTCAGATTTTCTGAGGAGTTAGGATTTACAGGTGTGAGCTACTGATGCCCAGCTGTATTTTGTTGTTGTTGTTGTTGGTTGTGGGGCTTGAACTCTGGGCCTGAGCGTTGTCCCTCAGCTCTTCAGCTCAAGGCTAATGCTCCACCACTTGATCCACAGTGCCACTTCCAGTGTTTCTGGTGGTTTATTGACTTTGTACATTTATTTTTAAGTTAGAAGAATCACATTTTAGCCAGGTACCAATGGCTCATACACACCTGTAATCCTTGCTACTCAGGAGGCTGAGATCTGAGGATCACTGTTCAAAGCCAGCCCAGGCAGGAAAGTCTGTGAGTCTCTTCATCTCCAGTGAACCACCAGGAAACTGGAAGTGGCTCTGTGGCTCAAGTGGTAGACCTCTTGCTTGAGCTGAAAAGCTCAGGTACAGTGCCCAGGCCCAAAGTTCAAGTCCTACAACCACCACAAACAAACAAACAAAAAACCTAACCCCCCCACCCCCGTTTTACAGATGAGGACCAGAAAGGTAGCTTGACTTTGCCCACAGTCACACAGAAAATTAGTAGTAGAGAACTAAAACCAGGTGTGTGTCCTGACTCCTGTGATGATTCTGCATCAGGACAGCTGCTTGGGGAGGACCTCGGTCCTCCAGGTAGCCATTGGAAGCTGTCTTCATAAGTTCTCATTCTCCTCCCCGGCATTGCCTCCTGCTGCTTGGCACCATTCAGCTGGTGTTCTCAGCTATTCCAGAGCCCTGAAGGGTCAGATCAGGAGTGGAAAGGCAGACACATGTTCATGATGCTTGATTTCCCCCTTTATGGACTTTCTTTGAGAACTAGAGGCTGCTACTTTTTAGTGAGAGCTCAAACTCCTCCCCCCCCCCGCCCTTTCTATTTGAATTCAGAACCTTGTGCTTCTGAGGCTCTACTACTTGAGTCACACCCCAAGACCAGACCTTTGATGGTTATTTTGGAGATGAAACCTGGGGAACTCGTCTGCCTGGGCTGGCCTCTAATCACAAGCTTCCAGATCTTAGCCCCTTAAAGACTGCAGGTGTGAACCACCAGTGCTCAGCTTCTGTCACTTTTCATTCATCCCTAACATAAAGCATCCAGTTTTTCAGCTTTAAAAAATTATGTGTATTGGGCCACAGCTTTGTCCCATAGCCCACAGCGACACCCACTGGTGCCTCTTGATAAATGACGTGCAGAAGAGATGGTTATTGTTGGGCCTCTCCATCTGGTGGCCAGACCAAACATAATCCCCAGGGTAACCACTGCAAGAGGCAACCATCTAGGTGGTAGGACCCCCTGAGTCCTGTCACTAGACCAGCAGGAAAGGACATTGCTAGCTAGCACCCAGATGAGAACACTTTGGCCTCTCATTTCAGTCTTTTTCTTTATCTGCCCCTGTGTTCTGTGTCCTGGGCTCAATCTTCAGCACTTCTCTTCGAATGAGGACAAGGGAAGGGGGAGGCACAGAATTTCCCTCCAGGCCTTTTCACTAGATCTGCTGTTTAACTGAAGCCCAGGTAGTCACATAGACTCTTTAATTCCCTCCAGAAGCATCTTCCTGAGAGAACTGGTAGAAACTGGCCCCAAATCAGCTGAATTAATCAGATGAGTTAAAGAAAGTCCAAATGGTCTTCTAGATTAGTAAAAAATAAAAAAATCTAACTGGTGGTGCCATGTACACTGGCAAGATGCCACAACAGCTATTTATTTATCCTTAAGATACACTGTACGGTTTATTCTACATAAAGTTCCAAAATGTACAGCAACTGCCCACCCCCGCCCACCTTTAAAGGTCTTCACTGAAGCAGTCAAGTAAAATTGGTGGCAGAACACCATGCCTCCACTAAGCTTGACTCCCTTCCCCTGTGTTTCCTATCATATGCTGAAAAATGTCACTGGGGGAGGAAGGATAGAACCACAGAGGCTGCTGCACATCATGGCATGCACATAGCACAGCAAACACACTCCATGGCCAGTGAGAAAGGAAAAAAAAAGTAAAAGGAGGCAGAGGAAGTAGAAAGGGTCTCACTTTTCCCTTCAAGACCATATATCCACCCCCCACCCATGACCTAAAGACCTCTCACTAGGCCCCACCTCTTAAAGGCTTCATTGTCTTTAAATAGTACCTCTTTGTAGACCAGACTTTTGATAACAGGCCTTTAAGGGGACAGAAACAGACAAATGATCTTTCTCCAGGCATTCCTTGGCTCTTTATGGAGTGTAGAGCCAGAAGGGGCAGATGGAACCCTTCCTTGGCAACCAAGAATGAAAGATTCCTCAGAAATAAGAAAATATATCTGTGTCTTACTAATGTTCTGTCTTTTAGAGCACTTACTATGTTCTGTATGCATTGTTCTCTAACCATAACATGTTATATGTGGGAAATAATTTCAGTTATGTAGTACTGTGGTTTGATCTCAAGAGGTTTGAACTCAAGGCCCTGTACTTGCTAGGCAAGCACTTTACCACTTGAGCCATGTCCCCAGTTGTTTTGTTCCAGGTTTTAGTTTGTTTTTATGTGCTGGTCCTGAGGCTTGAACTCAGGGTCTGGACACTATCCTTGAACTTTTTTGCTCAAAACTGGCTCTCTACCACTGGAGTTGCAGTTCCACTTCTGGCTTTTTGGTGGTTAATTTGAGATAGGGATCTCACAGACTTTCCTGCTCAGACTGGCTTTGAACTGCAACCCTCAGATTTCAGCCGGAGTAACTAGGATTACAGGTGTGAACCATCAGCACCCAGCTTTGGTTTGTTTTAGATCAGGTGTCACACTGACTCAGACTGGCCTTTGACCATGATCCATCCTCTTACCTCCTGTATAGCTTAGATTTTAGGTGTGTAACATGACTGGCTTTGTGGTAGATTTTTTATTAAGGGGATCTCCTTGGCATTCTCAGATATGAACCAGGCACTGTCTTTTCCTCTTGAAAAATATTTATTCTAGCTGGGTGCCGGTGGCTCACATCTGTAATCCTAGCTATTCAGGAGGCTGAGATCTAAGGATTGTGGTTCAAAGCCAGCCTGGGCAGGAAAGTCCATGAGACTCTTATCTCCAATAAAAATCACTAGAAAACCAGAAGTGGCACTGTGGCTCAAGTGGTAGAGCACTTGCCTTGAGCTGAAGAGCGCAGGGACAGCGCCCAAGCCCAGAGTTCAAGAAGAAAAATATTTATTTTATAAGAGTAAAAGTCACAAAAAAATAGCAGGATAAAAGTTACATCATATCTGCCAGAAGAATTTTATGTGAAGAAATCAAGTATCTATACAAAATCCAAAGGTACTGGATAAGAATTCCAGGTAATGGGGCTGGGAAGGTGGCTCAGTGGTAGAGCGCTTGCCTTGCATGCGTGAGGCCCTGGGTTTGATTCCTCAGCACCACATAAGCAAAAAGAAAAAAGCCAGAAGTGGTGCTGTGGCTCAAGTGGTAGAGCGCTAGCCTTGAGCTGAAGAGCTGAGGGACAGCGCCCAGGCCCAGAGTTCAGGCCCCATGACCGGACCCCACCAGGTAATGTGTAATATGGGGCTGGGAATGTGGCTTAGTGGTAGCATGCTTGCCTAGCATGCATGAAGCCCTAGGTTCCTCAGTACCACATAAAAAGGAAAAGCTGGAAGTGGCACTGTGGCTAAAGTGGTAGAGCACTAGCCTTGAGCAAAAGAAGTTCAGTGGCAGTGCCCAGCCCCTGAGTTCAAGCCCCAGGACTGGCAAAATAAATGTCTAATATCCGAGTCCTCCTGGAAATGTCTGTCACTCCATGGTAGAGCTCTGGCCTACCATGTGTAAGGCCCTAGGTTCCAGACACCAGCACAACACATCCACCCTCAAACCCACAAACATAATAGGAAAAAAATCTCCCAGTCTAGCATGTCCCAAGGTCCTAAGTGCAAGAACACAAAAAGTTCTTTTTACAAAAATAGTCTTAAAAGGTACGGAGGCTGATGCCTGTAATCCCAGCTCTCTGGAGGCAGAGATAGCAAGATCAAGCTCCAAAGCAGCCTGGATGTGGGTATGGATGTTCACCAGCAGAAGCACACAGGAGTCCAGATCCTGGAGCTCTGGGGGGTCTCCTGAAGCCGTTGGCAGCTTTCCTGTAGAAACTTCTCATGGAACTCTGAAGATGAGCTGGGGACATTTAGCAGGGTCCTCCAGTGAAGTAAGAAAGCATCATGGGCTGGGAAGTTGGCTCAGTGGTAGAGTGCTTGCCTTGCATGCCTGAGGCCCTGGGTTCAATTCCTCAGTACCACATAAGCAAAAAGAAAAAAGCCGGAAGTGGTGCTGTGGCTCAAGTGGTACAGCGCTAGCCTTGAGCTGAAGAGCTGAGGGACAGCGCCCAGGCCCAGAGTTGAGGCCCCACGACCGGAAAAAAAAAAAAAAAAAAAAGAAAGCATCATGAAGGACCCACCGAGTGGACCAGGTACTCTTGTAAGTGCTGCAAATCAGTGAACAGACAGACTGCAATTCTCTGCCCTCATGGAGTTGACGTTTGAGCATTACCAGGGAGAAAATAAAAGGAATCAGATGAAAACCCTGGGTGTTGGGGGTCTGGGGCCTCTGGCCGGAAGGTGCAGGGCTCCTTTGGGCTTTCTAGGGAGAATCTGCTTGAATAGCAATTGCCCATTCAACATTTGGGCCACTGAAAATGATGGCTTCAGCCTGCAGGCCATGTGTCCTCGTCCCTCCCTGCCGCAGAGAGGCTCATTTATCTGGTATCTGTGGATATCAGGTTTTGTTGCCTCCTGACAGTGCCAAGCTGGGGAAAAGTCCTGTAACAGATGGGTCTTTAGGGGGGATCCTAACCCTATTCTTTTCCCTACACAGACTTCCCTGTATCCTTTTGTATCAAGTCAGCTTATGTAAGCAGGGACTTGCACAGAATCTGGAGCTGTGGGAAATGCTGCTGTAGTCTGTTCCCCTAGCCTGTTCTTTACTCCTTTGCAAGTACAGATGACATTTCTCCTACCAGGTAAAACAAAGCAAAAGTCTTCTCTAAGGAGTTGGAATGATAAGCCAGGTGTTAGTGGCTCATACCTACAGTCCTAGCTAATTCAGGAGTTTGAGCTCTAAGATGCTTATCTCCAGTTACCTAGCAAAAGCCAGAAGTGGAGGTGTGGCTCAAGTAGTAGGGCACCAGCCTTGTGCAAAAAAGGTGCCTCAAGTTCAAGCCCCATTATTGGGATGGACACACACACACACACACACACACACACACACACACACACACAGATGCAGGAGGGCATGACTCAAACCCAAGTACCACCAAAAAGTAAACAAAAACAAGTAGAGTGCCAACCAGTGAGCAAACGCTTTAAGTACCAAGTTTGAGTAGCGTCTCAGACAGATGAAACCAAACAACAAAAAGAAAATAACAAAAAGAAAACCATACAGAAACATCCTAAAATTTTTTGAAGAGTAAATGGGATTCTAAACCAGGGTATGCATGCTATGACAGATTACAGGCTGATCATGAGGGTTAATCTAGAGAAGTTTTTTTCATGTGTATGTCATTCCTAGAGCTTGAACTCAGGGCCTGGGCACTGTCTCTTAGCTTTTGTGGCTCTATCACACGAGCCACAGCTCCACTTCAGACATTTTTTCTTTTTTTTTAGTAGGTAGCTGGAGATAAGAGTCTTAAGGACTTCCTTGCCCAGGTTAGCGTTGAATGGCAATCCTCAAATCTAGCCTCCTGAGTAGGTAGGATTACAAGTGTGAGCCACCAGTACCCGACCACTTTGTATTTTATAGTCCAGACTTACTTCTGTGCTATAAACATACAGATTTAATTATTTCCCTTTATCAGTTTCAGAATAATGAATTGGTACTGCAGTAACCTCAAACGTGGCCAACGATACGTGTTTTTGCTTTCGTAAATTTAGGCACTTGTGCAGCTAATGTATGGATTTTATAAAGGTGATACTTCAAATGATCATAGTCACTATTTTTCTTAAAAGATGATGTACAGAAGGGCTATAATTACATAAGTCAGCTAATGAGTACATTTCTTTTTGGACAAAGTCATTCTCTCCCAGTTTTTCCCTCTCATCCCCACCCACAAGTTGTATTGTTCATTTTCAACATAGTGTCCAGTGAGTACAATGGTACTACATTTGTTTACCCTTTGAATCTTTTTCTTTTTCTTTTCAAAGCAGTATTGGTGTTTGAACCCAGGGCCTCTTTGCATGCTAGGCAACAGCTGTACCACTTGGCCCTTTTTGCTTTAGTTATGTTTCAGATATAGTCTTATGTTTTAGCCCAGACTGGCCTGGGTACAGTCCTCTTCCTCCTTTTATTTTTTTTCCTTCTGGTACCAGGGCTCAAACTGTTAAACTTAGGACCTCGAACTTACTAGGCAGGGGCGGTTCCACTTGAGACATACCTTGACTATTTTTTACTTTATTTTTTAAAGAGGGTTTTATGTTTTCACCAGCACTGGCCTGAGTTGCAATTTTTATCATCCTCTGCCCCCACCCCACCCTGCTCCTGGGTGCTAGGGTTTAAACTTTTAAACTTAGAGGCCTTGGGGATGGGAAGGTGGCTCAGTGGTAGAGCACTTGCCTTGCATGCATGAGGTCCTGGGTTTGATTCCTTAGCACCACATAAGCAAAAAGAAAAAAGCTGGAAGTGGCGCTATGGCTCAAATGGTAGAGCACTAGCCTTGAGCTGAAGAGCTGAGGGACAGTGCCCAGGCCCAGAGTTCAGGCCCCAAGACTGGACCAAAAAACAAAAAACAACTTAGAGGCCTTGAGCTTAGCAGGTTTGCTTGCTGAGCTGGTGTTCTACCACTTGAGCCATTTCTCCAGACAAGCTTTGCATTTTCCTGTCTAAGACTTAAGAGTCACCATATTTCCATGGGAAAGAATCTGGCATTTTAAATGTGAAAAAAAATCCCCTTATCCTTAGGATACCCATTTTCTTTCTCCTTCCTTCCTTCTTTCCTTTCTCCCTTTTTTTTTTTTGTTAGTACTAGGGCTTGCAACTCAGGGCTTAGACACTGTCCCTGAGCTGCTTTTGTTCAAGGCTAGTATGTTAACACTTTGAGCCATAGCTCCATTTCTGACTATTTTGGTGCTGGAGATAAGAGTCTTACAGAGTTTACTGCCCAGGTTGGCTTTGAATGACGATCCTCAGCCTCCTGAGTAACTAGGAATACAGGCGTGAGCCACCAGCACCCAGCTTAGGATACCCAGTTTCTAGAAACAAAAACATCCCCCACACTGTAGCATCCCCCAAACTGTATTCCATGTCCTTCCCAGCTCTTCCAAAACCAGCTGTTCTCTCCCAATTTGGGATATTGGGCTCCCTGCTTGCTTTGATCCTGAATACCATCCTTATTGCTCTGACTCTGAATACTGTCCTTTACTTTTTTAACTCAAGACTAGTGCTCTACCACTTGACTCACAGCTCCATTAGCTTTTTGCTGGCTAATTGGATATGAGTCTTCCATGCTTTTCTTCCGTGGACATTGCTTTGAATTGTGATCCTTAGATCTTAGCTTCCCAAGTAGTTAGGATTACAAACATGAGCCACTGGCACCCAGCTTAAGGATTTATTTATGTGTCAGCTTCTCTCCTTGAGATTCACAAACATACCTGACACATCGCTAGCTGATGTTGAGCTTTCTCTTTTGTGGCTGCTTCCCAAGCTTGTCAACCTTGTTCTCAGCTTTTGCTCTGGCCTCTGCTTAAATGCTTCATGGAGCCCCAAAGAACACTTACTGAGCATCTACTATATCAATTGTGCTTTACGGATTTCAATTAATTACAACCATCAAAGCACATATTATCTCTATTACATTGATGAGTAAGAGGAAACTCACACAGTGGCTGAAGGTCCTAAGGCCAGAGAGTGGTTGAGCAGGATTCCTAGAGCCCAAGATTTCTCCTCTACATCACTGTCTACCAAATATGGTCCATGATCTACCCATCCATCCACAGAATCCCTTAAATAGCTCATTAAAATGAATGTTCCCGCCTTCCATCTTAAAACCCACTGAGTCAGAATCTCAGGGAGATGAGGGATGGAAAACTGAATTCTAATCAGCTTTCCCAGTGTGATTTAAACAGCTCTTTTTTTTTAATAGGAGGAACATACAATAAAACATTAAATCATTCATAACGTCTTAGTCAAAGGCAAGCAAGCACTCTACCCCAGCTCCCAGTTGCTCAGTTCTCTGGATTCCCAGTGTTGCCCAGAGGCAGGCAGTCACTTTTCCTGGGGTAACTTGCCCACTTAGGCTTGTCTGTACTTAGGGGACAGGCCTCTAGAATTCAGGGCCCAATTGGAGGTGATACCACCGTTCAAGGACAAATGTCCCCGGAAGGAGTCTCACCAGGAAAAAGATAGCAGGCACTTCTGCTCAGCCCTTCGAGGATCTTTGTGGCTGCTCCATTTCAGCGGCCACTTCGTGTAGGAAACAGTTCCCGTACAGCTCATTTTGACATAAAGCAAAGATCAGCATGGACATTGGAGGATGACCCAAGCGGAGACGAAACAGGTCTAAGCTGGAAGGGGCCAGGCAAAAGCCAACATACAACCTTTCAACTTGAAGTGCTGGTCACGAGCTGCTGGAGAGGGGTAACCTGGTCCCTCAATACCAGTTAGTGCTTCGCCTCGGCAGAGCCCAGCTCCGCCTTGGGAATCCCCAGGAGGGACTTCTCGCCAAGAAAAAGGCGCGAAATGTGACAGGTGTCCCTCACTTTTTAGATGCTTTCCGTGGACGAAAACGCGCATGCTTCATAAAACTCTTCACATTTCCCATCAGCGACCCCGACGGCGAAGCGTCCTGGCACAGACGGCAGGCCAGGTGGCTCGGGAGTGGCTTCCTCCCACCCGCTCCCGCTCCTGGTCACTGCAGGGACCCCCCACAGCTCTGATTTATGGGGGGCATAGGGCAACTTCTCCAGCTTTAAGCCCCACCGAGCTGGGCCCCGAAGCTTCGGACGTACGTGGTGGGGTTTGGGTGCTGCACTTGCTGCGCCTTCTTTCTTGGGTTGGGGGAGGGCTGCGAACCCACTCCAGCAGAGGGGGGGGAGGGCCGGGTGAGGGGGAGGGAGGGAGGGACACTCTGCGGACAGAGAACCATTCATCATTGTTCCCCCAGCGCCTGGCACGGGTGGTGGCCTGGTGTGCGCGGTCCGCTCCGGGTCTCCCGCCCAGGTCTGGGTCCACCGGTGCGTTTCCAGGGATAAAAGTCAGATCTGCGGCCGGGGGTGGGGGCACGGGAGCCGCACGCGGGAGGCAGAGGGGCACTGTGCGCTTCCCCGCCCCGCGCCTGGAGCACGTGACTGCCCTGCCCGCCGCGCCCCGGCCACGCCCACAAACAGCACCCGCAGCCGCCCGTGACCACGCCCCCACGCAGAGCCCCGCCCCCGACCACGCCTACAAAGCCACACTCGC
>NW_012267239.1:2667497-2674615 GCF_000151885.1 Dipodomys ordii | reverse complement strand
CGCGCCCTGCCTGGCCGCGCTCGGGTCGGCGGGCTCTATGGGGAAAGCGGTCGCTCCGAGCCGAGGCGCCGGCTGCGGCGGCCGCTCCCGCGGACTCTCGTCGCTGTTCACCGTCGTCCCTTGCCTGTCCTGCCACACCGCGGCTCCGGGCATGAGCGCTCACACGTCCGGCTCCGGATCGGAGCCCAAGCCTCCACCTCAGCCGGTGTGGGTACCGCAGCGGGAGTTGCTGCCCGAGCAGGTGCGGGAGCCAGTTTCCGACTCGAAGCCCGGGCACCGACCGAAGTCTGCGCTGGGCTCGGCGGCTGGGCAGGGATCGGAACCGCCGGGGACGCGTCTGGGGTCCGAGTCGAGCCCAAGGCTGGGGGCCGGCGGGCCCGGCAGCAAGGCCATGGAGCAGGCGTCCCCGCCGAGGTCCGCAGTGGGGGCTGTGCCCGCGCCTCTCCCCGAGTCCGGGTTGGCGACAAAGGCCGTGCCACCTGGACAGGTGAAGACCGCGCTTGGGGCTCCGGTGTCTGGCACGACCCCCAGTGTCCTGATGTCTTCGCCGCCCCTCGACAGCTACAAGGGCTGGCTTCTCAAGTGGACCAACTACCTGAAGGGTTACCAGCGCCGCTGGTTCGTGCTTGGCAATGGCCTGCTGTCCTACTACAGGTATGGAAGGGCCGCGGTGCCACGTCTGAGGCTGGAGGGTGGCGCAGCCGCCCGTGAGGGTGACGCACGGACGCCACCACCCGTCTAGGAATGTTTGGGAGCCTGGACTCCCTCGGCAGGCCAAAAGTTGGGGGTCCTGATCGTCTCTGGTAAGGGTGGTCATGACCCCTGGCCAGCTTAGATTTATTTAAAGGGAGAGTGGAGAGGAGGCGTAAGAGAGCGACCCAGGGCTTCAGCCCCCGGCTAGTCTTGATCATTGGGGGGGGGGTGTCTGGGAAGACCAACTAGAAGTTAGCCCCCAAGTCACTGTCTTTTCTGGTTGAGGAGCTAAGGTCATTGTGTTGGGGATTGAGGGAGTCCAGGTCACAGGGTGCAGAACTCGCTGAAGTCCGCTCCTCAGGCACTCACTCAGTTTTTCTCTCACCTCTTCTAAGACCTGCTGGTGCCCAGGTGACCCACAGATAACTCTTACATAGCTCCCGCTCTTCCAGAACCCATTTTGATGTTTTTTGGGGGAGAGAACCAGGAAGTGTTTTGCTATCTCCTCTCTCATCCTCGAAGTGCTCAGGACTGAGAATTACAGCTAACCATCCCCTCACTGGTTCTGGTTAGAAGGGGGAGGCACCTGCAGGCTTCCTTCCTTTTGTTCTGGATGTTCCCTGGGTACCTTTCCTGGGGATGTTTTTTGTTTGCTCTGTGCTGGTACTCGGACTTGAACTCAGGGGATGGACACTATCCCTTAACTTTTTCACTTGGGGCAGGCCCTCTAGCATTTAGTCCACTTCCAGCTTTTTGGTGATTACTTCAAGATTAAGAGTCTCACATGCTTTTTCTGCCCAGGCTGGCTTTGAACTGTGATCCTCAGATCTCAACTTCCTGAGTAGGGAGGATTACAGGCACCAGTCATCAGTACCCAGCAATTTTCCTGGGAGTAATCAATCGAAGCTTGGCAATCTCAGATCACTGGAGACCAATAGTTCTGAAACCTGAGCTTGCAGCAGGATTCTTGGAGTGGTTGTTAAGACTGAGAGCTGGGCCTCTGGAGTGAGGTTCTTAAGCAGGGGGCTTGGGGAAAGGTACCACAGGCTGACTTTTCTAACGAATTCCCAGGTGGGCCCCCCATCGTGATGGTCTCCGATCACACTCTGAGCAGCTCTACTTCATCTTGCAAGTGGTTTTTAGGTCACCTGGCTCCCTTCACCTGGGCAACAGGTTTATGTGGTGCTTTGGGGACACAGCTGCAGTAGAGGCTGTTCAGTTTATGATAGTGTTAATAGAAGGAAAATGTGGTCTCTCCCCGCCTCCCCCCCCCAATCCTGGGGCTTGTGCTCTGAGGCACTATCCCTCAAGCTTCTTTTGCTCAAAGCTAGTATTCTACCACTAGTAGCTAGTAGCACCACTTCCAGTCTTTTCTGTTTGTATATGGTACTGAGGAATTGAACCCAGAGCTTCATGTATGCTAGGCAAGCACTCTACTACAAAGCCACATTCCCAGCCTGAGAACGTGATGTATTTCTTTGTTTTGTTTTGTTTTTTGGGGGGGGGTCCGGTCATGGAGCCTTAACTCTGGGCCTGGGCACTGTCCCTCAGCCCTTCAGCTCAAGGCTAATGCTCTATCACTTGAGCCACAGCGCCACTTCCGGCTTTTTTTCTTTTTGCTTATGTAGTGCTGAGGAATCCAACCCAGGGCCTCATGCATGCAAGGCAAGCGCTCTACCACTGAGCCACCTTCCCAGCCCACGTGATGTATTTCTAATGAATCTTTCTCATATTGTATTATAGTGGGCCTTTGTCAGCTGCACTAGAAATACAACCTAGAACACATTGTCTTTAGAGTTAAGAGACTGAGCAAAAAGAGGTCCTTTTCCAAATGGTGTTTTGTGTTTTTTTTAAATCTCTTTTACCATTATCTGTCAGTTAAGTACATATTTTACCATCTAAACAGACAAAGACTAGGACCTGGTGAGTTACTGGGTCATTTTTTCTCGAAGGCAAAGGACTTGATACACGGGACCTGCAGCGGTGGCCCCATGCTCCATTTTCTGTTATAATCATTCATTTCATTCTCACACCTCACAGTGTGAGGGCAGTTTCAATATTGTCTTATTGCACAGATGAGATCTGAAGTTTGAGAGGTGATCATGTGGTCATCCAGTCACCAGCCCAGTAGCCAATGGAAGGAGATCTGCTCCAAACTTCTTCGACTCAGTTCTTCCCCTTCCCCCCCCCCCCCGCCCCCCATCCTCCCAGCCCTCCCCCTTTCCCCACCCCCGGTGTTAATGGAGTTTGAACTCGAAGCCTTGCTGTTGCTAAGCAATGCTCTACCACTTAAGCCACACTCCCTGTCCATTTTGCTTTAGTTTGGTTAGGATTTCATGGTTTTTCTCAGGACTCTCCTCACCCTACAATTTTCCCACTTCTTGTCTCTCCAGTAGCTGAGATTATAGATGTGAACCACAATGCCCAGTGGACTCAGACTTCTTACATGAGCTCAACTCTCAAAAGCCAGCTTTTGTAGCAGCTGGATACCGCAAAAGTATTGTAAAGTCTTGACAACATTTCAGGGACAATTTTGATGAAACAGTCCCTGAATGTGTGACCCTGAATGTGCAAGTCTGCAAGGATCTGATCCCAGATCCATCGTCATTATCTTCTCACCCTGGAATCCAGCATTTCTGTGTCTGTATTTCCCAGGTCTTCACTAAAACTGTAGAGGGCAAGGTAATGTTTAGGAGCATGTGACCCCGCAGTGACAGACTTGCCCCATGGCTTTTCTGTTTTATCTTGTTTTCATTGGAAGAGCAAAGATGTCCCATTTTCTATTCTTTTAGTCTGTATACGCAGTTGGTGTTGGAAGATAATCTCAAGTATGCAGATTCTCTGGGTAACTAAGAACAATTCTTCCTGCTAGCTGATAACGTAGTGGAGGTAATGCCTGTTGGGGGAGGGAGTAGGCAGTCCGTTGCTTGTGTGTGTGCAAGGCTGGACTTTCATTTCTGGATAGTTTTAGATTCCGAGGTAGGTATAATTGCTGCTTGATTCACCTACTTGGGTTTGAAAGCCAGGGCCTCACACTTGCTAGAAAGGGGCTCTGCCACTTGACCCATACACTTAGCCCTTTCTGCTTTAGTTATTTGGGGGGGGGATAGAGTCTTGTGTTTTTGCCTGGACCAACCTGGATTATAATTGGCTTAATACCTCTCATGTAGCTGGAATTACAGGTGGGCACCACCTCATCTGGCTCTCATTGTTTGGTACTCTTAATCATATGTCTCTTCAGATACCAAGAAGAGGATGTGGCTTTTCTTTTCATGATTTGGCTGTTAATTCCCATTTTAAGCATTTTATCCCTAGTTCTTGTTTCAGAGAGAACACGTAATTACCTAATGTCAGGAAGGATTCATCACTAAGCAATTTCTTTCTTTCTTTCTTCCTTTCTTTCTTTCTTTCTTTCTTTCTTTCTTTCTTCCTTCCTTCTTTCCTTCTTTCCTTTCCTTTCCTTCCTTCCTTCCTTCCTTCCTTCCTTCCTTCCTTCCTTCCTTCCTTCCTTCCTCTCTCTCCCTTTCTCTCTCTCTCCCTTTCTTTCTCCCTCCCTGTCTTTCTCTCGCTCTTTTTCTTCTTTCTTTCTTTCCTTTCTTTCTTCTTTCTTTCAACTTTCCTTCTCCTTCTTTCTTTCTTTCCATAAGTCGTGGGGCTTGAA
Source organism: Dipodomys ordii (assembly GCF_000151885.1). Classification (NCBI taxonomy): domain Eukaryota; kingdom Metazoa; phylum Chordata; class Mammalia; order Rodentia; family Heteromyidae; genus Dipodomys; species Dipodomys ordii. The sequence goes on along the minus strand of NW_012267239.1, from coordinate 2,670,261 downwards.
CTCTGGGCCTGGGTGCTGTCCCTCAGCTCTTCAGCTTAAGGCCACTGCTCTACCACTTGAACCACAGCATCACTTCTGGTTTTCTGATGGCTTATTGGAGATTAGAGTCTCACAGACTTTCCTGCCCAGACTGTCTTTGAACAGTGATCCTCAGATCTCAGCCTCCTGAGTAGCTCGGATTACAGGTGGGAGCCACCGGGTCTTGCTGCAGATTGATTGATTGATTGATTGATTTTTGCTAATCCTAGGACTTGAACTCTAGGCTTGGGTGCTGTCCCTGAGCTGCTGCTGCTTCTTTTTTTCTGTTGGTCATAAGGCTTGAACTCTGGGGCTGGGCGCTGTCCCTGAGCTCTTCAGCTCAAGGCTAGCGCTCCCTACCATTTGAGCCACAGTGCCACTTCTGACATTTTCTGTGTATGTGGTACTGAAGAATTGAACCCAGGGCTTCATACATGCTAGGCAAGCACTCTACCACTAGGTCACATTGCCAGCCCCCCTGAGCTTCATTTTGCTCAAGATGAGTGCTCTACCACTTGAGCCACAGTGGCACTTCCAGCTTTTTTGAGTTGCTTATTGGAAATAAGAGTCTTCCAAAGTCTCCTGGCCAGGATGGCTTGGAACTGCAATCCTCAGATCTCAGCCTCCTGAGTAGCTAGGATGATAGGCATGAGCCTACAGCACCTGGCTTGAAACAGAATTTTCAAGGGTGGGGGCTGGGAAGTTGGCTCAGTGGTAGAGCGCTTGCCTTGCATGCCTGAGGCCCTGGGTTCGATTCCTCAGCACCACATAAGCAAAAAGAAATGGTGCTGTAGCTCAAGTGGTAGAGCGCTAGCCTTGAGCTGAAGAGCTGAGGGACAGCCCCAGGCCCAGAGTTCAGGCCCCATGACCGGACCCAAAAAAAAAAAAAAAAAGAATTTTCAAGGGTGTTAGCTTAAGCAAGTTCTTATGGAGTATCCCAAACACAACCCCCACATTAAAAACAAAATGGATTATGTTGGGCAAAATTCTGTCTTGTATACCAGAGGTTTGTTTAGTGGCATTATAAATGAAATGTTATCTAAGGGAGTGATTTCAAACAGGAACATTTATCTTAATTTGTTGTTTAGGTTGATGAATATTTAGTGATGACTACACCAGTTAGCAAGAAAAGCCTTAAAGAAATTAGTCTAGGTCTTAAAAGTCTACTGTCAAGTAAAAGTATTCTTTTTTAGTGTTGGGGTTTGAACCCTGAGCCTTGTGTTTGTTTGGTTTGCTTTGGACTGGTGTTTTACCATTTGAGCCAGGCCTCTAGTTTGGGTTTTTATTGATCATCTGGTCCAGCCTTGAACCCCAATCCTGAAGATTGAAGCCTCCTATATAGGTGTTATAGGTGTAAACGATTACTGTCTACCAAGTGAAAGTAAACATTAAAATCCCATCACTGCATACTTCGTGATCTGGCTCCATTTTGGGGTGGGTTAAGGTAGCAAAAGATGACATCCCATCTTTGCCTCTAGATGGATTATGTCACTCATTTGTTCCTCCAGTGAACTCAATTCTGAATAATGGGCACCGAGAAATAATGTACTAGGGCTGGGAATGTAACTTAGTGGTAGAATGCTTGTCTAGCATGCATGAAGCTCTGGGTTCGATTCCTCAGTACCACATAAACAGAAAAAGCGGAAGTGGTGCTATAGCTCAAGTGGTAGAGTGCTAACCTTGAGCAAAAGCAGCTTAGGGACAGTGTCCAAACCTTAGTTCAAGCCCCAGGACTGGCAAAAAAATTTAGTGTTTTCTCATGTCAGTCTCAGTAATACTCAAAGGATAAAGGAGGAAAAGAACACTCATTACAAAATATCTAGATGTGAAATTGAACATACACATCGGTAGGGTCAAGTATTGGGGTCCCCACAGAAGATGGCTTTATTTATGTGCAGCTTTTTGCTGCTTAGTTTGGAGATTTATTCATATGGACTTTTCTGTCTGGGCAGGCCTAAAACCATGATCCTCCAGATCTCAGCATCCTGAGCAGCTAGGATTACAGATGGTAGCCTTCAGCACCTGGCTTGGATTCAGCCTTATTTTTGAAATATGTTACTTAGTGTTTCCTAGTGGGAGACCATTTAGGAGGCCATTAAAAAGATGCACATGCTGATCATGTATAGATTATTGTTTTTAGTGTATTTCTTATCACATAGCACAGGGCTGCTGCAGAGGGAATAGATGGAGGAGCAATGTACATTCCAACATTCTTATTAAGCTCTGGTGACATGGATTGTAATTCTCTTCACAAATCCCCCTCCTAACTTTTCCTCTTTCCACGAATAGCTGAAAACCTCTGAGTCATGTTTGCTGCCTCCCTCCCTCCCTCTCTCCCCCCACATCAGATGGAGTTTGCAAGTCTATCTTCTGAGTTCCTTCTCCCTGGCCCAATGTCACACTGTGGTAGTGTGCCTTTTGTGGCACTGGTGACCCCGCTTCCCGCTGCTGCTCTGGGTGAGCATCTAGTCCATGGTCCTGGCTCTCTCATGCCATTGGCCCCAGAGTCGTCTCACTTATGTCAAACTTCAGGCTCAACAGTTGATCTTCTGGGTAAGCACAACCCCTGCATTGAATTCCTCCTGTTTGAAATACCTGTAGTGGCCCCTGATGGCTTCAAAGACAACTTCTTCCTCTGGGACTTTTACAGGATATCTATCTATCTATCTATCTATCTATCTATCTATCTATCTATCTATCTATCTATCTATCTATCTATCTATCTATCTATCTATCTATCTATCTA